>NC_079550.1:309687-619375 GCF_015846415.1 Triplophysa dalaica
GGACATGGGAGTGATAGAAGAGTCCAATAGTGACTGGGCTAGCCCGATAGTTTTAGTACCGAAGACCGACGGCTCGGTGCGGTTCTGTGTGGACTATCGCAAGGTGAATGCTGTGTCGAAATTCGACGCTTATCCAATGCCTCGAATTGACGAATTACTTGACCGGCTAGGGACGGCTCGTTTTTATTCGACATTGGATTTGACGAAAGGATATTGGCAGATCCCCCTATCTCCCTTATCCAAGGAAAAAACAGCCTTTACTACGCCGTTCGGGTTACACCAATTCGTCACGCTTCCGTTCGGTTTATTCGGAGCCCCTGCTACCTTTCAGCGCCTCATGGACCGTATACTCAGACCCCACGTGACGCATGGCGCGGCCTACCTTGATGACATCATCATATATAGTAATGATTGGCAGCGGCATATGCAGCACTTGAGAGCGGTCCTGAGTTCGCTGAGGAGGGCGGGCCTGACGGCTAACCCTATCTGGGTTTCCACTTGAGTCACGGAGAGGTGCGCCCCCAAATTGATAAGACGGCTGCGATTGCAACCTCCCCGAGACCCAAGACCAAAAAGGAGGTGCGGCAGTTCCTGGGGCTGGCGGGATATTATAGACGTTTTGTTCCCAATTATTCGGACCTCACCAGCCCGCTGACTGACCTCACTAAAAAGGGGCACCAGATACCGTCCAATGGACGGAGCAGTGTCAGCAGGGGTTTACCCAGGTGAAGGCTGCTCTATGTGGCGGGCCATTACTGCACTCTCCCGATTTTACACTCCCTTTTCTGTTGCAGACTGATGCTTCGGACAGGGGCGTGGGTGCGGTCCTGTCCCAGGAGATTGAGGGGGAGCATCATCCGGTGCTGTACATCAGTCGAAAACTGTCTCGGACTGAGATGAGGTACAGCACCATCGAAAAGGAATGTTTGACGATTCGGTGGGCGGTCCTCACCCTCCGGTATTACCTCCTGGGCCGGGAGATCACGCTCTGTTCATACCACGCTCCCCTCCAATGGCTCCACCGCATGAAGGACACCAATGCGCGGATCACTCGTTGGTACCTTGCTTTGCAACCATTTAAATTCCAGGTGATCCACAGACCGGGGTCTCGTTCTAGTAATTGGCGAGGAGACGCATTTAAGGCTCGAAGGAGGAAGCTGACGGAGAGAGAGAAGGAAGCTGGGAAGCCACGGTACTCGGGAGCTACAGGGACGGTGCGTCCAGATTGTACCCGAGCAGGAAGATTCAGACAACGTGAGAGTTGTATTACGGACAGAGAAAACGGGCTCTTGAAAACCCGGAAGTGTTATTATTTTTGTGGAAATTAAATTTACGTGCTTCCCAGCCAAACCGACCCCGCCTCCTTTCTTACTTCCCAACGAACATTTGTTACAGTGGTGTAATGTAATGTTTTGTCTGTGACCGCCTTGAATCACATGATCAGTCGGTCAAGTGGGAGGTGTCGCGTTCACTACGTCACGGGTGTTCAGCAGAAATGTAACGCAGGATAACAGGTGGGAGGTTCACTTACCTGATTGAAGCACAGACCAGTCAAAAGTTGAAACGTGGACCAGTAAAATCCCAAGAGGGTGTCTTAGAATCCAGTAATGAATGAACGTGGGCTATAAGCGGGAGCGAGAGTTAGTTTGGCATGTTGTCTCGTCGGGAGAGATACGTCACCGGTAAGCTGCTGTTTCTATCCATTGAGTTTGTTGTCTGTTGCGCTACTGCTGTGCGGCCGCTGTATGTGCGCGGTTTGTACAGGCGTAATAACTGTTATTTTGGTCACGCTGATAAAACCTTGTGAGCGGTCTGATGTTTAATGTTGTCGGCTCGATAGTATCCGTGGCTATAAAAGCAAATGTTTGAAATTGGAGCGTTTCACTGTCACACGAGTTACTTCCTGTTTGCGGTGCTGGATGGGTAATGTAGTTAATCACTTACATTGGTAATGGATTACTATGCTCAGCGATGCTACTTAAAACTACTCTCACTACTCTCAGCCAACATACTGAGAACACTTTTGGCTATTGGTTTAATGTGTAACATTGACATTGTATATTTGGTGTGTGTGAAATTGTTGCATTTCTGTGTTTAGATGCATGTGTTTTGTTCAGTCATTCAGTTTAAACACTAAGTATATTATAATACAGTCGAAAGAAAAAGTATGTGAACCCTTTGGACTTACTTGGATTTCTTCATAAACTGGTCATAAAGTGTTCTGATCTTCATCTAAGTCACAACAATAGAGAAACACAGTCTGCTTAAACTAATACCGCACAAACATTATACGTTTTCATGTTTTTATTGAACACAACATGTAAACATTCATAGTGCAGGGTGGAAAAAGTATGTGAAACCCTAGGCTAATGACTTCTCCAAGAGCTAATTGGAAACCAGGAGTCAGCCAACCTGGGGTCCAATCAATGTGATGAGATTGGATGTGTTGATTAAAGCTGGCCTGTCCAATAAAAAACACACACCAGTTTTGAGTTTGCTGTTCTGAAGAAGCGTTGTCTGATGTGAACCATGCCTCGCACAAAAGAGCTCTCAGAAGACCTACGATCAAGAATTGTTGACTTACATAAAGCTGGAAAGGGCTACAAAAGTATATCTAAAAGCCTTGATGTCCATGTGTCCACGGTAAGACAGATTGTCTAAAAAAGGAGAAAGTTCAGCACTGTTGCTACACTCCCTAGGCGTGGTCGTCCTGTAAAGATGACTGCAAGAGCACAGCGCAGAATGCTCAATGAGGTGAAGAAGAATCCTAGAGTGTCAGCTAAACACTTACAGAAATCTCTGGCACATGCTAACATTGTTGTTGACAAATCTACAATAAGGAAAACATTAAACAAGAATGGACTTTATGGGAGGACACCACGGAGGAAGCCACTGCTGTCCAAAAAAAACATTGCAGCACGTTTGAAGTTTGCAAAAGAGCACCTGGATGTTCCACAGCACTACTGGCAAAACATTCTGTGGACAGATGAAACCAAAATTGAGTTTTTTGGAAAGAACACACAACGCTATGTTTGGAGAACAAAAGGCACAGCACACCAACATCAAAACCTCATCCCAACTGTGAAATATGGTGGAGGGGGCATCATGGTTTGGGGCTGCTTTGCTGCCTCAGGCCCTGGACGGATTACTGTCATCGATGGAAAAATGAATTCCAAAGATTATCAAGTCATTTTGCAGGAAAACTTAAGACCATCTGTCCGCCAACTGAAGCTTAACAGAGGATGGACGATGCAACAGGACAACGACCCAAAGCATAGAAGTAAATCAACAACAGAATGGCTTCAACAGAAGAAAATACGCCTTCTGGAGTGGCCCAGTCAGAGTCCTGACCTCAACCCGATTGAGATGCTGTTGCATGACCTCAAGAGAGCGATTCACACCAGACATCCCAAGAATATTGCTGAACTGAAACACTTTTCTAAAGAGGAATGGTCCAAAATATCTCCTGACCGTTGTGCAGATTTGATCTGCAACTATAGGAAACGTTTGGTTTAGGTTATTGCTGCCAAAGGAGGGTCAACCAGTTATTAAACCCAAAGGTTCACATACTTTTTCCACTCTGCACTATGAATGTTTACATGTTGTGTTCAATAACAACATGAAAACGTATAATGTTTGTGCGGTATTAGTTTAAGCAGACTGTGTTTCTCTGTTGTTGTGACTTTTTTATTATTTTTAAGAACACATTTTATGACCAATTTATGAAGAAATCCAAGTAAGCCCAAAGGGTTCATAAAACATTATTTATATTTGTATATTCAGAATTTATGGTATATTATGTATATGACTATCAATATTGTTGTTTACACTTGTTTAGCCCTTCTATTTCTACAGGTTTATAACCTGTTTCAAGTGGGCTAAATAAAAAACCACAACGAGTTATAACAACATGTCTTGTCCTGACGCCCCGTTCGGTGGGGAGATTCTTAAAGAACCGAATAATGTATTTGGTGGTGTTTCTTCGACAATTATGAATGTTTTTAAATAATGTTGATCAGCCTTATTGTTTAGCCTTCCTTATCAGAAAATCCAGAGTGTATTGCAAAATATTTACTTACACAGACTAACATATAGGCTAAAGAAGTATACCTAATATTTGTTAATGCTGTTTCACACATTACACTCTTACATTAGAACGTGAGTCGGGAGATGCTTGTTACACAAATGAAGTTTAACAAATGTAAAAATTACAATCATTGACAAAATCTGCCTTTTTAATATTCTTAAGAATGTCCCATACTTTATTATAATAAAGTTTTTTTTAATCCTGCGTGTTTGTGTGTGAATTATGGAAAGAATCTGATAGTATCAGTCGGTGTGGAGTGGTTAAAAAAGGAGGGTAAGGTATGTCATTGGGGTCATCAGGTGGGCACCCTGCTTTATCGACGTTTCGTTGATTGAAGCCCACAACGTCTCCAGAAGGCTCAACGGTGTACCCAGCGTCCCAGGCACACCCCCTCCATGCCATACCCTCTATATCCCTGATGTTGTCTGCATAGCAGGGGCGCCCTTCTCCCTGAGTCGGGCCTAAGCCTGACCGCATACCACCTGTCTCTACCTTGCTGCCCAGATTGGATCCTTACACTTGATCTAGAGCCAGTTACGGCTTCTTTCGGCAGGAATTGACATGGATTTGATGGCCTGCTTGAGAGAGCGGCCCTTCACCCCTATTTTCCTCAGCAAACTTGTGGAAAATGTTGCAACAAATCCCCTGCATCCCGCCTCTACTGGGAAGAAGCTGGTCTGGAATGCTTCAGATGCCAATTCGGAATATTTTTTCTTTTTCCTCTCATAAGCCTCTTCAACCCCATCTAGTTAGTTCCACAACATATGCTAGCTTTGGTTTTGGAGACCACAGTACCATATCTGGTCGGTGTGTTGTGGCCACTATTTCTGGGGGAAACACAAGCTTCTTACTGAGGACCACTTCAAATTTCCAATCCCGCGGTGACTGTAAGATACTTACATCCTGAGGTGTTATACAATGCCCTTGATGTTGGCCAGCTGTTACGAAATTTGTGAAATTGAACTGTCCTGCCAATGTTTGTGGGAGGTTGTTTGTGGTGGTTCGCTTCTGTTCCAGTATTGATGCAAGCTCTCTGAGTTCTTGGTTATGCTGCCAAGTATAGCGCCCTTTGGTGAGACTTGTAGTACACCCTGATAGAATGTGCCTTAGGGATGCAGATTCTTGACAAAGGGAACAGACCGGATCTTCTCCAAACCACTGTTTCAGATTTGGGGGGGAGGGTAGCAGGTCATATGTAGCTATGATGACAAAACTCAGCCGCGCTCCCTCCATCTGCCTGATGTCACGCCAGCTGAGCTTTTTCTTCTCCAGGCCCTCCCAGGTGGTCCATCTCCCCTGCTTGGCCATTGAGACGGCTTTGGCATGTAATTCTCCCTCGTACATTTACATTTACATTTATGCATTTGGTAGACGCTTTTATCCAAAGCGACTTACATTGCTTTATCTTATACATTTATACATAGGTATGTGCAATCCACTTTTTCTTTCTTCTTCCGGTGCATCCGTAGACTTTCTGCTCGGCGGAGTTTTGAGAGCCTATACTTTAGGTCCTCTTGAAGGAAGTTGATTTCTTCCCTTTCTTCTACGGTCACCTTTCTCCACAACTCTCTTAGTCGTCGCTTCTCTTTCACAAGTTGTTGGATTTCTTGCAGCCGACGGGACTTGAGGGCGGGAAGCATGTCTTTCTTTCTGACTTGCTCCTTCACCCCACATTTCTCCTCTCCGTAGCTGTAGATATGGTCGCCCATCTTCTCCAGCTTCTTCTTGTCTGATCCTTTGACATTATTAAGGATAAGGCTTAATTCTGTTCAATGGTTCCCTTTCTGTCGGTCTCTCAATGTTGTGTCGAACCGACAGATGGGGTTCGCCCTTGAGAACCTATCACTTCGACTGGTTTTGAAACTGGTCAATGAAATTGACGAATAAAGTTTGCATGCCAGACTCCGCCTCCGGATATCCGGGTACAAAACGGAGACGGCGTGCTGCATTCATTCACCTTTTGTTCTTTGGAGCCTTGACACATGATATACTTTGAGACTTCAACTCTACGCCAAATTACTGCTGGATTTTCACGATGTGATGCAGCGGACTGTCCCCTTCTGTGGCAACTTCCCCTGGGCGTCTCGGCAGTTCCAGAAGTGTTAGAGTTTTTTCCTCTAAAAGAGCAAATTTCTCCAGCGTGGCATGTCCCGCTGCTCTCATGGGTGCAATACACTCATCGAGGAGTGGGAACGGACACGATGGCTGCCTCAAGTGTTGGGTTTCCAGCACGCTAGGGCAGCCATTGTGGATAAGTTCTGCCCGCACTGCGGGTGGTTCACGATTCAGACATTGCATCACGGGCGGCTGTGTTCCCACGGGACTCAGCCACCACCTCGTCTGCTTCCCGTTCGGTGACAGAAGTGGCTACGGCCATGTATCTTTGGACTAGGTTGATGTGAGGATTACTGTGAGCGTTAAATCCGTCAGCCACTGGCTCGCAGACCGTTCGCACCTCGTCTCATCTGACCGCTCCCCAAGAGATGGTCCAACCGTCTCGTTCCTCAACCACGTATCGGAAACGCTGCGTGATGATGAGATGTCTCTTGCAGCATCGGGTTGACTTACTGGCTTCTGACTCCGACGATTCCTTGCAGCTCCGGGAACGAGCTCTGGAAGAAGAGGATGTTGGAATGTCAGCCATGTTTTCCCTGGCTGCCACAAGCATTGAGTTGCAGTGCAATGCACTGTCTCTCTCAGTGCTCGCGGCCGGATACATGGTGCCTCGGGGTTGAGTGTGGCTCCAAGCCGCACCCGCCCCCTGGTGTCATGTTCCCTGTAAGTGCATGAGGAACTCACTAAGACCTGGAAACGCCCCATTTTTGCCGCGTGCACGTCAAACTTGTTCCGCTACCCTTTCTTTCCTCGATGGTGGGGCAGCTAGAGGATACGCCGATGTACCTCAGGTGGAACGTGCCGTCTCCGTGCACTGCAGATGGCTGCCACCTGGGGGGCTCGATCTAGATTCCCGTCCAAAGTGTGTAGGTTTCGGCATCTCTGTTGTCGAGCTTACACTGCTGAGGGCCAATCTGCCCCCTCTCTCCACGCTAAGGCCATCCTGCAGGTCCAGGCCAATGCGTTGAGAGAGCTCCACAAGAGTAAGACTGACCCAGTGCTTATGCAGGAACTCTGCACCGACCTCGCTCAAGGGACACTTGCGGGCCCTGGGTCGGACGATGTCCATACTTATGGTCCAAGAGTGACACCTCTGGCCGAACCTTGAACAGAAGAGTGAGGCCGAGAAGGTCCGCCTCCGCAATGCACCCATCTCGCGAGGGGGGGGCTGTTTGGTGAAACTGAGCAGCAGTTCTCGACAGTAAAGAAGCAGACAGAGGCTATCAAGCAAAGACTGCCCGGCACGAATCGGCCGCCCTCTGACCGTCGAGATCCCGTGCATCGTAGGCTTCCCAGAAGCCCTGGTCCTCTTCGACGTCCACCTGCTCTGGGGCCTACACTCAGGCGGTCCCCCGGCAGAAGACATCATAGAGGAGCCCACCACCCCGTCAGTATTCCCTGAAACTTGGGCCGGTGTCTGGCGAATTCGATCTTATAGCCGAGACGGATCGTATCCGTAGCCACAGTGATGGTGTGGGAAGCTCTAGCCAGGCTCCCATGATCTGCTTCATCGATCCCCCAGGTATTCCTGCCTGGCGATGCAGCTCAACGCATCGTCGATTTGAGAGGGTTGATGACTGCAGTGTGTGCAGGGTTGCCGAATCAGGCAAAACTAGGGTCTTACCGCCGGGGCCGCTTCTGCTTCTTTGACGGCTGCTGATGGGGTGGCGGTCTCCTCTTCGACGTCCTCTTCCGGGGGGGGCCTGGGTAGGGAGCGCCGGGACTGGAGCTGGCCGGGGCTTCTGGGGAGCACACGCCAAACGGGATCTCGAAGGCTTGTAAGCAGCAGAGTCACGGCGGGGAAGAATATGGCTGATCGCCTCCGTCTGCTTCTTCACTGTCGTGAACTGTTGTGCCGTCGCGGTCACCTTCGGTCGGTGGCGGTGCAGAGTTCCTGCATCAACCCTAGGTCGGTCTTACCCTCGTGAAGCTCTTTCAACGCCTTGGCCTGGTGGACATGCAGGATGGCCATTGCGTGGAGAGAGGAGGCAGCTTGTCCTGCAGCAGTGTAGGCTTTCGACACTAGGGATGCTGAAGTCCTCCACGCCTTGGGTGGGAGTCTTGGTCCAACTCTCCAGGTGGCCGCCGTCTGCAGGCACAGGTGCATCGCGACTGCAGGTTCCACCTGGGGCACATCATCATAGCCTCTAGCTGCCCCACCTGAATAGTCCAAAAAGGGGGCGTTCCAGGTGTTTCTTACTAAGTTCTTCATGCACCGCCGGGAAGAACGGAACTGGAGCTGGGCGCGGCTTGGAGTCGTGCTCCGACCTGTGGTACCATGTGTTCAGCCACGAGCGTGCATCACCACACGATTTTCCCGCTGATTCCACGAAAAACAAAACAGCAGAGCTTGAAAAATTCTTATTTGTTCGGTTAAGTAGAAGAAGTTAGTATGATTAGCACGCCGGCTCACTTCCCATGCATGCACGTCCTGAAGCGCTTAAGTAGCGCCACTGTGCATCCAACTACGATGTTGAGTAAAACGTCTGAATAATAAAAAAAACTGTAAAAGAACAGATGGTGTGCACTGTTGAATGTTCAGCAGTTCATCTCTTGTGAAACTGATTGTATGGGAAAAACATAATACAGGACAAACTTACAAAAACACTTAAACAACTGGTGAGCTCCACACCAAGGCAGCCATCGGCGGCACCATCTTGGATCATTAAGCATAATACTTGTCACCATTCTGCCTGTCACGCCTTGTTTTTGCCACTAGTGGCCCCCATTGTGTTCTTTTTATTTTTTTGTCCCTTTTGAAATTAGAGTGGTTGCTCTCACATGTGCCTCGTTTTCAGTCACAGTATTTAAGCCCTCAGTCTTCGTTGGTTCTTTGTACTAAGTTTGTATGTGTAGCTCCCTTTACATGTGCTCTACCTGTGTGGACTATTGTCGCTTTCCCGAGACAGGATTAATTCTTAGGCTTTCTATTTTGGTATGACCTTTTTCCAAAGTGAGCTCTGCTTTTTGAAGCTTTATACTTTTTTGATCTCGAGGAATTGAGTCATTCTACGAAACAGGTGTCATTTGAGTCTGCAACATTTGATGAGATGCATGAGGCACAAAAATTTTCCAAAATGTGCTTACAAAGCTTAGGGTTAGGGTTAGCATCTAACATTTGCATCTAAAATATCACCAAATAAGTTATGTATTTAAAAAAATTTACCTTGTAAACCTTACTCCTGTTAGTGAGATTTTGGCTGGCATGGAGGATGTTCGAGCTCATGCGTGTGAAGTATGAATTCTCTAGATGATCTTGGAATTGAGGGTTCGATGAGCTTCCCTGATGATAGAGCGATCTGACCTGATGTAGCTCTTTAAAGCTTCCGATGTCCAGCGCCCTAGTGCTTGGATTTGAGTGTGCGAGAGGCCTTTTTGGGCTGCTGTGGTTGCTGCGCCTATGCGGAAGGAGTGGCCGGAAAAGTGGTCTGCGGGGATGCCGGAAAGGAGCAGGACAGCTTTGAGGTGCTTTTGGAACCAGAAGCGTGTAGCTGGGCGGTTAGACTCGTCGACGAATAGAGGATCCGATGTAGTTTTTGTCTGGGATTTCCTGAAGTGGAGGTAGGCTAGGAGGGTCTGATAAGGTTGAATTGGTGAGTGGAGATTGAATATGTAGATGAAATGTCCTCTCCTGGTTTGGTCCGTCTTGCTCTGTTTAATGGAGAATGACATCGTCTCTGAATCGACTACTGACAGGTCGGATACCGTTGGATGGGTTAGGGGGTTGAAAGTGGATGTTGTGGAAATTTCTGAACATCTTAGAAATCCGAAGAATGCTAGGATAAACATGGTGTCGAGTGTGCGATTGACGTGTTTGGAGTGGTATCCTTTACGGAGGGTGGAAATGCATCTGGTCAGTATATCCAGGGTTACCTGGTATATCCATAGGTTGCCTTGCATCTTGGCGAGCAGGCTGGGTACGTTGAATGCCTTTGATAAGCATAGATGTTTGGGAGCTGGCTATGGCTGCAGATGGCGAATTGAATATGAGTTTGTGGAAGAACTGGACTCCGCTCATGTAGCCTTTAATTGAGCTGGCCTGGAGGTTTTTTGAAGAGTTTAGGAAGGAGATGAAGGAGGTGATGGTGAGGACAGAAAAATCGGGAAAGGGAATGTTGAAAGCCAGGTGAAAAGACTTGAAGCTTTTCCATGCAGTGAGATAAGATTGGAGGGTCCTGAGGGAGACGGCTTGAATGATGGAGTTTAGAGAGGAATCGAGGAGGGTTTTTAGGGGGTGGTTAACCGGAATATCAGCTCCGAATAGGGAGGTACCAGTGATGGCAAAGGGTCTGCTTCGGGTGCCAGCCGCCTGAACTTCTGGAAGGCAAAACGAGAAAGGGCGTCAGCAATCTGATTTTTTGATCCGGGAATGTGTTTGGCGGTTAGAATGAACTGGTCACAGGCTGAGATCCAGATGAGGCGTCTGAGGAACGGCATTATGGCGGGGGAGTGGGAGCGGACTTTGTTAATACAATGAACGGTTGCCTCGTTGTCACAGTGCACGCTTATGCTGGAAGCTGACCACTCTTTCCCCCATAGGGATGCTGCGACGACCAGTGGATATAGCTCAAAAAGAGCTGAAGATGCTGAAGCATGAGGAATCTCTAGGACCTGGGGGGGGCCAGGTGGACGCGAACCAACGGCCTTGGTAAAAGCCTCCGAAACCTACGGAAGGGGCGGCGTCTGTGAATAGGTGAATATCGACGGGGGAAGAGGCCATATCGCTGTAGAAAAATGACAAGCCGTTCCATTGTCTGAGGAATTTTATCCATTAGCTCAGCTCGTCGAGGCAGGAGCTGGATATGGATAACAGGTCCTCTAAAGCGTGTGCGGATGACGCGAGAGAGAGGAGGTGTGAAACGAACGGGCAGCCTTGCGGGATTATTCTCATCGCGAAATTTAGATGGCCGAGAACAGACAGAAGCTCGCGTTTTGAGCAACGGGGATTTGCTAATAGGGAGGACGCAATCAAAATCGTTCTATCGATTTTCTCTTTCGGCAGTCTAATTTAATTCCGAGATTTTTGAAAACCTGCTGGACTTTTGCTAGATCTGCGGCCGGAAACGAGTCGGGAGACGAGATGATTAAAAAATCGTCGAGTAGGTGGATAAGGAAGGGAATTGCATAATTGTTAGAGAGAATCCAGCAAATTGCCTCCGACAACATGTCAAAAATGTTTGGGCTGCTTCTGCAGCCAAAAGTGAGACGGACAGAAAAGTAAAATTTATTGCGGCATCGAATGCCGAAAAGGTGCCAGAAGTCTGGGTGGATTGGCATGACTTTAAATGCGGATGTGATGTTGACTTTTGCTAGCCAAGCGCCATGACCGGCATGTTTTATTAAGGTGATGGCTTGATCGATGTTATGGTAGTGCAGGGAAAATTCCTCGATCGGAATGAGGCTATTGATGCTAGGGAAGGCAGAGCCGTGTGGTGACGAGAGATCGAAAATGAGGCGCTTTTTTCCAGAGAATTTACGTGTCGCTATGCCAATGGGGCTGATGCGAAATGCAGTAAAGGGGGGAGCGTCGAAGGGGCCAATAATGAAATTAGCGTCGATCTCCTTTTTAATGAGGACATCGACTGACTCTGGGTCGGCGAGCGCAGACTGGAAGTTGGGGCATATTAAGCTGTGCGATGGTAGACTGATGATGCCGGGGTCGAAACCGTTAGAGAGACTGGTCAGAAGATAGTCGGTGATCTGAAAGTCGGGGTGCGAGGACAATTCGGAGGACAAACAAGAAATGTTCACGGGAGTCGAAAGGTAATTTTTAAGGTTTTTATTTTGCGTTTGGGACAACGGGCACACAATTCTAGCATGTGCTCCGCTACAAAATGAACACACATGCAGGAAGCGACAACGCTGCCTGACGCATCTTCCAGCGTTGAAATTCCTGCAAGCCTCCAAATTGCTAGGTTGCCCGTGGGTTTGGTGAACTGGGCGGGTTGGCAGGCGCGGAACAGAGCAGGTAGACTGGGGAGGCGAAGCTGAGCGTGGGGGAAGAGAGGGAGTGACTAGGGGACAATCTAATGTGGTATGCGCTACTGAGCGACTCACCGCGCATGAAATATTGCGGACGCCCAGGAAAACCCTGTTATGCAGCTCAGTGTCCAATGCTCCCCAGTAGGGGCACTGGTTCCACTGAGCTACACGAATGGCACATTTGGCGGAGAAAAGTCTGTGATACGTGTAGAAATGCGCGCTCCCATTGGAGAGAGCGAGCTCTGCCACGATAGCGGACAATCGCCCAGCTCCACTCTCCTACGAGGGAACGCAGTGCAGATCACGTCAGTGTAGCGGGAAAAAGCAACGATAAATTCGGGGAAAGAAAGCGTGCTGGAGTGGTTGAGTGACTGATTTTTTAGCGTGAGCGACAGATCGCCGTAAGTGAAAGCTCCGCCTTGGTCATCCGCCTGCTGAAATCGACGTCCGCTTTGGATAGAGCCATTCGTAGGCCCTGGACAGTCCATTTCTGGATGGCGGGGATCGTGTTGTGAGTAGAGGTGTACGAAGAAGCCGGGGAATGCGGCGGACGTCTCTCTGGGGCAGGTGATGAAGAGTCATCTCTGGCTTTAGCCTTGCGACGTGCGGAACGTCGGAGCTGGCGGCCACGTGATGAAGCCGGGGAATCTACTATTGAATCCGACCCCGAGCTGGAACGATGGGACGCGCTCGTCGGCGCTGGAGGATTGCAGTTTGCGGGTGCGTCGTCAATGACGTGGGTCTCGGACATAGCGTCGAACATAAGTTGATGCTTAATCTTAGGAGATCGAGCAGGTAAGATGGTTTCCCTATTTATTAGCGAGCTTGCTAGGGCTAAATGTGTACAGCTGTGATTGCTGATTATAGACCAGCCGGCTGATTATATGCTCCGGCTCCTCCCGAACTTTGTTAATTAAACATCATTTATTACATCTAGACTTGACTATTGTAATGCTCTACTTAGTGGTTGTCCTGTATCATCAATAAACAAACTACAGTTAGTTCAGAATGCAGCTGCCAGAGTTCTTACTAGGTCAAGAAAATACGATCACATAACCCCAGTTTTATCATCGCTTCACTGGCTACCCATTAAGTATCGTATTGATTTTAAAATTCTTTTAATTAATTACAAATCTTTATATGGTTTAGCCCCTACTTACTTAACTGAGCTTTTATCACATTACAACCCATCACACTCTCTATGATCTAAAAACTCAGGACTTTTGATGACACCTAGGATAACTAAATCCACCAAAGGGGGACAAGCTTTCTCATACATAGCACCTAAACTCTGGAATAGCCTTCCTGATACTATTCGAGGGTCAGACACACTCTCCCAATTTAAATCTAGATTAAAGACACATCTTTTCATCCAAGCTTTCACTTAATGCATAGTTAATGAACAGCGGCTACATTAATTATTCTCTTTCTGCCTCCGGTAGGGAGAAATTCCGCCAGGTCCAGATGAACGTCATACGCCCTTCCCCAACTAGATATCATGCCAGCTAAAGCTGAAGTTCCCGTGCCATCCTCCTGAGAAAGCCTGCGGACTGACTGGCCATCCCAGCTCCATTTCAGGCAATAACAGCACCACCCAAGAGAAATACGACCATCGGATAATCCCAGCTCAGGAACTCCATCCCCAAATAAGAGCAAAGACGGACTACTTGTCACATAAATGCTGAAGTTACAATACTTGGTATTTAATGCTAAACTTACATCACATGACAGCAGTTTGAAGTTATTGCTGCATTCAGTGGCCCTGATTGGAGGTCGCTGGGTGGGGGTTTGTTAGGAGGGGGGGCTTGTATGTTGTGGGGATTTCATTTGCTGGGGCTGTGTGGGTCTGGTCTGGTCTTGTTTTGTGGTCGATGTTGGACAACAGAGGAATAAAGTTACAACATTCCATTACTCTTTTTTCCCTCGTTGTTTCTCTGTTTTCTGGTGTCGATCATGGAGTGGGACCGGGTTGGACCTGCATGGTTTCGGTAAGTGGGACTTCCTGGGTGGCAGGTGGTGGGCTCTCCTTCTTCTTTGTGGATGTTTGCTCTGTGGCTTTTGGTCGGAGTCACTGAATGCAACTATGACACGTCAGAGGAGATCTGGCCCTCCCAGCTGAGCCTGGTTTCTCCCGAGGTTTTTTTTCTCCATTAATCAATCATTGGAGTTTGGGTTCCTCGCCACAGGAGGGCAGTGTTGGCCTGCTCACCGGGAGACTGCATTCATTCATTTATTTATTTAATTAGAAATTAGATATTATTTATTAGAATGATCTTACTCGTTGTAAAAATACCATGCAATGTGCTGTGTTTTAACTTTTCTGTTTTTCCTGTTTGCCCCTGTAAAGCTGCTTTGAAACAATACACATTGTGAAAAGCGCTATAAAAATAAACTTGAACTTGAACTTGAAAATAACTTCCAGTCAAAAATATTGAGGGTGGACTTCTACACAAAATTATGCTTGATGGAAAATGTCTTCATTTCCCCATGGACATAATCATGGTCATTCTGTAGTAGATCACCCCCTTGAGGCAGTTTGGCTGTGAAGCTCTATGCTGAAAAGGGAAGACTGGCATTGTGAAAATGGCCTACGGTCTATAGGCCATATTCACAATGCTAGTCTTGTAGGTTTTAGGGAACTGGTATTTTATGCTATCAAGCACATAATTGGTTTAACACTTTATTATTATTATTATTGACATGCCAAAAATAAGGATGCCAGGTTTAAAGCGGGGTGTTTGGCTATGTAATGGGCACAGAGAATATTTTATGATATTTACTGACTTAATATGGTGTTTTCTGATCCTGTGACTTAAAATGTACTGTGCTCTTTTACTGTATACTCTTAAGGTTGCCATGGTTGCAGACATAGGGGGTTCCTCACTTGAAGATGCCACTAGGAGGATGATGAAGTTCCTGATGGTGCCATAACTGCAACGGCAGTACAACGTGACCGGACAAATGGGCAAGCTGTGCTTCAAAGATCTTGTTAAGTTGTGATAAGTATGCCCTCATATGTTATACCTAATCAAGTGTTATTTGAATATGTGATGTGATCTTCCTTAAATGGTCATATGCAAAATAAAGACTTCTCTTCCGGTTTAAGATAAATCCGATGAGTGTGAGCGTGTTCTTTACCTCCATATAATATAAGATATTGCCGGTTATTATACGCTAGAAATGGCTGCGCCAACAGGTTATGGGCCCAGGAGAGAAGCAGGTAACCGATGGAATCGACTTTGTTTTGATGGAGATGAGAAGAATTACTAACTTTGGGAGACAAAGTTTTTAGGCCATCTGCGACTGATCGGGCTAAAAGAGATTATTTTGCGGGCACCTGCTGCAGATGACGAAGATGATAAAAACGAGGAAGCATATGCTGAATTGATACAATTCTTAGACGACAAAAGTTTGGCCCTTGTAATGAGAGAAGCCGCGGACGACGGAAGAAAAGCTCTGCAGATCTTGAGAGACTACTATGCAGGTAATGGAAAACCATGTGTAGTAAATTTGTACACAGAATTAACGTCCTTGCAGAAAACTGCAAATGAGACTGTTACTGATTACATTCTTTGAGCAGAGACCGAGATTACGGCACTGAGAAATGCTGGTGAAACTCTTAGTGATGGACTGTTAATTGCGATGATTTTAAAAGGATTACCTGATTCGTTCAAACCATTTACTATACACGTCACACAAGGTGATGTAGACCTAACTTTCGTAGAATTCAAGACTAAATTGAGAAGTTTCGAGAGTACCGAAAAGTTTCATGCTAGCTCAAGTGATGACAGCGTGATCTACTTCAGGTTTCAGAGGACGACGTGAACGATTTACCGATGGCGACATAATCTGCTACAGTTGCAACCAAAGAGGACACAAAGCTCAAGCATGTCCGAACCAGCGTCGCAGGGGGCAGTGGTGAGGTTACTGCAAAAGTTCGACAAATAAAGATACATCATGCAGGCGCAAAAAGAGAGACAATGTAAAACATGTTAAAGATACAGAGGATGACAATGAGCATGCGTTTGCATTTAAGATAAGTGACTGCCCGATCTACGGATTGCAACGTAAGGGACTGATGGTTGACACAGGAGCGACATCACATATTGTCACCGACATCAGAAAGTTTAAGAAGTTTGATGACGAGTTCCAGTCAGAAAAACATTGCATCGAGCTAGCGGACGGAACTAGAGCGAATGGGGTGGCGCTGAAGCGAGGCGATGCCGAGTTGTACCTGATTGACAGCGAGGGACGTCAAGTGATGACGACGCTCAAGAAAGCCCTGTATATACCATCGTATCCTCAGGACATTTTTTCTGTCAAGGCAGCGACAACGAGTGGAGCCTCGATCAACTTCAAGGAAGGATGTGATGAACTCACTCATAAAGACGGTACCAAGTTTGACATACAACAATACAATAGACTTTACTATCTGAACACTGTAACTGAAGAAGATGATAGTTGTAATGGGTGTTATGATATCCAAACTTGGCACGAGATTCTTGGTCACTGTAATTATGATGATGTTTCCAAATTGCAGAATGTTGTTAAGGGAATGATAATCAAGGGTAAAATTGACAAGTCTAATCTAGAATGTGAAATTTGTACACAAGGGAAATTTGTGCAGAGCAGAAACCGAGAACCAGACGCACGAGCTAAAGCTGCACTTGAACTAGTGCATACTGATTTAGCTGGTCCTATTGAACCAGTGGCTAAAGATTGGTTTAGGTATGCTCTGGCATTTACTGATGATTTCTCAGGATCATTGTTTGTGTACTTCCTTAAAGCTAAAAGTGACACTATGAAAGCTGCTGAAAAATTCATAGCTGATGTAGCACCGTATGGGAACATAAAGTGTATAAGATCTGATAATGGCGCAGAATTCACAGCAAAGGAGTTTCAGTCACTGCTTAGCAGAAATCGCATAAGACATGAGACCTCAGCACCATACTCACCCCATCAAAATGGGACTGCTGAGAGAAATTGGAGAACCTTGTTTGAAATGGCAAGGTGTATGCTCTTAGAGAGCAATTTACCAAAGTTGCTGTGGACTTAAGCAATAATGGCAGCTGCAACAAAAAGAAACAGGTGCTATAACAGCCGCACAAAGCAAACCCCATACTATATGCTAACAGGGAGAAAGCCAAACCTCTCTAAAATAAGGATATTTGGCTCAATATGCTATGCATATAAGTATGAGAAGAAAAAGCTAGATTCAAGATGTGAGAAGGGGATTTTTGAAGGATATGACAAAAACAGCCCTGCCTACCTGGTGTATTACCCAGAAACTGGAAAAGTTCTCAAGCACAGGCTTGTTAAATGCTTTACAAAGTGTGTTCCAGAGCACCAGACACAGACTGATTTTTCAGGTGAGGATTTCTGTGGGGAGGAGTATGTACCCAAATAGTCAATTCACGAGTTCACCTGAGCAGATAATGAAGATAGCAGGGGTAGTAAAGGTATGCGTGTTTGGCGTGCTGTCCGAGGGGCAGGTTCCGAGCTCGCCGATTCCATCCGATCCCGGAACGCTCCCGCCCCCCAATAGGGGCGAGTGCGCCAAGCTCGGAAACGGCCGAACCCAGAACTCACCCCCCGGAGTTCTGCTATCGACAAGAGCTCAAGTGGAGGAGCCGGGGAGGTGGTGGGATGTGTAATCCTTAGAGATGGCTGCAGGTAAGAATCTTTCTCTACTTATTTGCTGGTTCGCTTGAGCTGATAGGGTAAAGTCTATGATTGCTGATTGCGAACCAGCTGGTCTTAATTATATGCTCTGGCTTCTCCCGAACTTTGTTAATCTATAGTCATCCATTAACATCATAAATTGACACTCCTACTCAGAGTACAAAGACTAGTGGAGAGGATATAGTTGATGGTCACGAGAGTGCTCAAAGAAAGGGAAGCGACCACAGGGTACGTGCCCAAAAAGAGATAGGAAAGCTCCTTAGTATTTGACAGAGTATGTGTCTGATATTGATTCTGATGACCAGATTCTGACAAATGTAGATTTTTGTTACTGTGTAATGTGCCACAAACTTACACAGAAGCTATGAGTTCAGAAAAATCTTGTGTTTGGGTTAATGAAATGAAAGAAGAAATGAACTCTCTTAAGGAAAACGACACATTTACCTTATCCATACTACCAGAGGGTAAACATGCAGTGGGGGGTAGGTGGGTCTACGCCATTAAAAACAATGCAAATGAGTCTGAAACCTATAAGGACAGATATGTTGCTAAGGGTTATAGCCAGGTACTGGGAGTGGACTATAAGGAGACTTTTTCTCCCACTGCAAACATTGTTTCGATACGTGCATTAATGCAAATAGCTGCACAAAATGACCTTAAACTCCACCAGATGGATGTAAAGACTGCCTACTTACATGCTCCAATAGACTGTGAGATATACATAGAACAACCAGAAGGATTTGAGGTGAAGACCGACATTGGTGAAAAACTTGTCTGTAAATTGAACAAATCACTGTATGGTTTAAAGCAGTCAGGAAGAAATTGGAACAAAATGTTACACGACCACCTTAATGAGAACGATTTTCTGCAGAATCCTGCAGACAATTGTGTATACACCAAACAAACTGTAAAAGACAGGGTGATACTGGGCTGAATAATTGCTGCCAGTAGTGATGATTTGTTGAAAGATGTAAAAGCAATGTTGACTGCAAAATTCAAAATGAAGGATCTGGGAAAACTAAAACATTTCCTAGGGATAAACTTTCAACAGGTGGATGGAGTTTTAACAATGAATCAGAAAAGGTACACTACCAAAATACTGGAGAGATTTAACATGTCAGATTGTAAACCTAGATCAACGCCATGTGAACAAAAACTGGATTTTTGTAACGCTGATTCTTTTGATCCTAAAAAGTACCGTGAGGCAGTTGGTAGCCTGATCTATCTGATGACATGTACAAGACCGGATTTAAGTTGGGTTGTTAGTGTTATCTCAATTCATGTCTTAACCAAATGTACAACACTGGGCTACAGTCAAACAGGTGATGAGGTACTTAAAGGGGACAACCAACTATGAGCTATGTTACAAAAAGAGTGAAGAAAAACTCAAACTTGTGATGCTGACTGGGCGTCAGATCAAAATGACAGGCAAAGTACAACTGGGTACTGTTTTAGCCTTACTGAAAGTGGTCCACTGATTTCCTGGAAATCAAAGAAGCAGCCAACCGTAACTTTATCTACATGTGAAGCAGAATACATGGCACTGACGGCAACAGCACAGGAAAGCATGTATCTTGTTCAGTTGTTGAATAATTTGGAGGGTAATTGTCAACACATGCCGGTTTAAATCTGGGAAGATAACCAAGGTGCGATTGCTCTTTCAAAGAACCCAGTTTGTCGGCAGAGATGCAAACATGTTGACATACGGTATCATTTCATTCGGTCAGTACTCAATGATGGTAAAGTTGTTATTGAATACTGTCCAACAGAAAGCATGGTGGGAGATGTTATGACTAAACCAATGTCGAAGGGCAAACTAGAGAAATTCAAAAGGTTTATGTTTGGTATGTAAATCTAAAGTCTGAGATATGTTCAATTTGTCATTTTTGTATTACTGTACAACATTTTTTTTTTATGTAATGTTGAAGGAAAAAAAAAAAAAGGAAAAGTAATATATCATTATTATTATGGTGTTACGTATATGAGAGCAAGTTGTGTGTGTTAAGTATGCCCTCATATGTTATACCTAATCAAGTGTTATTTGAATATGTGATGTGATCTTCCTTATATCGTCATATGCAAAATAAAGACTTCTCTTCCGGTTTAAGATAAATCCGATGAGTGTGAGCGTGATCTTTACCTCCATATAATATAAGATATTGCCGGTTATTATACGCTAGAAATGGCTGCGCCAACAGATCTGCGTCTTTTTGAAGTTTTCTATGGTAAATTCAGTTTTTTAATTGCTCAATGAAACTTGTCTTTGGCCTTTCTTTTATTTATCCAAAGTAAAATGATACAGTAGTTTGTCAAAACACAATTTAGTTGGAGGTTATAAACATTTTAACATAACATTAAGGACAATTTCAGCCTTATAACCACTTGTCTGTTCCACATGCAACTCTATAACCAATCACCCAATCGATCTCAAATTTGGTAGGTTTCGTTCGACTGGCATGAGTGTAGTGCCCATTTTCGTGTCTTGTCAAAATATGCCAAATTTATGACTTGAATTATTACACTAATTTGTCTTCATGGCCGCAAAATCAACTTCAAGAATTGTTCTCCGCAGAATCAGGATTCTTCTCTGCAAAATCCACATTTAGTGGATTAACAGTTAGTCTTATCTTTGAAGTATACTACAACTTTTCTCCAATACACTGTGTTTAAAAAATTCAAAAATGTGTAAGTGAACTGAACTAGTCCAGTGATACTTTAATTGATTCTAAGGGGGGCCGTCAACACTTTAGCAACATTGTGTAGGCCTATACTGTGTGCAGGTCTCCTACCTAAATCAATGGCGAATAAAATGTAGGCCTATAGACCCATTTTTGAACTACGTCATTGTGACGTTCCGATGGCATTTAGTAACGGAAGTAAGAGCCCCTCCATAGACTCTCGATAAGATTAGTTTAAGACTAAGACAGACAAAATTGTTAACTTTTTAAAACAACATTCATGGTCTTGGAGAGATAAGATAAGAAAAACTTTATTGTCTGTCACAAGTGACAGAAATTTGTCTTCGACAGGCTCAACAATATATAGATTTGAAAAAAAAAGAAAACAAATACACTCACTACAATAGCCACACAGTGGTACACAGTAACAAACAACAATAACCAGACAACAACAAACAACAACAATGAACACAGGTCGGAGTTAAGGTGCTGGTTTCAGAATATTCAACTTAGTGATGGCCGTGGGAATGAAGGACTTCTTATAAACATTTTTACGGGCTAGTGGGACCTTGTAACGGCGACCTGATGGCAGTAACTGAAAGGATTGGTGAAGAGGGTGGGTGGGGTCTTGTGTGATGGTGGTGGCTTTCCTAAGTACTGAGTGATTGTAAATATCTGATAGGGGGGTTTAGAGGGAGCCAATTATTTTGCAAGCCTGTGTTATTATTCGTGTGAGGTTTGTTTTGTATTTAGTGGTGAGTGCATTGTACCAAGAAGAGATGTTAAATGTGAGAGTGGATTCTATCAGTGATGTGTAGACTGTGGTTAAAATGTCCTTGGTGACATTAAAAGTCCTGAGCTTTCTCGGCTGGAGGCGCTGCTGGGCCTTCTTGTACACATATTCTGTGTGTTCGGAGAAAGAGAGGGATCCGTCTATTTCTGTTCCGAGTTATCTGAAAGATTTGACCTGTTCTACAGGTTGGCCATAAATGCTGATCGGCTGGAAAAGCTGTGTTTGTGTCGTGGTAATTGTTCCTCTGCTACCACAACACAGTTCCTTGGTCTTTCCAATGTTGAGCTCGAGGAAACTTGCCTTAAAAGTCCTGGCCAGATTGCTAACTGCCTGATGGTAGTCAGACAGCGCATTGGCACCTGTCAGATGGGCTACTAAGGCCATGTCGTCTGCATATTTAAAGAGTCATTCCTTCACTGCTGCAAGAGATAGACAGAGAAGAGATTGGGAGATAAAACACAACCTTGTCGGAGTCCTGAGTTTAAAAACAGCTTACTGGATTTAAAACCATTTACTAAAACCTGCTATTCTGTAAAAACCCCTTAATCCATAAAACCAGTGCTGGATGGATCTGAAGCTCCACCAGACGGTGCAATAGTGTGTCTGTGTGTACAGTATTAAAAGCAGAGGAAAAGTCCATAAATAAAATCCTGGTGTGAGGGTGCACTGAATCCAGCTGCCTGGTCACCCTGTCTAAAAGAGTACTGAAGGGTGAGAGTACTCACAATCACAGGTCTAGTAAAATCTGCGTTCTTGTGAAGTTTCACAAACCTGAAGTTGTCACCAAATATGAATGTCAAGCAGAATATTTTAAAATATTTCATTTTCAACTGCTACCTATTATGCCTGAACACTTGCATAATAGTGGGATTGCATTTAGCCTACACAACAGTGTAATTCTCACATTTGAAGCAGGTTCCCTGTATTTGAAATAGCCTAGTCAAGTGTAGGAATGTAAATGCAATAAAGTAACGAGCATTCTATCTTGCGCCACAGCGGTTTGGCATTTCTTGTGACACATCCGATGAAAAAATGGCTGCAACACGTCCTTTTCTCCCTCGTTGTCATGGTGAATTGCTGTATCCGAGCTCCATTGATGATAACTTTCCTAAGATTAGGACACAAGAACAACCTAGGGTTTTTGTTTGCAGGGTAAATCAGCTCAGAGATCGGGTTGGTTTTACAATTTGTTAAACCTTCTACTTGGAATGGGGCCCAGAACTTTTGACTGATTATGTGTAAGGTTTATATAGGTAGTATGTTATTCATTCTGTTATATTGTTGTGATTCTACAGCAAGGGAATAATAGAATTTAATCAGAAAATCAAACGATTTATTACACACCATTTACATATTTTGGGCTCCTGTGAGTTTTACTCGCACACAGACATAAAGAATCAGCATAAGAATCTCAACAATGGTGACATGCTTCAATGGTGCAATGCATTCTGGGAGCCATGGATAAGTTTCGTATGATGCACTCAGAATGCATTGCACCATGAAGCATGTCACCATTGTTGAGATTCATATGCTGATTCTTGATGTCTGTGTGCGAGTAAAACTCACGTGTATGTGATTCGACTGGAAGTTATATGATATGACATGATATATTCATGGAAAACTGTTTCTAATGTCGCTCAAATCTGGTGTGCATTTAAGGCTAAATTTCAACATGTAATAGAAAAAAGGTTATAGGTTGGCATAAAACGCCATGGTAAATGTCACCCTAGGGGTAACATTTTAGCTTACCACATGTGGAAATGTGTCACTTGAATGAATGATTTGAAGAGTTGCAAGTTGTAGCAAAAAAGAATCTTGCTAAATTGACTTATGCTCCCTTGTTTTTAGGTGCAATGAAGAGTAACGCTATAACTCAGAATGTGAACCGAGGGATGTGGAAATGGCACTGGGGAAATGGTTCACAGGCGCACGTGACCATGACAGGGAGAGGGCTGCAAGAGCCCTAAGAGAAAAAAGAACATCGACAACACAAACGCCATGACTGTTTTGGATGTATTTTTTGGAGAGATGTTTTGTTTTCTTTTTTTTGACATTTTTAAAAAATATTTATTTATTTATTTATTTACCGGTACGTGGTAAAATTTGAATTGTTAAAGATTATGTTTGTTGTTCAATGTATTATATAATGAGTGTATTTTGTATTGTAATTTTGGAGGGTTTTTTTCAGAGATTTTTTTAAAATATATTTTTTAGTTTAGAGTATGTTGTGACATTGTTTTTCAAAGATAATTTTTGTTGTTCAATTTAATATATTTCTTGCAATTCAAAGCATCAAGTGTCTTGTATTTATCTTGTACATACATTCATTCTTCGTTTTTAATTTTTCTTAGATTGTTTCCTTAAATGAATGGTTGGGCTTACCTTGCATTAATTGCCCAGTTAGGACCAACATAAGATCCTTACAGAGCCCACTTTAAGCCCATATGGGCATTCACGGTTGAATCCTGGTGCAAGCCCACTTTAAACCCCTTTAGGCAGGTGGGGCCCAAATGGGTCTGACACAATTTGCACGGTTAAGACCCTTACAGATCCCACTTACAACACACCTTGGCATCCATGGCTGGCCCCCTTGTGGATCCCGGGTGCAAACCCACTTTATACCTCTTTGGGCAGGTGGGGCCCAAATGGGTCTGTCATTAATTGCCTGGTTAGGACCCACATAAGACTCTTACAGATCCCATTTAAAGCCCATCTGGGCATCCACGGCTGGCCCCCATGTGGATCCACGTTGCAAAGCCCACTTTGGACCCCTTTGGGCAGGTGGGGCCCAAATGGGTCTGACATGAATTGCCCAATTAAGACCCATGAAGTACCCTTACAGGTCCAACTTTTAGTACGTCTGGGCTTCCACGACTTACCCCAATGTGGATCCCGGGTGCAAGCCCTTAATGGGGCCCATATTTGCCGCCCATGAAGCCCTCATCTGGGCCCCACATGTTATTGCTGGCTGGGACATTTAAAGAATCATACGAAGATGAGCTAAACTATGCAACTGTTAAATGACCTTGAATAAACACAACTGTTTTTTTAGAGATGCGGTGGCACTAGCAATCTAGTCAAACTTTGATTAAAATTAAGCATTAGCTTGTTAATATTTTGTAGGTTTTGTTAGTATTGTTTTCGACAATAGTTACATATTTGTATTTCTTAAAAAAATTATATGACAAAAGGGGAACATTAACATTTGATACAAAAGGGGCAGGGGCAGAAGGAGGAGTCTGCACAGTAGAGAAGGAGGAGTCTGTGCGAAAAGTCATCACTTTAAGGGAAATTAAATTAGTCGCATTGCTGCTTCAATGTATTTTAAAAGTGGACAATGATTTACTAATTTAAAGCAATGCCTGTTTTTCCATAAGAATGCAAAGTGTTCATGACCTTTAAATCCCCTCTTCATTGAATTGTCCTGCGCTTTCATCTGCCGCCGTAGAGGTCGGTGTTTTCCTTGGGTATTGAGAAAGGACTTTTACAAGATTTATTACAGATGAAAAGGAAATGTGGACCTTTTATTTGTTTTGTATGCTTTTAGTTATATTCTTTAAGGTATTTTGACTGTTACGTTGTTCATATTTGTTTATTGGGGCCTTTTGAGTCTCTTGTTGCACATACCTTTATTTTGAAATCCAAAAGAGGAAGTTTGATAGCGCCGCTAGAGGATATGAGCGCACAGTTTATGTGAAGCGCCATTCTGACTAATGTTATCAGCAGCGAATGTTGTACGTTTGTATGCACTCTTTCAAGCATAGTTTAAAGGATACTTAGCTCCTGGCTGATAAGGGCACAAGGTACCGTCTCCGTTTTCTTATGTGATAATTCTGAGAGACTTTAAATGTTATCGGTTTTACTCTGAAACAATAGGCAAATGTTAGCTAGTCGTTAGCTTATCAAGCAATATTAATATATCACTGTAAACACTTGCATTGTAATTCTGTATTTATTAGTTACGGGTTTGATATGGAAATGTTTATAGGTCGCTTTTGTGTATTATTATTGTTTGTTTGTTTCTATTCTCTATTTAGCTCTTACGGTGTTTATGATGCTCTCAGTGTTTATCAAGAAAATAAAAGACATAAACATCAGTGCAAGAGAGTAAAGTGTATTTGTTCAACTGGGAATGCTACAGTAAGAGTTTACCAGATTGACAACGGCTTTGCATCATCATCAATCATACCCACGTCTAAGGCTATTAAATGACAATCAGAGTATTTGATGAGGTGATCTAATCAATAGTACTCCTGTAAAGAAAATGGAAGTTTCTGAGGGTAAAGACACAGACCAAAACCTGCCAGCCCCTCATAACGGAACAGAAGAGGAGGAGCTTCCCCGTGCTGGACGATAACGAAACCTCACAGAGAAAATGTGTGTGTATAAACAGGACCAAGCCTTGAAAAAGGAAGGGAAAATTACGAGGGTGTATGAACAATGGAAAGACCTGGCTCGAAACAAGAGAAGAGCTAAAAGGCGACATCGGCGATAGCCAGCTGGTAGCACTTATTAATGTGCTTGAGAAAGGTAGGGATGATATCAGGAATGTGTATCTGGAAATCAGAGCCTACAATGCTCCATCTAGTGACACTAGACGTAAAATAGACACTTGTGAAGCTGTAACTAAGGACATGGCAAAGATAATTTATGACACGAGGTTTGCCTTGAGAAAATGTAAAACACAGTCTTCGTGAGTTACTCCATCACGATTATGCTCATTCTGTCTACAGCTCTACAGTTTTACGCCCCATATCATCAAGGTCTACAGTTATGTCCATTACAGCCAAGCAGGCGGATGCAGCAGCTGATGTAGCGGAATAAGAACCGGAATACTTAATGACACAGGAGATCGAAGCTGCAAGTGTGAACTGGAAAGGTTAAAGGCGGAGAAGGATCTGAAGGTTTCTAGAGCCAGGCAACAGGCATATGAGAAAGAAGTGTCACAAGAAGCCAGCATTCTTCCTTCAGATATCAATGCAGGGGATAAGCAGGATGTAAGTGTTACGGTGTAGCAACATGTGGATCCATTTCCCACTCAACAACCTATCAACACCACGATATCATCCTCACCTCTTTCGTCTGATATCTCTCGTCTCGCTCAAGCAGTACAAGACAGCATATCACTGAACAGGTTGCCTGCAACGGAGCCACCTGTATTCAATGGCGATGCTATTCAGTTTGTTGAGTGGAAGGCTGCATTTGTGTCCCTCATTCATGGAAAGACCCTTTCCGTTGCTGACAAGTTACACTATCTGAAAAGGTATGTTGACGGGCCAGCTCGTAAGTCTCTTGATGGTGTCTTCTTCAGGAGTGATGAGGAAGCTTGTAAGGATGCATGATGCAAGCTGAATCAGCGCTACGGACAGCCATTGGTTGTGCAGAAGGCTTTCAGAGAGAAACTAGGCAGCTGGCCTTAGATTCATCTTAAGGACGCTGAAGGTTTCCGAGAATTTTCAGACTTCTTGAATGCTGTACATCAAGCTATGCCTCATGTCTAAGGGCTTGACATACTGAACGATTGTGAATACAATCAAAATCTTGTTCGCAAATTGCCAGACTGGGCAGCCACACGATGGAACCGTCAAGTCACACAGACATTGATTGAAACTCATGACTTTCCGAAGTTTATAGATTTTGTGGCCTTCATATCTATGGAAGCGGAGGTTGCTTGTAATCCAGTCACCTCCCCATCCAGTGCGCCCTAGAACTCACTTCGGAGAAACCTAACTTCAAGGATGACAAAAGGATCAGAGCTAACGTCTTGCATGTTCAAACAGCTACTGAAAACAAGCAATACGATGAAAATGTGGAAATGCTCAATAAAGCAGATTATAGAGCTTGTCTCTTCTGTAACAACAAGCACAAGATTCATAACTGTCCTAAATTTGTGGCAAACCCATTGAAAGTAAAACGGAAGTATGTAGGAGAGAACAAACTGTGCTACGGATGCATGAAGCCAGGTCACAGCGCAAAAGACTGTCGTTACCGCCTGTTCTGTGACACTTGTAGAAGTAGACATCCAACATTGCTACATGATGAGAACTACTCAAGGAGGGACAACTACGTATCGGTCTTCAATCAAGATGACACAGACATGGCTATTAGCACATCTCACAAAGTAGAGAAATATGAGTCATCCACTAACACTTTCATGATCGTGCCAGTGTGGTTGTCTACCGAGAGGGATCCAGGTTCTGAAAAACTTGTTTGCGCTTTGCTTGACACACAGAGTGATACTGTGTGTATAGACCAAGAACTGAGCAACAAACTACAAGCTGATTCCTGTCCTGTGAGACTCAAGTTGACAACCATGACTGTAAAGGATGTTGTCATGCCAAGTGAAAAGGTGTCAGGTCTCAAGGTGAGGGGCTACAACTCTAAAGTCATCCTCGACTTGCCACCTGCTTACACTAAAGACTCCATTCCTGTGAAATGTGCCCACATACCTACCTGTGACACAGCACGAAACTGGAAGCATCTTTCTTCAAAATTATACAAAATTCCACCTCTTCAGGGTTGTGAAGATGGTCTCCTGATAGGCTACAACTGCCCAAGGGCTCTGGCACCAAAACATGTTCCCTATCAAAAGCTACACTCGATGCTGCGTTTCAAACGCTATGGGAGAACAGTCTTTGTTCGACCGGTTGTGAAGCACGTGTGTCAAACACGGCAAAAATTATTTTGGCTTTAAATAACCTCGGCAGGTGACGTGGCTAATTACACCCGCACCTGCCGGTTATAAATACGCGTGAATGCGGACGCGTCATCAGGTTCTTTTGTCTTCAAGGACCGCTTTGTGTGTGCGTGTGTTGTGAGGGAGAAGTCTCCCTCTTTGTTGTTTTCAAAATCTTTAATATAAAAAAAGATATAACCAAGATTCTTACACTAGTGACCAAGCACTCTCGGAGTTACTTAGCCTAGTGTAAAGAGAAGGAAAATAAAAACATGACTTACTCGGATCGAAGATGTGTTCCTCCCTGTGAGAGGATCCTCTCCGATTGCGATAAGCATGAATTTTGCTTTGAATGCTTTGGGGTTGACCATGCCGCCCAGGGACTTGAGGGAGAGTGTGAACTCTGTGATGTTTTTGAATTCAGAGTTCTGCGTGTTCGGCTCGCCTTTTTTAAACGAGACCGAAGCACCTCTTCCTCACCCTGTGGTTCGCGGTTTGTTTTTCCTGAGGCACGGGAGAACCGCGGCGTCCTCGCGTCCGCTTCTGAAGCGTGCCCCGGCACTTCTTCTGAGCCGGCGGAGGACGAGGTTTCCCTTGTTTCTGCGGGGTTAGATAGCTCCGCCTCGGGGCGTTCCTCTCGCGATATTAAAGCGGTTGAGGATCTACTCGGGGCGGTAACCAAGGCAGTCGACAGGTTAAAGCTCGACTGGCCGCGGGAACAAGAGGCTCCCAAGAGTTCAAAGCTCAACGACAGATATCTGCCGGGTGGCTGGAGGGATGAGCCCCAAAATCGGGCTCTCTCATTCTTTGAGGATCTCCACGGCGAGCTGTCTCGCTCATGGCAGAAACCTCATTCCTCCCGTGCTTTCGTGCCATCAACATTGATTTATTTGACCGTCGTTGGCGCAGGGACACGGGGATACACTGCGATGCCCAGGGTGGAAGAGACGCTGGCAAGCTATCTCTCCCCTGGGACATCGTCGTCCCTGGAAAAGCCTTCTCTTCCCACCTAGCCTTGCAGAGTCTCATCTGCGCCGGTGGGAAAGGCTTTTCAGGCAGCGGGTCAGGCTGGTGCTGCCCTACACACCATGGCGGTTTTGCAGGCGTACCAGGCTGACCTACTGGATGATGTCAGCACTGGCGGGTTGATTGACGAAACAGCGTTGTCAAATATCTACCCTGCAGTGCCCAAGTGTCTGGAGTGTCTGCCACCCACTCGGGACAAGTTCCCCAGTCCCAACCAGGCACACAGTTTCAGGTGGGTCCAGTCTACCTGAGGCACAAGGTCCTCCGGCAGAGTGTGGTGAGTCGCGCCCCCCCTCGCAGAGGCAGGGGAGCGGCCCACCGTGCCCCTCAGGCCACCTCGGGAGGGTCGGACCTGAGGTGCCTCATCTCTTCTAAGAAGAGATCCTAAGATGTGACCCCGAAATAGTCAAACAAATCCGGAAATATTTTATGAAGCGGATATGGAACTCTTTGCTATGCAGGAGACGTAACACAGTTCCCTCTACTTCTATGACTCATCCAGCTCCCCTGGGTCTGGACGCGATGGCCAATACGTTGCCCAGACTGCGTCTTTACGCGTTTCCTCCGATAGCTCTGCTCCCTGGAGTCCTGGCAAAGGTCTGTCAACAGGGCTCGCACCTCTTATTGTTGGCTCCCCTTTGGCGAACCAGAATCTGGTTCTCAGACCTAGTATCCCTCCTTGACGACTCGCCATGGGCGATGCCAGTCAGGAGAGACGTATTCTCTCAGGCGAAGGGGACAGTGTTTGATCCCCATCCTGAGCTCTGGACCCTCCATGCCTGGCCCCTGAAGGGCACCAGCTGAGAGATGTCGAGCTTCAGCCTGATGTAGTAGAGACTATTCTAAGTGCTAGGCCTTCCTCCACTAGAAGGAGCTACGCCCCAACACGGAGCGATGTTGACAAATGGTGATTGGCAAACCATGCAGACCCAATTACTGCCAGATCATTTCAGTGTTGGAGTTTCTGCAAGATAAACTGTCCTCAGGGACAAGCCCCGGTACTCAAGGTTTATGTGGCCGCCATTTCGTCCTGCCACGCCCTGATTGAGGGGGTTTCTGTGGTAAACACCCTTTAGTCACCCGCTTTATTTGTGGAGCGAGGCGGCTCATGCCTCCTTCTAGAGGGACATTCCTTCCATGGGACTTAACAACAGTGCTCGAGGGTCTAGTTAGCGCCCCCTTCGAACCTTTGGAGTCAGCGCCTGTCAGGCTTCTGACCTTTAAAAGGGTTTTTCTAATGGCAATCACCTCTCTTAAGAGAATCGGAGATTTGCAGGCGCTTTCAACCTCGCCGTCCTGTTTAAATTTTGCCCCTGGGATGGTCAAAGCTATTCTGCATCCTCACCCGAGTTATTTACCTAAAGTTCCGTTCTCCACCGTGCATCCGGTTATTCTTGAGGCCTTTTTGCCCTCCGCCGTTCACGACGTCGGAGCAGGAACAATTACACCTACTGTGTCCAGTACGTGCTCTTCAGACTTACGTCCACCGCACTAGCTAGTGGCGTAAATCAGAGCAACTTTTTATATGCTATGGGGGCCGCAACAAAGGGGCGGCTGCAACCAAGCAAACAATATTACATTGGGTGAGGGATGCTATTGCTCTATCCTATGAGGCGCGCAGTCAAGCTTCACCTCTAGGAGTCAGAGCTCATTCCACAAAGGGGGTTTCATCTTCTATGGCCTTAGCAAGAGGTGTCCCCTTGCAGCAAGTGTGTGATGCGGCGGGCTGGTCCTCTCCGCACACATTTGTTAGATTTTAAAGTCTGGATGTCCATGCCTGGATCCCGTGTCCTGGAGTCTACATCCCAGAGTCATATCTGAGACCTCCTCTCGGATTGTGCACACACGTCACACAACCTGGGGGGTCCAGACACTTCCAGTGCGGCGGCGTTGGTATTCTCGTTCCCATAGCGTTTGAAACGCAGCATCGAGTGTAGCTTTTGATAGGGAACGTCTCGGGTTACTTGGCTGTAACCCTGTTCCCTGAAAAAGCGGGAACGAGATGCTGCGCCTCAATGCCGCACTGTAGGCGTGCCCGGACGTCCTTTCAGACAAAGTTGGAACCTGATGACGCGTCCGCATTCACGCGTATTTATAACCGGCAGGTGCGGGTGTAATTAGCCACGTCACCTGCCGAGGTTATTTAAAGCCAAAATAATTTTTGGCGTGTTTGACACACGTGCTTCACAACCGGTCGAACAAAGACTTTTCTCCCATAGCGTTTGAAACGCAGCATCTCGTTCCCGCTTTTTCAGGGAACAGGGTTACAGCCAAGTAACCCGAGACGTTATCTAATGTGTAGATGAGGAACCTTATGCAGTCCACACAGACCTAGGATGGAGCATTGTTGGATGCACGTCTTCACATCAGGAATCGCAAGGCTTAACACAATTTGTCATAGAGTCAGCGTTTAAGAACTACCCCCGGTGACTCCAGCAGAGGTTATTAAAGTACTGGAATCTGACTTAAAGGACGCTGGTGAATATGACAAAACTGTGTCTCGGGACGATATCCTCTTATTGACCAGACTGCATCATGGTATAAGGAAGAACGACCACGGTCATTGCGAGATGCCTCTACCCTTCAAAGTGAGTCTCACCTTCCTGACAATAAGCAGCTTGCCATTGTAAGGCTCAATCATCTAAAAAGGAAACTACAAAGGGATGAAAGGTACAAGGAGATATATGTATTGTTTATGGAAGAGGTCCAAGATGAAGGAAAGAACGGTGAGAAGTGGTAATCATGGGGTGAATCATCCAAAAAAAAATTAAAAAGCTCTGTGTTGTTTTCGACTGCTCTGCAAAGTATCACGGAACTAGCCTCAAAGACCATTTACTCCAAGGCCCGGATTTAACAAACAATCTGACTGGTGTTCTTGTAAGGTTCAGACGACACCCTGTTGCCTTCATGTGTGATGTGGAAAGGATGTTTCACCAGTTTCAAGTGGAAGAAGCAGATCAAAACTACCTTCGTTTACTCTTGTTGAAAATGGGAGAATTAACTTCACACCCCCAAGAATACCATATGAAGGTCCATCTATTCGGAGCCAGCTCATCACCTGGATGCGCCAATTACGCTCTAAAACACCTTGCTAAGGAGAATGAGTCTATGTATCCTCTTGGATCAAAGTTCATCACATCAAACTTTTATGTAGATGACGGTGTTACCAGTGTAACCAGCACTGAAGAAGCTGTTCATGTAGCGAAGGAAGCTCAACAACTGTGTGCCTCAGGTTGTCTTAGACTGCACAAGTTTGTTTCAAATGACAGACAACTTCTGAATAGCATTCCTATTTCTGAAAGAGCTGTAGCAGTAAAGGAGTTTGATCTCAACTTTGGTGACACTACATTAGAGAGAAGTTTAGGGATCCACTGGCATATCGACTCTGACAAATTCAGATTCTAATTTGACCCCAAAGATCAACCAGCTACACGACGTGGCATACTATCTACGGTAGCATCGCTGTATGATCTGCTTGGCTTTATTGCCCCTTTCCTGCTCAAAGGGAAATTAGTGCTTCAGGAAATGTGCAGGAACGGAACAAGCTGGCACGACCCACTTTCTGAAGATTGCGGCTACGGTGGGAGCAGTGGAAGGTGGACTTGGTAAATTTGGAAATGATCAGTTTATCCCGTTTCTATGTTCCTTCACACTTTGGAAAGGTCATTAAGAAAGAACTCCATCACTTCTCTGATGCCAGTAACAGCGGATATGGCCAGTGCTCTTATTTAAGACTCACCAACGAAGATGGAAACATCCATTGTGCCCTGGTAATAGTTAAATCCAGAGTTGCCCCCGTTAAAGTCCAGACTATTCCCAGGCTCGAACTTACAGCTGCTGTCACCAACATGCGAAGACAGGAGCTGGAATATACAGACATGGAAGAGTACTTCTGGACCGACTCCCAAGTGGTTTTGGGTTACATTAATAACGAAGCATGCCGTTTTCACACGTTTGTGGCTAGTTTGAAGGTAGGAGGAAGGCTATGTAATGCACTTCTGCCCAACTCAGTCAAACACCAGACGATCATTCCCAAAGATCACCACATAACAAAGATGATCATCTCTCAATGTCATGAGAACGTCAAGCACCAAGGAAAGGGGTTCACAATTAACGAGATCAGATCACAAGGTTACTGGATTCCAGGTATAAGCAGAACAGTAGCATTTCATGTGCACCACTGTGTGACATGTTGTAAGCTCAGGAGACCCTCAGAAGAACAAAGGATGGATGACCTTCCATCAGAACGTACAGATCCTCCTCCACCATTCACTTACTGTGGGATGGACTGCTTTGGTCCATTTGTTACCAAACAGGGACATAAGGAACATAAAAGGTATGGGCTTCCCTTTACATGTTTCAGCTCCAGGGCTATTCATGTAGAAATACTAGATGACATGTCTACAGATGCTTTCATCAACGGCCTCTGCTGCTTTATTGCATTAAGGGGAACTGTGAGTCAAATCAAATGTGATCAAGGCAGTAACTTTGTAGGAGCCAAGAATGAGCTGAGAAATGCTCTCAAGGAAATTGATGTTGATCGTCTGACAGCGTTCTTAGCGGAGAAGCAGTGCGACTTTGTCCTAAATGTTCCCCATTCAAGTCATGCAGGTGGAGTATGGGAGAGACAAAACAGAACAGGAAGGAATGTTCTTCTCTCAACACTTTCACTTTCTTCTGACAGACTGAACGATGCATCACTGAGGACATTCTTTTATGAGACCATGGCAATTGTTAACAGTAGGCCACTCTCAGTTGACAACCTACATGACCCCAATAGCTTTGTACCTCTTACCCCCAACAACCTTCTGAGGATGAAGTCTGTTCCAGCGTTACCTCCACCAGACAGTTTCATCAGAGAAGACATCTATGCGAAGGAAAGGTGGCGGCATGTACAGTTCCTCGCAGAGCAGTTTTGGAGCCGGTGGCGTAAGGAGTACTTATTGAATATTGCCACCCGGCAGTGCTGGCACAAAGCAATATTGTCATGGAAAAAGCTGATACTTTGCCTAGAAATGAGTGGAGGTTTGCCAGTGTTAAAGAGACCTCTACAGATAAAGATGGGCTTGTGAGAAGAGTCAAGGTATGCATTGGTGATCGGGAACTAGACAATAATGGTCGTCGACTTAAAAGGTTGTCTTCTATTGAGCGCCCTGTACAGAAGCTCATTCTGTTATTGGAGACCATCTAGCTGCCTTGGTAAGCTTCCAGTTGTATCCTTTTCGCCATATAGCTTATAGTTCTAGTATTTTTGTGTACTGTGAGATGGTTAATTTTGTTCATTTTCTAAGTTAAAGGGAATTGTCATTTGAAAATCATTGTTGATTTAGAATCCTTAAGGTCATATAAATCGCTCATGATTTGGTGGGAGTGTTCCTGACCTTTAAATCCCCTCTTCATTGAATTGTCCTGCCCTTTCATCTGCCGCCGTAGAGTTCGGTGTTTTCCTTGGCTATTGAGAAAGGACTTTTACAAGACTTATTACAAATGCAAATGAAACGTGGACCTTTTATTTGTTGTGTATTGTTTTAGTTTTATTCTTTAATGTATTATGCTTGTTACGTAATGGTGTTCATATTTGTTTATTTGGGGCCTTTTGAGTCTCTTGTTGCACATACCTTTATTTTGAAATCCAAAAGAGGAAGTTTGATAGCGCCGCTAGAGGCAGTCTTTGAGGTGCCGGCTCCTGTACTTTGATTTGATTATTTTCATCTTTGAAAATGCTATTTCAAAGAGGTAGGTTGACCCAAAGTAGGCACTCACTTTTAGTGCAGATGTAGTGAGGAGAGGAAAGCCCCCAAAAGTCACTGTCCCTTAATCTGGCTTTCAGCTCTATATTATTTTGCAAATCAACTATCTCCATGTCAACTCCACTTGACAAAGAAAATACTAGCTGGAATTTGGCTGCAAACTGTTCTATGTCATTGAGCATGAATGGGTTTGAGACAAATGCAGCAATACATTCCATTTTGTTTAACTTACCAAAACGCTGATTGAACTCTGTATCAACTTTGTCCAGGTGCACAGTAGTTCTCAGGATGAAAAACATTTTTTCCAGGTTGGGAAAGTGTGTTAGCCTCCTGTTCTTTAGATGTGTAATCCAAACACAGAGCTTAGACTTGGGGGCATTCACTGCAATGATCATATGGGGCAGATGTCTGTCTTTTCCCTGGAGCTCGTTGTTGATTGTATTTAGTTTTTCAGTCAAGTCTGTCATAAACTCCAGGTCCAGCAGCCACGCATCATCTGACAAGTTCATGGTGCTCCTCGTTTCTTGCAGACAGAAAAGTCTTTATCTCAGGCAGTAAGTTAATAAACCGCTGCAGCACATTCCCGCAGCTCAGCCACCTTACATCAGCATGAAGTAGTAGGTCTCCGTACTCGGCATCGAGCTTATCCAGTAACTCCTTGAATAAGCGATGCTGAAGTGCTTTTGCTCTTATCGAGTTTATCAGTTTGACCACCAGTGACATTACGTGAGAAAAGTCCACGACTTTTCCTACCAAGGCCTGCTGATGAATCACACAATTGTAATTCTTGAAGTCGGGAAAATCAGGGTCATTACGGCACAGTGCTATAAAACCAGAGCGCACACCACGCATCGCCGGTGCTCCGTTGGTGGTAATTGCTACCAGTTTATGAATAGGGAAATTGTTGTACCTTATATATAGTTTTAAACTCATTGTAAATATCTTCACCTCGCGTTCTCTCCTTTAGGTGCAAAAGAGTGAGGAAGTCCTCTTTCGTTGTAAAATCCTGGACAACCATTCTGACAAAAACAAAAAGCTGAGCTGTATCCACTGCATCCAGAGATTTGTCGAAATGTAGTGAAAAACATTCACAGAGTGATAAGTCCTTTAACACCTGTCGATCAACGTCCTCTGACAGTGACTCGACCCTCCTTGTCACTGATGCTGGACCGAGCGGTACAGCGCGGAGTGTGGCTTTTATGTCGTCTTTGTTTTAGAAATCCTTAAAAACAGTGTCTGCGGTAATTGCCATTGCTTCCTTGATTTCTTCAACATCTGTGAAAGGTTTTTGTTTTAAGCCACCAAATAACTTACACGAAACAATGCTTCAGTAGCAGCCTTATTTTGAACAGCAGATTTTGTAAAAAGTGATTGCTGTGCCTTCAACTACGATTTCAGCTCGTGAACTTTGGCGGATAGCTGTCTTTAAATTTCGGGTGGTTGGTATTGTGGGGCCGCTCTAGATTTCCGGTTTACAAAATGCTTGTTTTTGGTGGCACAACATACACATGGACTTTTCTGTTACCAAGTGTGACGAGTCACCCCTGGCGCAGTCAGTGTCGCCATGGAGATTAAGCGGATCAACGAGGCACACCTGCCGGTCGTTACAAATCAAGGCCAACTCGGCGGCTATAAGAGAGTCTGCCTCAGATCACAAGGTGAGCAAGATCTCCTTTGGACATGTGTCTGGTAAAGGCTGTTCTCTTACCTCTCCCCAGGCTCGGACGAGTAACGACCGGCAGGACCGCGTACCCATACCCCGGAAGCAAGGGAAGCAACAGAGGGTTGCAAGACGGCTATACTCCCTGTAGGAGGAAAACAGGAAGGACAATCTTCTCCCCCACGACTGTGGATCACACACACGTGGTGTATTCATTTTGTGGATTACTGCTTAAATTTGTCATTTGTTGAATTAAAAGAAATCCCTTCGGGGACTTAAAACCTCTCCACGAGTGCGTGTCGTTGCTTCACCCGTCACATCTGGTGGAGAATGCGGGCATAGCAACGTTGAAACGATACGTACCCGTAATATTTTTTTATTTTATTTTTTCTCATCTTTCCCCCTGTATTACAGTAATCTGAGTTTTAGAAGTTCTCTCTTTCTCGGACCAATGGATGAAGTGGTGCGGCGGTTGGCTGAGGTCGTGGTACGACAGCAAAAATTTGCAGAACAACTGGCACAGCGGCAGGAAAGCACGGACCAAGCCCTGGGACTGTTAAGGGAAGCAGGTGCTATGCGAACCCCTCTGCCGGATGCGAGAACCAGCGCACACCAACTGTTGACCAAGCTCACCGCACAAGACGACATAGAAGCTTACCTCCACACATTTGAGGTCATTGCGTCACGGGAATCATGGGACAGAGCCGAGTGGGCGAAAATTCTTGCGCCCTTCCTTACTGGTGAAGCACAACGGGCCTATTACGCCTTACCCACCCCCGCCAGTGAAAATTATGAACTTCTCAAGAGGGAAATCCTTGCCAGGATCGGTCTCTCCCCAATCAGCGCCGCCCAGCAGTTCCAACAATGGGTCTATGACGAGCAGCAACCGGTCAGGGCCCAAGCGGCCCAATTGACACGGTTGGGCCACCTGTGGTTACTAACAGGGGAACCTTCAGCCCTCCAGGTAGCCGAACGGGTGGTGGTGGACCGACTCTTGCGGGCCCTCCCACGCAGGTTCCGAACCTCGGTTAGCATGCGGGGCCCCACCAATATCCGCGAGGTCGTGGAAGCGGTGGAGCTCGCCGAAGCCACGGCAGCCCGGGACGCGGGAGAGAGAGTGGCAGTAGGACATCGGAGGATACCAATTAGATGGCGACCTGAGGAGGGTACCTCAAGGCCAGTCAACAGACCCGAGACACCACTCTCCCGAGACGAACCGACGCCCACCGAGCCAGGCTCCGCGGGGCCCCCAGCGTGGTTGGCGGGATGCACGGTGCATCAGGCTGTGCCCACCGGGGTTCCACGGCGGCCAGTATGGGTGAATGGGCGCCCGGTGACTGCCGCCTTGGACTCCGGCAGCTCAATCACTCTGGTCCGGCCCGGGGTAATCCCGTCCTATACCGCAGGTAAGTCCACCATCCCGATCACTTGTGTTCACGGAGACACCCGATACGTACCGGCCCGACGGGTAACCGTGTCGGCCGGCCCGGGCTCGTGGGTGCTGGAGGTCGGGGTGGTGGAGGACCTGCCGGTACCAATGTTATTGGGCCGGGATTGCCCGGGGTTTGAGCAGTTGTTGACAGCCACCGTGCAGCCTGCTGACCACGGGGGACGGCCACGGAAGCTCAAGTCCCAAAGAGACCGGAGACCACGACCCGCCCTGGTGGCTACGGACACCGAACGAGAGGGTGAGTGTCCTAACACTAATGTATTTGCTGACCTTTTTCAGCAGGTGACGGGAGGGGGCTCTTTTGGAAGGGAGCAGCGAGAGGATCCCCGGTTACAGAACTGCTGGAGCCAGGTCAGAGTTGTCGATGGAGAAGACCGCATGCCTGGTCCCCACCCCCTCCCACACTTTGTAATCAACAAGGGTCTGTTGTACTGTGCGGCTTCGAGAAGGGGGGAGGAAAAACTTATTTTGGTGGTGCCGAAGACCAAAACAGAGGCGGGACCCAATGGCGGGACACCTGGCAGCGGCAAACACTATACAGCGCATTAGAGACCGGTTTCACTGGCCTGGCCTCGAAGGGGAGGCCAAAAGGTTCTGTCAAAGCTGCCCTACCTGCCAACAGAAGTCTCCCCAGCGTCCTCCCCCCAGTCCACTGATTCCACTACCAGTGATTGAGGTACCCTTTGAGCGCATAGGGATGGACCTGGTAGGACCGTTGCCGAAGTCTGCCCGGGGATACGAATACATCCTGGTCATCGTGGACTACGCAACGAGATACCCGGAGGCGCTACCCCTGAGGAAGGCTACAGCTAAGACCATCGCCAAGGAGCTATTCTTGTTCTTCAGCCGCGTGGGTATCCCCACTGAAATTCTGACTGACCAGGGAACTCCATTCATGTCCCGGCTAATGGCGGACCTCTGCCAACTGCTTAAGGTCAAACAGCTCAGGACGTCAGTATACCACCCTCAAACGGACAGGCTGGTGGAGCGGTTCAATCAGACCCTTAAGCAGATGCTCCGTCGGGTGGTGGCAGAGGATGGGCGTGACTGGGACCTTCTATTACCTTATGTGCTCTTTGGGATCCGTGAAGTACCTCAGGCATCTACAGGCTTTACTCCGTTCGAGCTGCTGTTTGGACGACAACCCAGAGGACTCCTGGATGTAGCCCGAGATGCTTGGGTACAACAGCCGGCACCGCACCGTAGTGTCATTGAGCACGTACAGCAGATGCGAGCCAGGATAGACAGAGTGATGCCTATGGTAAAAGAACATCTAGCCGAAGCCCAGCGCGCCCAACAACGGTGGTATGACCGACCCACCCAACCCAGGGAGTTCCAACCAGGTGACCGCGTGTTGGTGTTGACCCCCACCACTACATCGAAATTCCTAGCATCGTGGAAGGGACCCTACACCGTTGCAGAAAGATTGGGTCCGGTCAACTACCGTCTCCGCCAGCCGGGACGACGACGGGAGGTACAACTGTACCATATAAACCTGCTTAAGAAGTGGATACCACCTCCAACACAGATGGCAGCCTTTGCCGCGGACGAACCACCACTGGTCCAGATGGGAGAACAGCTGTCCCCCGTCCAGAAGAAAGATCTCCAGTCCCTGGTCAGTCAGTTCCGGGATGTATTTTCGGAAAAACCCGGGCAGACCAAAATAACACATCACGAGATCCGGACGTCCCCAGGAGTTATTGTAAGGCAGCGGCCCTACCGGGTACCAGAGGCTCGTCGACTGGCTATAGAGGAGGAGATCAACCGGATGAAAAGTCTTGGAGTGATAGAGCCCTCCCGCAGCCCATGGTCCAGTCCCATCGTCATGGTCCCCAAACCAGACGGCACTCTCCGCTTCTGCAATGATTTTCGGCGAGTGAACGAAGTGTCCACTTTCGACGGATATCCGATGCCCCGAGTGGATGAACTTCTGGACCGACTAGGGAAGGCCCGATTTATTTCCACGCTTGACCTAACGAAGGGATACTGGCAGGTGCCCCTCACTCCGGATTCGAAAGAGAAGACCGCGTTCAGTAGCCCCTCAGGACACTGGCAGTACACAGTGCTGCCGTTCGGTCTACATGGGGCACCTGCTACCTTCCAGCGAATGATGGACATTCTCCTACGTCCCCATCAAGCATATGCTGCGGCCTACATCGACGATCTCGTCATCCACTCGGGGTCCTGGGATGACCATATGGACAGGTTGCGGAGAGTGCTCATGGACCTCAGGAAGGCCGGGTTAACGGCAAATCCAAAGAAATGTCATCTTGGACTTGCCGAAGCCCAGTACCTGGGATACAGGGTGGGAGGGGGTGTGATCCAGCCCCAACCCAAGAAAATAGAAGCGGTACGAAACGCCCCCCCACCCCAAAACAAGTCCCAGGTACGTGCCTTCCTGGGGCTAGCGGGATATTACAGGTGCTTTATCCCCAACTTTTCGTCCATAGCCAGTCCCCTGACCGACCTGACCAGGAAGGGGCAGCCGGACAAGATAAAGTGGAACCCTGAGGCGGAACGAGCTTTCCAGACTCTGAAGGAAGCACTGACAACATCCCCAATCTTACATGCTCCAGACTTTGGCTGCCCCTTCACCCTCCAGACAGATGCATCAGATACCGGACTGGGGGCTGTATTATCACAGAACAAAAATGGAGCAGAACATCCTGTGGTGTACATTAGCCGTAAGCTCACCCCAGCGGAAACCCGGTACGCCACGGTGGAGAGGGAGGCTCTGGCCATAAAATGGGCAGTCCTGGAGTTGCGGTATTACCTCCTGGGACGTAAATTTGACTTGGTAACGGACCATGCGCCACTTCAGTGGATGAGCAAGGCAAAAAATTCCAATACCAGGGTCACGAGGTGGTTCCTAGCGCTCCAGGACTACCACTTCAAGGTGATACATCGGGCCGGAGCCTCCCATGGCAATGAAGATGGTCTGTCTAGGATCTGGTCAGGATGGACAACTCGGACAGGTGACACTTCCCCTCCCTACCATCACTGTTTTTCGTCTCTCCACAGGACCAGGTCGACACTTTGGGGGGGGGGAGTGTGACGAGTCACCCCTGGCGCAGTCAGTGTCGCCATGGAGATTAAGCGGATCAACGAGGCACACCTGCCGGTCGTTACAAATCAAGGCCAACTCGGCGGCTATAAGAGAGTCTGCCTCAGATCACAAGGTGAGCAAGATCTCCTTTGGACATGTGTCTGGTAAAGGCTGTTCTCTTACCTCTCCCCAGGCTCGGACGAGTAACGGCCGGCAGGACCGCGTACCCATACCCCGGAAGCAAGGGAAGCAACAGAGGGTTGCAAGACGGCTATACTCCCTGTAGGAGGAAAACAGGAAGGACAATCTTCTCCCCCACGACTGTGGATCACACACACGTGGTGTATTCATTTTGTGGATTACTGCTTAAGTTTGTCATTTGTTGAATTAAAAGAAATCCCTTCGGGGACTTAAAACCTCTCCACGAGTGCGTGTCGTTGCCTCACCCGTCACACCAAGGTAAAAAGAAATTCCTCTTCCCATTCTGGATGGAAATTGTATGTTTTTGCCTTCTTTCGTGGAGTCTCCGCCTTGACTTGTCACTTCATGGCTACCGGCTTTTTCTTCTTCTTTTGGTTTAATGTCGGTCTATCACCAAGGAGAGCTCTTTACTGACTTTTGCAACAGTTACGTGCTCATCTCTCATTGGTCACTTTATTTAAAATAAACACAGCAGTTGCATAAAGAAATATCAGTTACTGATGCTTGCAAAATATTTTTTTCGGGCATGATGATGTATTTGCTGTACTTATTTTTCTTTGATTCTCGAGATCTACCGGGACAGTGATAAAGATAAACCCGTCGAACGCGATCCACTGGTTTAAAGGATACTTGGCTCTTGGCTGATAAGGGCACAAGGTACCGTCTCAGTTTTCTTATGTGATAATTCTGAGAGACTTTAAATGTTATCGGTTTTACTGTAAACACTTGCATTGTAATTCTGTATTTAATAGTTACGGGTTTGATATGGAAATGTTTATAGGTCGCTTTCGTGTATTATTATTGTTTGTTTGTTTCTATTCTCTATTCAGCTCTTACGATGTTTATGATGCTCACAGAGTTTATCAAGAAAATAAAAGACATAAACATCAGTGCAAGAGAGTAAAGTGTATTTGTTCAGCTGGGAATGCTACACAAAGAGCAAAAAGTTAGTTCTATGTACGCAAGGGTATGTCACTGTGTGTGTGTAGTGCAAGTTCAGTCTGAGGGCAATGTTTGAAATGTTTATTTTAAGCAGGGAGTGAGACTGCGCTGTGGGTTTGAAACTCTGCTGTTGCTGCTGGCAGGTTTGTGAGATATAAGCACTCTGTGCCACGCTGAACTTCTGAGCCTGCAACAGCTCCAGTCACACACTACATTTCTTTTCAGAGGTTTATATGCCACCCACACTGAGAAAGAAAGAAAACATTCACTCATACAGGATCATGTTAGATATTAAAATGTCATAATGACTTCTGTGTCCTGAAATCAAAGTTAAAGCCACCGAAAAAAAAATAACACCACGTAACTCAATTCAATTCAATTCAAGTTTATTTATATAGCGCTTTTCACAATGTGTATTGTTTCAAAGCAGCTTTACAAGGGCAAACAGGAAAACAGAAAAGTTAAAACACAGCACAGTGCATGGTATTTATACAACGAGTAAGATCATTCTAATAAATAATATCGAATTTCTAATTAAATAAATAAATGAATGAATGCAGTCTCCCGGTGAGCAGGCCAACACTGCCCTGCTGTGGCGAGGAACCCAAACTCCAATGATTGATTAATGGAGAAAAAAACCTCGGGAGAAACCAGGCTCAACCGGGAGGGCCAGATCCCCTCTGACGTGTCATACCTGCACTCAGACTGGTGACATGTGATTTTAGTTTAGCATTTAATACCAAACAAGTAACAAGCTGAAACTTATTTAACAGAAACAGACAGATGATATATTGAACCAACAATTTACACAGGAGTTTCTTTTAATTTTTTTATGCATCACTCTTTACCACAGTTGTTTTTATCATAAGTAGAACTTTTGCATACTTTCCATGTGTCTTTACTGGCCTGCTGTAGTTTATCTATATATATGTATATCATTATTTGGATTTATTACACAGCACTCTTGAATGCTTGATTTTGATTGAGTAGTTGCGACACACCACAGTCTGTTATTTTTGCTTTTATAGCGGAAGCATAGCCAGTTGTACAACTTGTACAACTATGACAACAATGCAAATGTTTTATAATGTTTAATAATGTCCTACAATGTTTGTAATGTGCCAAAAAATTGTCAATCCTACTCCATCCCGTTCTTGGGATTATTCCTGCAAAGTTGCCTTCTGAGTTTCTCAGAGAATTTGTGCCCCTGTTGCGGCATCTGGGTGAACCGTCTTGTGCAGGGGTCTTCAACTACTTTTCATTGAGGGCTCAAATTCCAAAAGTATAAATAGGATGGGGCCAGTATTTTCCCATATATGTAAGCTTCGGCACAAGTTCTGCCGGGAAGATTCAATCTCACGTCACTTAACACGTATAGACCAATAACCAATCATCACCTAACACTTGGAGTATATAAGATCGGCACTTACCCTTTTTTGTGTTCACAGTTGTAGCAGCTGATATTCATGCGCTCCGACTAGTCGTGATCAAGGACATTACAGAGGATAATCATGACTATACTGCTATTTGCTCATCATGAAAGGATTACTTGACTGCAACCTTTTCAGCTCATATAGGACTTGCTTTTCCAGAACGTCTGGGTTGTTTAATACATTCCGTCACTCAACTCTCATATAGTGATGGCAGGCGTTTCGTTCAACAGCCGTGCTGGAAAGTCTTAAAACGCTACATCCAGCATTTAAACTCTGAGATGCATTCATGTTAAAGGTTTGAAGTACTTTAATATGAACAACTTCTATGCAGTGCTTGTTCCTTATAGTTACCATCGATTTCAAACTGATTTAAGTATGCAAGACCCGACCACCAATGGTCTTGTTGGGGCTATAGCGCATGGTTACATCGGAACAGCTGAGCAACGTAGGGATTGTAAACACGTTCCATAACTGTCCCTTGCGTGTTTTGAACCTACTAAGACACCGGGGAAAAAGTAAGGTACTTTCTTTTATTGTTTTCTCTTCCTGGTGGATGTTCAGCAATGGTCAGTGTATCGATTGTGACAACTGATCCCAGTCTATAAACTCAGATGAAATGTCATAGCGTTTAAGCATTCATCATGTCATGCTGTTCGATCGGAGGAAATCGGCCATACTTCCCTGCCATTTAACTGCAAAGTTTAATTATGACGGCAGATTTGTAGCAAGATACGGGGACTGTTTACCTCAATTTAGTCTCTGTCTGGCCTCGCTTTACGTTACAACATTGGGCTGGTCAGTGCTATAAATTCCGCGGTTTTCCTTGAATTCATGTTCGCGGAATGTGCAATCATACATATTCTTATAGAAGAAAAGTTCACATCAGCCGCGCAGATCGATTGTAACAAATCTCAATAAAAGGGAAGGAAGGAGGCGGGAACCGGCAGACATTAAACATTTATTAACAGAAATAAAAACAGCCGGCGGCCCCTCACGGACGACCGCCGGCGAAATAACATAAACATAAATACAAACACAAGTTCGGGCCCGGTCCTCTCTCCTCGACGGTCCGGTCGCTCGTTCCTTTTATATTCTCCCATCTCCTACGTGATTCGAGGCCGGTGTGCGCACAGCTGGCGCTAATTCACAATTACTCACCGGACTCGAACCACGGTCTCGCCCCGCCTACTCTACTACATACCCCCATCACCCCTCACAGGCCGGGGGGTACCCCCGCGACTGTGCAAGCTCCCTCCCCCTCCCTCGGGGGGGGTGGGGTGGGGGGTATGCAGCGACGAGACGAGACAACGGAGACGGGAGCCTTCGGAGCGACCGGAAAGAGAGAGGGGAGAGAGGAAAATAAAAAAAAATCCGGTTCCCCGACATGCTGCCGCTCGTTCCTCAACCAGCCGGAGTACTCTCCTTCACGGTGCCTTGCGGTGGCCCTGGGGCTTCGGTGGACGGCTCGACCGTCCGTTCCCTGGCGGCCGGCGGTGGCTCCTCCTTTATCCGGGAGTCGGGGCGGGTTCCCCGTCCCCTGTTCCTCCCCCTTGGGCGGACGGACGCAGGCTCCGGCCTCTGGCAGGCGGTGGCTCACCCGGCACTTCCGCCCCCTGCTCCTCCCCCTCGGGGGACGGACACAGGCTCCGGCCTCTGGCGGACGGCGGCAACCCCCCCGCTCCCACTTGGACGAAAGCCACCCTACCTCGACCCAGGGGCGCGGCAGCAAAGGTCGCCGTTCCACCGAAGTTTTGACGGTGGCCGCACTGTGCACTTCCGTTTCCCCAGAGCCACCGCTTCGGGCAGCCACTGGCGGACGCCCTTCGTCCGCGCTGCCCGAACTCTCCGGCACCGCGAGGCCACTCGGCGGCGAGGACTCTCCGACAGCATGTCTCTCCTTCCTCCCGGGTTTCGGCACCAATGTAACAAATCTCAATAAAAGGGAAGGAAGGAGGCGGGAACCGGCAGACATTAAACATTTATTAACAGAAATAAAAACAGCCGGCGGCCCCTCACGGACGACCGCCGGCGAAATAACATAAACATAAATACAAACACAAGTTCGGGCCCGGTCCTCTCTCTTCGACGGTCCGGTCGCTCGTTCCTTTTATGCTCCCATCTCCTACGTGATTCGAGCCCGGTGTGCGCACAGCTGGCGCTAATTCACAATTACTCACCGGACTCGAACCACGGTCTCGCCCCGCCTACTCTACTACATCGATCAACTTTAGAGGGGGAATCAACCTTACCGGAACCGCCAGATGTAGGGGTCATATGACACACCCTAAATGAATGTCATCGTTTGCTTTGATGTAGCGCAATATGTTCCAAGATTTAATTTAAATAACGCTGTATTTTCAGGTACAGTAAATGTTGTATCTCCTCTATGCCCCTCCTCTCCGAAATGTATGGATCGTCAAAGTTCATGGCTCTTTAAAGCGAAGCGTGCTCTGATTGGCAGTTAAACAGTGCGGAGTAATTGGTGGAATACTATGGCAGGATTCGATGCTGCCGGGAACGAGTTCAATTGCAAATAGACTGAAACCAAGTGAATGGGCAGCGTGTTGTCAATTTGCGTCATGCATAAACAAGCACACTTCACACAAACAAACCGGTCCATCTAGTGCTCTACAACGGTATCACACCTGTAAGACCTCGCAGCACAGAAAGAGTTATTCTAAAGCAGTGGTCACCATCCCTGCTCCTGGAGATCGACCGTCCTGCAGACTGTAGCTCCTACCCTACTTCAGCACACCTGTCTGTAATTATCAAGCAAACCTGAACACCTTGATTAAATAGTTCAGGTGTGTTTGATTGGGGTTAGAGTTCTAAAGCATACAAGAGCTCTCCGGCCTCACAGTGCTCCAATGTCATACGCAAGAGTCTGTTGGGCACCGAACGATGCGGACACACCTCTTGTTTACACTAAAGATAAGATCATGATTCCTGCGATCCCGGATTAAATGGATTGAGGACACTTAGAGACGGTTGCGATTTAAGATCGTAAGATCAGACACCACTTCGTCCTTATCAACTCAACATTTTATTAACGAAGGAACGAAACTTTCTATTTGAAGTCTAATTGTTTAAACATCATTCTCAGTCTCTTCCTGATGGCAGCAGCTGGTACTCGTGAAAATGGGGATGTTCAGAATCTGTACTGACATTTGCTTTCTCATCAGTGCCTTTTATAGTAGTCTACATGGTCTCATACTGTTTTGTTCTAAAGATTTTCATAGCTTTTGTTGACATGATTCAATCATCTTTCGTCAAACAAGACAAATTCCAAATCAGGCCTTGATCCCTTAGCGAAGAAGAATTTCAAGAGTGGATTACGAACCATCGAAAGGGCATCTATACATTAAAGGTTGCTGGTTACAATTCCATACAAGCATTATGATGTTTTTGCACAATTTAGCGCATCTATTTACTCTGAACCTAAAGCTTAAGTACTTCATGACTGGACATCAGCTGTGGATTTAATGAGACTTCTCCCCATAAATCCCGATGGAATCATTTCATACATATGTCAAATGCACTTGAGTTTTGGTAGGGTTTCATGATTATCAAGTGTTTTCATACATCTACTGGTGGTGGTGGTATCTCGTTTTCTCATTCATTATTCTACAATCACATTCCTACCGGTCCCTGCAGTCTTTCATATGCAGATATCGAGGCTCCATCTTCGTGTCATTGCTTATCAGGGGCTTAGTCTAGTGTTGCGGCCTATCGAAGCTTTCATCTTCATGTGTGGACTATCAGGGCCTTCATCACCACATCGCGGCCTGTGGAGGTTTTCTTCACTCTACGGCCTTTCAAGGCCTTCACCACTGCTACGGCCTACCAAGGCTGTGGTCAACGTAGTGGCCCGTCGTAAGTAAAATCTTCATGGGATAGTTCGAGCAGTCCTCTATTGGCTACAGTATTCGTCTACAGGGTTCGAAGGCAGCTATCAAGTTGATGGTCAGATAGTGTTCCTCAACAATTGAATTATACATAAGACCTGACTCCAAAATCATCCTCGACGCGTAGCAAGCTCTATAAGTCTCTATCAAGGTATTTTCATTTCATGCATATATATACATATACTGGTTGTAGCGTACTGATTCCCATCCATTACCATTCGATCATGTTCTCAAATTGGGCCTATCAAGGCTTATGTCTCCATCTATGGCCTATCGTGGCCTCCGTATGCATATTGTGGCCTATCGAGGCCTCTGTCTCAATGTCATGACCTTCGAGGCCTCTGTCTCAATGTCACAGCCTTCGAGGCCTCTGTCTCAATGTCACGGCCTTCGAGGCCTCTGTCTCAATGTCACGGCCTATCGAGGCCTGTGTCTCAATTTCATGGCTTATCGAGGCCTGTGTCTCAATGTCATTGGCTATTGAGGCCTGTGTCTCAATGTCATGGCCTTCGAGGCCTCTGTCTCAATGTCACAGCCTTCGAGGCCTCTGTCTCAATGTCACGGCCTTCGAGGCCTCTGTCTCAATGTCACGGCCTATCGAGGCCTGTGTCTCAATTTCATGGCTTATCGAGGCCTGTGTCTCAATGTCATTGGCTTATCGAGGCCTGTGTCTCAATGTCATTGGCTATTGAGGCCTGTGTCTCAATGTCACGGCCTATTGAGGCCTCTGTCTCAATGTCATGGCCTATCGAGGCTTGTTTCAATGTCATGGCCTGTCGAGGCTCATAAGAAAGACTGTCTCTACATGGCCTATCGAGGCCATGGTACTGTTACGGTCTATCGAGGCCCCCGTCTCCATGTTGTAGCCTATCGAGGCTTGTTTCAATGTTATGGCCTGTTGAGGCTTTCATCACCACATCATGGACTATAAAGGCTTCGTTAATGTTACGGTCTATCAAGGCCTTCATCATAGTCATGGACTATCGAGGCCTCCATCATAACGGTACGGCCTATCGAGGCCACGTTACCGTTATAGTCTACAGAGGCCCCCTTCACTTATGGTAAATAAAGGCCTTCATCACCATGTAGTGGCACATTGAGGCTGTCACTAAGTCAAAATCCATCAAGGCTTTTCTCAATGACTCGTCTCCACACAAAGAAGGTCCATTAGAGTATGACGATATTACAAGCTTCACTCAAGGTTCGGTGGATTTTACTATTGATGTCTGGCTAACAATCTTATTCTTAATCTCGTTATTCAGGAACCTCAAGAAACTTAAACTGGTGAGTAAAAATGTCTTTCTTCAAATCTTTGGGGGTAGGCCCTGCTCCAGAAGCAAGTCCTCTACAATCTTAGGGGATGGCTACGCCCCTGCCTTCATCATCAGGCTGGAACTGCAGGAATTCTTGACCCTCCGGATGCGAGCTATGGATGGGGCCTACACCAAAGTACTATATAATTTAACCATATTCGCACCTTGTCGCTGATCAGTTGTCTAATAAAAGTTTGTTGTGAAGTATTCTCATCTCTTGAGTCTTTCTGGTAGAACATAATTTCCTCTGTCATTTTGTATTTCCGTTATTTATTGCATTTGGTTCCTTTTATACAGTGTTTTTGCTGTTACTTACAGGTCATATATTATGTTCATATATGTACACAGACATTGCATCCAGTATATACCTTTTCATGATATTCAATTAAAATGGATATTGTATTTTTAATTGTATTTTACAGTTGAAAGAAAAAGTATGTGAACCCTTTGGGCTTACTTGGATTTCTTCATACATTGGTCATAAAATGTGTTCTGATCTTCATCTAAGTCACAACAATAGAGAAACACAGTCTGCTTAAACTAATACCGCACAAACATTATACGTTTTCATGTTTTTATTGAACACAACATGTAAACATTCATAGTGCAGGGTGGAAAAAGTATGTGAACCTTTGGCTTTAATAACTGGTTGACCCTCCTTTGGCAGCAATAACCTCAACCAAACGTTTCCTATAGTTGCAGATCAGACCTGCACAGCGCTCAGGAGATATTTTGGACCATTCCTCTTTACAAAAGTGTTTCAGTTCAGCAATACTCTTGGAATGTCTGGTGTGAATCGCTCTCTTGAGGTCATGCCACAGCATCTCAATCGGGTTGAGGTCAGGACTCTGACTGGGCCACTCCAGAAGGCGTATTTTCTTCTGTTGAAGCCATTCTGTTGTTGATTTACTTCTATGCTTTGGGTCGTTGTCCTGTTGCGTCGTCCATCCTCTGTTAAGCTTCAGTTGGCGGACAGATGGTCTTAAGTTTTCCTGCAAAATGTCTTGATAAACTTTGGAATTCATTTTTCCATCGATGACAGTAATCCGTCCAAGGCCTGAGGCAGCAAAGCAGCCCCAAACCATGATGCCCCCTCCACCATATTTCACAGTTGGAATGAGGTTTTGATGTTGGTGTGCTGTGCCTTTTGTTCTCCACACATAGCGTTGTGTGTTCTTTCCAAACAACTCAATTTTGGATTCATCTGTCCACAGAATGTTTTGCCAGTAGTGCTGTGGAACATCCAGGTGCTCTTTTGCAAACTTCAAACGTGCTGCAATGTTTTTTTTTGGACAGCAGTGGCTTCCTCCGTGGTGTCCTCCGATGAAGTCCATTCTTGTTTAATGTTTTCCTTATTGTAGATTTGTCAACAAAAATGTTAGCATGTGCCAGAGATTTCTGTAAGTGTTTAGCTGACACTCTAGGATTCTTCTTCACCTAATTGAGCATTCTGCGCTGTGCTCTTGCAGTCATCTTTACAGGACGAACACGCCTAGGGAGTGTAGCAACAGTGCTGAACTTTCTACATTTGTAGACAATCTGTTTTACCGTGGACACATTGACATCAAGGCTTTTAGATATGCTTTTGTAACCCTTTCCAGCTTTATGTAAGTCAACAATTCTTGATCGTAGGTCTTCTGAGAGCTCTTTTGTGCGAGGCATGGTTCACATCAGACAACGCTTCTTCAGAACAGCAAACTCAAAACTGGTGTGTGTTTTTTATTGGACAGGCCAGCTTTAATCAACACATCCAATCTCATCACATTGATTGGACCCTAGGTTGGCTGACTCCTGGCTCCAATTAGCTCTTGGAGAAGTCTTAGCCTAGGGTTTCACATACTTTTTCCACCCTGCACTATGAATGTTTACATGTTATGTTCAATAAAAACATGAAAACGTATAATGTTTGTGCGGTATTAGTTTAAGCAGACTGTGTTTCTCTATTGTTGTGACTTAGATGAAGATCAGAACACATTTTATGACCAATTTATGAAGAAATCCAAGTAAGCCCAAAGGGTTCACATACTTTTTCTTTCAACTGTATATGTTAGCCCTATACATCATTATTACATTAGATTAGTTATTGTATAAAGTCATTATTAATTACAGTTTACAAAAAAGAGAAAACGCTCCACTGGGACTATTTAGAAATGGTTACTCACCATGAGGCCTGTCATTGATATGCTACTGATATTCTACTTAAACTGTAATGTCTATTATTAAAATTTTCTAGGTCAAATACTTGCTGTGTCAAAAAGAGCTGATATACAATAACACCTTATCCATGTTCAGGCATTATCAAGCACTGCATTGGCATGCACAAATTATTACTTGTCAAAGTAATGTTAAATCAATTTTTCTTTTTTTCAAAAATGAATGAAGACAATAATAACATAGATTACAATATAACACAAATAAATAAAATATCTTTTGATTTTCCACTTAATTTTTTTTGTTTGTGGCTTATATTTTATGAAATCAAGTAAAACAAATTCACTTAGACACTTTTATCAAGAAACGTTCTTTTGCGCTCTTCATTGTCTCTTTCATCCTGTCAAACATCACTGTCCTCATGCTGTTTGCAGAAGACGCTGCTCGCGCTATATGAAGAACAGGGGCCTGACGTTCGAACTACACTGCTTTGTGGAAAGCCGTTTGGGTCATATTTCGCCATCAACCAGACGGTAAAAGTCAATGAGGGAGAAGTTAATGTAGACATGCCTGAAACAATGGCTGATATAAAGGACTTAAAAGAGCAGTTAGCCCATTTGGCAAAAGTAGTGCGTGAACAGAATAAACATAAGCACAGATCACCCGTACCACTCATGCTTCAGGTCCCTGAAGACGTTAGTATAATAATCGAGAATGACGATGAGGTAGAGAATGAAAAAGAAGAGGTAGAGAACGGGGAAGAAGTAAATGTAACAATTGTAGGGACAATGACCACTGGCCCAATTCACAATGACCAGGACAGCCAGCATGGGTAAAAACGACAGAAAGTCAGGGATATGCAAGATGATAGAGAGGACGGGCCAGATTACCAGTTGCGTTCCAGCACGGTGAAACATCACCGCCAGATGCCACTGGTGATGGCGAGTCATGGGTACCATAAGTACCAGCCATGGAGTCACAGTGACATGAATGCGGTGTTAGCTAAATTGCCACCTATCACCTCAGGTGGGGGAAGGCAATAAAACATAGCAAAGGCCAGTGGCCAAAATAAAACTAAACAAATGTCTCAACAGCCAGCTCCTTTTGTCCCGCCCGATTTTGGTAACGTGCAAAATGTCTATCAGGCCCCAACTGAGTGGCAAAGACCCCCTAGAGGACAGTGGAAAGGATATAGGGGAGGCGAAGGCCGAGGAAACCAGGGTGACAGAGGACGTGGGAGGAATGCATGTTTTGAGTGGTGCTAATGATCATTGGTACAGAGAATGTCCAAATTTGACAGGAAAAGTCCAAGTTACAGGACCCTGGTGGTCGAGGCAGGGGACCACGTCCCCAAAACTCGGGGCAACAACTCTCGTCACCACCCTACCTACAGGCGCCTATGCACCCAACATGGGGCCCGGGTGAGGACGCGTAGGAATGTTGAAGGGGCCCACAGAGAACCACCATGATGGGAATGGCTGAGCCCCTTATAGAAATAGTGGTTAACAACAAACCACTAGCAACATACTCAACTGTAACAAAAAGCACTATATCACAAGATGATCTGAGTGATAGAACAGTGGGAGTAATGGGGTTCTCTGGGGGGTTGAAGAAATGGCCAATGACAAAGAAATTAACAGTGCATGTTGCAAATCAGAGCCTAACACATTCATTTCTGTATTCCTCAAATGTGCCTCCTGTGCCTTTGCTAGGTAGGGATCTACTTATTAAGCTGGGTGCTAGTATCTTATGTTCACCACAGGGGGTAATTGTAAGTTTTCAAGATGGCACACAAGTTAATTGTTCACTGGCCGCTGAAATGGGTTACACACAGAACGTCGTATTAGGAGGCCCATTGAAAGAACATGCAGACGTTTACTGGATAGAATTAGATATTTCCCCATCCCCAACAAGTGTACTGTCATTGTATAACAACCACAGGCCATAGATAACATACATTGATATTTTCTTACCGCCCGTTGACCCCTTGCATTGCACACTGTTCTACGACAGAAATGACAATGTCATGTACCATGAGCTGTTCAATAGTGTGGAAGGTGACAAATGGCGTCTCACAGGGGACGGCCTATATATAGGGAAGGAAGGTGTTGTGGCACCTGTCGCCCTAACTGCTGAACAGCTGCAATGGTATGAAATGACAGACACGGCTGCACCACACATATCAATGGCACTGCACCCAGGCCATGAAGCACGGGAATTGGGAGTGAAGACCAAAAAATTGAGAGCTGTTGCAGATTGGGAGCCACCCGACATCAACATGGTGCTATTTTCACCAACAACTAAAGGCTATTGGTTAAGAACCACCACTGAAGATATAGGCATTTTGACACATAACAAAATCTCAAGAAGCCATGGCAGGGAGCAAACTGATGGCCCAGGAGCTGAGCGTTTGATTCCATTACAACCATTTGATTTATGGTCGCAAGGACCAACGGATGTTGGTCTCTGCCACATTAAACCAATTACCTTTGAAATGTCATCAGTTGACCCAATTTGGGTACCGCAATACCGTAACAAACCTGAGGCAGATGAGGGTATTGCATCAACTGTCCAGGGACTCCTAGAGAGGGGGGTAATCACCCCTTATAAGTCTCCATGGAATACTCCTATTTTCCCAGTACAAAAACCAGGCACCAACAAGTACAGACTTGTTCAAGACCTCAGATGAATAAACAGTATGGTAGTGACACCCACGTTAGCAGTTCCTAATCCATATATTACCCTCTCAAATTTGACCCCAGCTCACCAGTGGTTCACATGTATTGACCTGGCAAATGCATGTTTCTGTATACCACTTTCTGAGGAATGTAAGTCATGTCTGGCATTCACCTACAGGGGCACCAGTACTCTTCCCCAAGGGTTTCTTTTGTCATCAGGAATATTTAACCAAGTGTTGAAGGAGCAATTGCAAAATTGTGCCCTTCCCCCAAATTGCCTGTTAACAATGTACGTTGATGATTTGTTATTAGCAGCAGAAACAAATGTAGACTGTCTGCAAGCTGCAGAAGTAATTTTGCAACAGTTATATATTTCAGGTTTCAAAGTCAGCAAGGAAAAGCTACAAGTCAGTAGGCAATCTGTAACCTTCATGGGAAGACTGATCACACCACAGGGGTCTACTCTCTCCCATCGTCAACGTGACAGCATTCTAACACATCCCAAACCAACCAATGTAAAAGACATGCTTTCCTTTCTTGGCCTCACAGGTTTCAGCAGAAATTACATCCCTATGTATGTTTCCTTAACCTCGCCCCTCAGACAGATTGTGAAAGAGCAGGGTATGAAAAATTTAAAGGCTGAATTAACATGGACCCCTGAGGCAGAAGAGGCTTTTATCACATTGAAAGCACAATTGGCACATGCAGGTCATTTAAATTGTGCTGACTACTCTCTAAGTTTCTTCCTAGATGTCTCTGAAACAGGAAGTAGTGCAAATGGGGTGCTATTCCAAAAGCAGGCAGGAACGAGGAGGATTTTAATGTATGTCAGCGTCCTCCTGGACAGCATTGAACAGAGACAGCCTACGTGTGCTAGGTTTGCTGTAGGTTTGGCTAAGATCATTGAAAAGACATCTCACATTGTCATGGGCCACAAATTGACAGTTCTCACCACCCACTCCACTATGTCATTTGTTAATTCAGCAGCATTCACTTTTTAACTTTTGAGGCAGTGAAAATTAGCAAAATGTCTTGCAGCACAAAACATCACGTACACACACGAGCGTATTAACATTGCGGACCTCGTAACTGATGGCTTGCCCCATGACTGTGCACCGATCACGGCAATAGCTTCCTGTGTCAGAGCGGATCTCTCTACTTCTCCACTAACGAGTCCTCCACCAGTTATGACCTTGTTCACAGATGGGTGTTGTTTCAGATCAAAGGACGGTTCACTAACAGCTGCATTTTCTATAGTGGAGCAAACAGAAACAGGTTTCATTACCAGGCTATCACAAAAACTGCAGGGTAAACAATCAGCTCAGAGAGCTGAAATGATAGTTGTGATAGAAGCATTAAAAGTTGCAGGGAACAATAGAGTGAACATCTTTAGCGATTCTGCATATGTCGTCACGGCAGTGCATGTTGAACTTCCAGTTTGGCAAAGGTGTGGTTTTGTCACAATATCAAGCAGACCAATCACACATGACAAAGAAGCCAGAGACCTCTTGGAGGCTCTGATGATACCTGTAGAAGTGGCCATCATAAAATGTCAAGGCCACTCGAAAGACAATTCATTAATTTCTAAAGGAAATGATCCTGCGGACGCAGCAGCAAAAATTGCCGCAGGTTACAACAAATTGCAGATGGTGGCACAGACCACCAATCATTGGGAACATTTATTACCAAAATTAAACAGAACATATTTGGCCAGTGAACATGGCAAAGCAGGTCCAGAAGAGATATCAGTCTGGATCGAACACAGTGCTCTCAAGGCACCTGACGGCCTCTGGCAAGCCCCTGATGGAAGACCAGCATTGCCTGTCACTCTGACTACTTCTGTTTTCAAACAGGCCCATGGCCTCGCCCATGTTGGCACCAAACCAATGTTGACAGCACTCAGACATTGGTGGCACCCTTTTCTGACCTCAATGGTGTCCCACTATGTTCTGTCTTGCGACACCTGCCAACAACATAATGTTAAACCCTCCCTGAAACAACTGAAAGGTACGTTTTCACCTATCTATGGCCCTGGGGAGGAAATTGTGATAGACTTCACAGACATGATCACCAGGGTCCAAGGTAAACAATACCTCTTGGTTATTGTTGACTATTTCACGGGCTGGCCAGAAGCCTATCCTGTGGGAAGGGAAGACAGTACTGCAGTGATTAAGCGTTTAATCAATCATTACATCCCACACCATGGTTTCCCCAGACAAGTTCGATCAGATAATGGCAATCATTTAAAAAATGAACATTTGAAAGTAGTTGAGCAGTCTATGGGTCTCACACATGCCTTCGGTTCTGTCTACCACCCACAATCCCAAGGGAAGGTCGAACATATGAACCATAACCTGTTCCACCACCCACTGAGTGGGTTCGACTAAAGACCTTCCGCAGGAAGTGGAATGAGCCCAGGTGGTCTAAACCACTGCGTGTCACCTCACGAACATCCCACTGTGTCCGCCTCCAAGGAAAAGTCGACACCTGGTATCATTTGTCTTCTTGTGTTGCTTGTGATCCCCCAGGCAGGTCTCTGGAACAGACGATTGTGGACCTGAGATCTCAGGTCCAAGAGAGGGAGGGTGTTGATGAAGGTGAAGTACAAGGGAGCACAGAAAAAGGAACATTACAGGTCATACACAAGAAAGGTGACATTTTTTCAAATCCACCAGAGGAACCTCTAGCGCACTGTGTAAGTGAAGACTGTGCATACGGAGCAGGTATTGCAGTGACATTTAAAAACAGGTATGGGGTGGAGAAAGTGAGACAACAAAACAAAAGAACAGGTGACTGTGCAGTAACTCACGAGGAGGACGGTAGAACTATTTTTCACCTGATCACGAAAGTAAAATGCACTGATCTCCCCACATACAAACATTTCACCAATAGTTTAAGACACATGAGAGACTGGTGTGTAGAACATAGAGTGAGAAGTGTTTCTGTACCCCGGCTGGGGTGTGGTCTGGACAAACTAGATTTCCAAAGAGTCCAGAGCATCTTAAGTGAAGTGTTCACAGGAGTGGACATAGTCATAACCATATATTCATTATAACCATTTTTATTCAGTTTTAGGAGTCTTTATTTCCTTATAATTAATGTGTTTTATGTTTTAACTTTTTATAATTTTCTATCTTAAACTGTGTTTATAATAGTGGTGGGCATAGATTAATTTTTTTAATCTAGATTAATTCCAAGATTAATCTAGATTAATCTAGATTAAAATGGCTCATTTGAATTCTGCCGAAGGCATTCAGAATATGTGTGCTACCCAAATAATGACTAAAAGTAAGTCTTTGAGAACGGGTTTCTCAAGCCAGGTGGCGCATTAGACCAGGGGCTCATCTCCTGTTTCCAAAATGCATCACAAACTGCTTGAGAAAGCTGTTCTACTATGATAATTGGTGATGAAAATTAAATTATGTTCAATAAGATGAACTTGTGTTTACTTCCGCATTAGCTAAGGGATGATTTCCGTTTAGGTCAGGGGTGTCCAAAGTCAGTCCTGGAGGGCCTGTGTCCTGCAAAGTTTAGCTTCAACCCTAATCAAACACACCTGAACAGCTAATCAAGGTCTCACAAAGCAGACTAGAAACTTCCAAACAGGTGTGTTGAGCCAAGTTGTAGCTAAACTCTGCAGGACTGTGGCCCTCCAGGATCGACAGTGGACACCCCTGGTTTAGGTGGTACTTGAGACTGGAAGAGCTCCTACAGTACATTTACATTTAGTCATTTAGCAGACACTTTTATCCAAAGCGACTTACAAAGAGTGAGGGAGCAACAAGCGATATGTCATACAGGAGCCATAATGCATTAGATCTCAATACAAAGTTACTGGTTTCAACTAAAGCTAGACCACAACCTGTTGAGAGAAAGTGTTTTTTTTAAACCAATTCCGCATTGCACAAGGTGCAAACAACCTTAGTCTTGTCGATGTTTCTATTGGGAAGCTTCTTAAAAATTAATATTCCCTGAAGCAAACCCGGCGGCTTCTTAGCTGCATCCATGTTAGCACGTCACGTTTGATGCAGTAATTTCATAGTAACGTTATGTTGTGTTCAGACCAAACGCGAATGGCGTGTCAAGCGCGAGTGATTTATATGTTAATGCAAAGAGCCAATAGACCTACTTGCTGCGCGAATCGCGCGAATGAAGCCCTGGTTATGAGATGATGAGGCGGCTTCTGCTTCCGCGAATGACGCAAATCACGCGAGTTCAAAAATCTCGTTCTCGCCCCGTACAGTGCAGTTAAGCTGGTATACATCCGCGCTAAAATATCAAGGTGAAAGTCATCATAGCTTGCGTAGTATAGACCCAGCTCCCAACCCAACTTTGAGAATAGATTAATGGCGACATTTTTTTTATCGCGCGATAAGAGTCTCACTGCGTTAACGGCGTTGGCCCACCACTAGTTTATAACAAAGATAAAAGATGAAATTGTGGGAAAATTGGAGTTGTATGGTAATCTTGGGCATCATCGCTGTCATAATTGTAGATCTTAATTTCGGAGTAGAACAGTGGCAAGAAGGAAAGAATGTCACTAGACCCAAAAGGTCAACCAAACCTGATCCCTGTATAAAGAGATTTGAAAATGGAATTGAGTTAGATTATGTGAATGGATCAACAACGTCATATACATTTGACCTGTGCAGTGTCATTAAATTCCAGCTTGAGGGGATATGATGTGTATTTATGTAGTGACAACGGGTGAGAATTTGCGTGTAATACCAACACAGCGCAGTCAGCAAAAGGTTGTGGCTCTTAGCATGCTGTCAGAAAATACACAGGGGCATGGACACCGCACGAGAAGTAGGTCATGTCAAATGTAGGGACAGGATGGAAAAGTAAGGTATCATTTCAGCGAGATTATAGCCCTAAGTCAAAACCCCATAACTCTCTCGTTAGGAGACATAAGCCACGTCACTGAGTTATTTCCCAGGATATGGTACCCCCCGAAAAAATCTATGTATATCGCCTTGGGGGTGGATGTATCAGGGAAAGACCCAATAGGACTGATCAAAATAAATATAGTAGAACCGCCCCAGATAGGGATAAATAACACAAGAAATAGCATGCTCCCTATAACAACGAGACAAAAAAGCGTAGAAATAGATTACACCAAGCTGAAGCCGGAAGATATGATTGAGAGAGCAACAGGGTACGGAGAGACCAACTTGTGGTTGGAATGGTTAATAAATACGGCCAAAGAACAGAAATTAGATGATTGTGTTGCCTGTGCAGGTGGTAGACTCCACATTGAACCGGCCCCACTGTATCCTAATGATACATGGGGGTATGACTGTATGTTGTCACTGACCAGAACCCTGGGCTCCACCAATTGTACTACACTAGCATCTATATTTCCCCCAATATCTAATGAATCAAAAACAGGTCCATTTACGCCCAGAAAAGATAATTACACCTGCTTTAACTTTACAGTACAATCCCCAACTATTAATTATGGACAGGTTAATGAGGAATGGTGTAACGTCATCATACAATACAGACAATGGAACATTGATAGGGCAATGGGCAAGAGCAGGACTATATTACTATTGTGGTGATAGACGGCTGTTCACTAGAGTGCCAAAAAATACAAAGGGCCTATGTGCAATGGTTAGATTAGGAGCGCCATTGACTTTGATTGGTTAAAAAGTAAAAGTAGGGCCACAAACAACAGGTACGGGCTCACTGACCTGCCGCAGACGGCGACATGTCATTAGCAAAAGGTCAGCAACTTCCATTGATTTGTCATTAAATAGCCCAACCTATATTGATGCTATTGGAGTACCTAGAGGTGTCCCAGATGAGTTTAAATTGGCTGATCAGATAGCAGCAGGCTTTGAGAACATTCCTATTTTAGCAGGGTTATTCCCAGTAACCCCAAATAAAAATGTTGATAGAATAAATTACGTCCATTACAATGTGATGAGATTGTCTAACATGACTAGGGCCGCAGTTGAAGGCCTGTCAGAACAATTAGCCCCAACATCTCTTATGGCAGTGCAGAACAGAATGACATTAGATACAGTTGTGTTCAAAATTATTCAACCCCCAATGCTGTAAATGGTTTTAGGGAATTTAGTGTACATTTGTAATTGTATTCAGAATGAAATCCTACAAGGACTTCTTAAAGAACCATATGCAACTAAAATGACATCAATTAGTTTTGTAATACAGTAGTAAATGTTTCTTTTGTGAATTCTTCATTGACATAATTATTCAACCCCTTAAAGACTACCACTCTGAAGAACAGAGGTTCAATGAAGTGTTTTCAATCAGGTATTGAAAACACCTGTGGATATCAGGGAGCAGCAATAAAGCCTAATAAGCACCAATTAGGCAGCTTTAAAATGACTGTGATACTCAGCTCGTTCTAGACATTTACTGGTGTGGTTACAAACATGGTGAGGTCAAGAGAATGGTCCAGGAAGACAAGAGAACAGGTGATTACTCTTCACAGGAAGGGCAATGGCTATAAGAAGATTGCAAAGATGTTAAACATACCAAGAGACACCATAGGAAGCATCATTCGCAAATTCAAGGCAAAGGGCACTGTTGAAACGCTACCTGGTCGTGGCAGAAAGAAGATGCTGACTTCGACTGCTGTGCGCTACCTGAAGCGTAGAGTGGAGAAAAGTCCCCGTGTGACTGCTGAGCAACTGAGAAAAGATTTGTCAGATGTGGGTACTGAAGTTTCTGCTCAGGAAGAACAAGGCCTATGAAGAAAAGAACACCTTGCCTACTGTGAAGCATGGCGTGGGGTCAATCATGCTTTGGGGCTGTTTTGCTTCTGCAGGTACTGGGAAGCTTCAGCGTGTGCAAGGTACCATGAATTCTCTTCAGTACCAGGAGATATTGAATGACAATGTGATGCAGTCCGTCACAAACCTGAGGCTTGGAAGACGTTGGACCTTTCAACAGGACAATGATCCCAAGCATACCTCCAAGTCCACTAGAGCAGTGGTTCTCAACTCCAGTCCTCAGGCCCCCCCTGACAGAATACTTTGGTTGTCTCCCTATTGAACACCTGAACAAGATAATGAGATAATGAAGTGATGATTTAGTCATTAATGATGAACAATTTATCACCAATTATCATAGTAGAACAGCTTTCTCAAGCAGTTTGTGATGCATTTTGGAAACAGGAGATGAGCCCTTGGTCTAATGCGCCACCTGGCTTGAGAAACCCTTTCTCAAAGACTTACTTTTAGTCATTATTTGGGTAGCACACATATTCTGAATGCCTTTGTCAGAATTCAAATGAGCCATTTTAATCTGGATTAATCTAGATTAATCTTTGAATTAATCTACATTAAAAAAAAAAATCTATGCCCACCACTAATCCATACCTTTCAGTAGCTGCTCTAAGTAAACACATTCTTGCATTGCTGATGCTAGGGACATGTACTCTGACTCACAAGTTGACAATGCCACTGTTGGCTGCTTTTTGGTTTTCCATGAAATCAAAGAACTTCCTTCGCTTAGATTGACACAATATCCTGAAGTACTACGCCGATCTTTTGTATCTGATGCCCAGTCAGCATCACAATAGACTCTTAGACCTAGTCTCCCTCCGTAATTTTTTCTGAAACATAATCCTTTTTTTGCTGTACTTTTAAGGTATCTGAACACATGTTTTACTGTGTTCCAGTGTTGTTCTGTTGGATCAGCATAATGCTGGGATAGTTTACGGACCACAAAATTTATATTGGGTCGTGTGCAAGTGGACAAGTAAATTAAACTTCCCACTGCTTCTCTGTATTTTCCTGGTTCTTTCATTTTTTCAGCATCATCTGAGTAATCAAGCTTTGACTCACATGGAGTTTCTCTAGCTTCGCATTCTTGCATATCAAAACGATCTAGGATTTTCATCACATATCTCTCCTGTGACATTTTGACTAGATCCTCTGCTTGTTCAAAATCAATGCCCAGGAAGCACTTTAATCTCCCCATGTCTTTCGTTTTGAACCTCTCAGTAAGCATTCTCTTTACACTTTCCAGAAGACTTTCACTTTTAGCGGCAATGATCAGGTCATCTACTCACACAATCAGGATTACTTTCTCATCACATTTTTCCCTTGTATACACACAGTTATCAGTTGATTTTTGTGTAAAACCATTCTCAACCATGTAATATAGTATTCCAATTTCTGCCAGATTACTTAAAACCATAAAGAGATTTTTCTAACTTACATACTAGCTTTTCTCCCTTTTTTATTTTTGCTCATAGCCCTCTGGCTGTTCCAAGTAGATTTCGTGATCAATTGGTGCATGCAGATAAGCAGTCTCAACATCCATCTGGTACAGGATGAGATTCTCTTGCACTACCTTTTGCATAATCACTCTCACACTTGTCATATCAGCTGTGGGTGAGAATGTTTCATCATAGTCAGTCTCTTGTTTCTGACTATATCCTTTTGCAACAAATCTTGCTTTGTATTTCTCAGATCCATCAGTGTCTTTTTTTAGTGTATAAACCCATCTGCCTCCAATTAGCTGTTTTCCTGGTGGCAACTGTGTGAGTGTGAAAGTCTTGTTTTCTTCCATCGATTGTATCTCTTTATCTATGGCATTTTTCCATTGCCTTGATTTGGTTGATGCTGTGGCATCCTGGTAAATTTGTGGTATGTCGCACACTTTCCTGTAATAAAAATCTATGCATGTTTGCATTTTGTCCTCAATATTCTCAGTCTCAAAATCAAGTAAGTGAACTGGTTTCCTCCTAGCTCTTGGTGGGTTCCTTTTGATTACAGTCTCTGTATCTTTACCTGGCTTTGTAGGTTCAATCATCCATCCATCCATTTTCTTCCGCTTATCCGGGGCCGGGTCGCGGGGGCAGCAGTCTAAGAGGGGATGCCCAGACTTCCCTCTCCCTAGACACTTCCTCCAGCTCTTCCGGGGGGACACCGAAGGCGTTCCCATGCCAGCCGGGTGACATAGTCCCTCCAGCGTGTCCTAGGTCTTCCCCCGGGGTCTCCTGCCCGGAACACCTTTCCGGGAAGACGTCTAGGGGGCATCCGGAAAAGATGCCCGAGCCACCTCAGCTGGCCCCTCTCGATGTGGAGGAGCAGCGGATCTACTCTGAGCTCCTCCCGAGTGACCGAGGTTCTCACCCTATATCTAAGGGATCTCCCAGCCACCCTGCGGAGAAAGCTCATTTCGGCCGCCTGTATCCGGGATCTTGTCCTTTCGGTCATGACCCACAGCTTATGACCATAGGTGAGAGTAGGAACGTAGATTGACCGGTAAATCGAGCGCTTTGTCTTGCGGCTCAGCTCCTTCTTCACCACGACAGACCGGTACAGCGACTGCATTACTGCAGAAGCTGCACCGATCCGTCTGTCAATCTCCCGTTCCATCCTTCCCTCACTCGTGAACAAGACCCCCAGATACTTGAACTCCTCCACTTGAGGCAGGGACTCTCCACCCACCTGAAGTGGGCAAGCCACCCTTTTCCGACTGAGAACCATGGCCTCAGATTTGGAGGTGCTGATTCTCATCCCAGCCGCTTCACACTCGGCTACAAATCGTCCCAATGCATGCTGAAGGTCCTGGTCTGATGGGGCCAGCAAGGCGACATCATCCGCAAAGAGCAGAGAGCAGGTTCAATCAGTCCAGATAAACTCTCGGAAACTTATTTTTGAATGCCTTGACTTGGTATATTTTTCACATTTTCATCTACATTTTCCTTCCCGCAAACGGTTTTCGGATCTGTATCATCCTATTCTGTGTATGATTCCCCTGTTTGGGTTCCTCTTTCTTTGGTTGTCTTATTTGTGAACTTCACCAGTCTATGTTTTTGAACTTTCTCAGTGTTAGGATAGTACACTAGGTAGGTCGGGCTGTTTTTGTCATAGCCTTGCTGTAGCACCTGTTTCTCACATAAGCTGCCGTCTGCACAGCGTAGTTCCATAACTCGTCAGGTAACCTGCTTTCAATCAGTATCAGTAATCAGTTTCGTGTCTAATCTTGTTCTTTGTCAATAGTGTCTGAAAGTTTTGACTCGTAAATTCAGTGCCATTATCTGAATGGATAAACTTGACTTCTCCGAAAGGTGCTATGTCAGCCAAGAACTTCTCTGTGGCTTGTACTGTGTCAGCTTTAGACTTAAGAAAATACACAAATATAGTACCAGAATAGTCATCTGTGATGGACTGTACATATCTGTGTCCTTCTTTGCTCTGTGTCAGCATGGGACCAGCCAGATCAGTATGAATCAGTTCCAAAGGTTTCTTTGCTTTTCCGTCTGGCTCCCTGTTTCTTGTCTGAGTGAATTTTCCTCGCGTACAAACATAACAAAACTGATTTTGTTTGACTGTACTTCCTTTTATCTCCATACCTCTCACTACACCTTGTAATCTTTGCACATCTTCATAGTTACAATGGCTCAAAATTTCATGCCAGATTTGTAAATCATGACTCACTTTGCACTTGTCATCATTCTTTTCGATAGTTGGTAAATAATACCAATAATAACAATACAGATCCTCTTTTGTTGCTCCTCCGTCTGTTGCTCTCGAAACTGAGAAAATATCACACGGGTATGAAGGCATGTACAATGTGTTTTTTTGTGCTCTGTGATGTCGTCCAGTGTCATCGAGGAAGTTAACTTCTGCCGTTCCTCTTTGTTGTGCCATTCCGCTACACTTTGTCCCATCGGCTAATTCCACTGAGTGAGTCTCCGGTCGAAAAGAGCTGTCAAAGTTTTAAAACTTTTGTAATTCATTCACTATGTTGGATGTTGCTCCAGCGTCTACCATGATGCCTTTTTTCTTTACGTTGTCCAATGGTCTCCCGAACTCTGAATGTTCAGCTTTGAATAGATGATCTTGGTCGCTGTCTTGTTCATCTGTAACCTTTCTAGCACAATCTCTGTCTCCTCTTTTCTTGCACAGGAACTCTGAATGTGTACTGTTTTTACAATGATTACACCATACTCTTTTGTAGCATTTTCTCGCTTTGTGTCCTTTTACTCCACATTTGTAACATGTTACACTGGTATCTTAATTTTTTCTGTCTTTAGGGTATGACTTGGAAAAGACTCGTCCCTGTCTTGTCTGTGCTTTCATCACATTATCTGCAGATTCTGTAGTACTTATTTTCTCTGCTTCCTCGTAAATCCGTAGCCTTCTTTTAAAGGCCGTGAACGTGACGTTGTCCTCATTTTGCGTTATGTGAACGGCTAGCGGCTTGAAAGTATCTGGTAATCCGCGGAGAATCATAGCTATGGTTAGGCCGTCACTCATGGTCTCTCCCACATCTCTCAGTGCCGTAATGATGTTCTCTGCCTTTATTGGGTAGTCGGTAACACTCTCGTTGTACGCCATGCGTAGCTAGGTTAGCGATGTGTACATGTCTATTATCCTCGGCGTGCTTTTTCATGTCTTACCAGTGATAGGCTTGTATCATCTATCAATCTTATTAATTTAGCATAGCAAAATTAGCATTCTTTCGTCCGTCATTAGTGGGGTCATGCAAAATAGTCTGTTTTAGCTTTAAAGTATGCAAGTAGCCTAGGAATCTTGTTTCCCTAAGATCATACCTCTCTTCTGATCCGTCAAAGAAAAGTTGTGGTGTCTGTAATCCTGTCGCTCTGCACGCCATTTTGTAAAACCGCTGACTTCTGTGTTTTAATTTCCTTCTTTTTCACTTCTAAACCGCGTAATACATTGCGTAAGACTTACTCAAGACGTTCGCTTGTTTCTTTCCTGGGCCAATAACCTGTTGGACTTTGAGTGCGCAGTTCACCATCACTCTCGTATTAAGAAACAAACGGAACGTTGCTCTTTTTATCACTTTTATTCAAGCTTTTGAATCATAATGACAGCATTTGCTTAGTGCAATAGAGACGAAGCAATCACGTTAACGTAACAACGTGATGACGTCACATTAGAACCATAATACCTTTAAATGAAAGGAATAGGGAATTCGGCTAATGCCGTAATACAATAAATAAGAGTGCAATACTTTAACAAAAACTTATCACTTTCACAACGAATGGGAGGAGGAATACTTTTTTACGACTTTGAAAGAAACCTGCGTGTGTCTCATATGCTGGGTGACTGTGGCGACGGCAAAGCGGTACAATGTGGAGAGGCAATGTCACAAAAGCTACCATGCTAACTACCCACCGGGAAGTGCACTACGGACAAAAAAAGCCCACGAGCTAAAGGCAGGTTAGGGTAAGCAACAGTCTTTTTTCACGAGGCCGGTGAAAAAGACACAAAAAGAAACCGAACCGAGCTACTAGTTGTCTGATCAAGAAGAAGGCGGCATTTTCAGAAGGAGAAGTTTTCAAAGAATCAATGATGATTATTCCTATCACTGTACTTAAAGACGAGAAAAATGGAACCGATCTAATCTCTACTCTCTCTGACATTCAACTGGGTACATCTACGATGGCTAGACGAGTCAGATATGTCTGGTATTTTGGCCAATGCGACGAGTCCGTGGACAGCAGCAGTACACCGCAGCAGTTAGTTTTTATCCGAATGGTGTTTGAAGATTTCTCCACAAGAGAAGAACTGCTGACACTACTGCCATTAAATACAACAACGATGGCAGTTGACATTTATAACACGGTGAAGGTGGAAAAGCTGGTAGCGGTGACTACAGACGGGGCTCCTGCTATGATCGGCCGACATACAGGTTTCGCGGACACGGCAACTTGACACGATTTTTCTACAACACTTCAAATGCTATTAGATTGTTAATGATAATCTTAAATCTATAATTTATCTTATTCGTAAGTTTATTAATTTTTTATTTAGCCTTGTTGTGCAAGCACTGTTGAGCTTGTGCAGAGGCAGCAGCTTTTGTCAGAGGGGAACTTGAATCCCCTGGTTGGGCCTGGGTTCTCCTGAGGTTTTTTTTCTCGATTGGAGTTTTGGGTTCCTCGCCACCGTTTGCATATTGTTTTGCCTGGTCGGGGGGCTGCTTTAGAATTTAGAAGTTTTACATAATTAATATTGCATATAAGAATTTATAGTCTGTTTTCACTGTGAGTGTGTGCGAGTGTGTTTGCGTGTGAGCGTCTATGTCAATGTTTGTATGTATGCATATTGTGTGAGTGGAGCATTTGTATGTCTGTCTTTTGTTGTTTTCACCTTTTCTTGTTTTTACAGGTATATGCCTTTAGTTGTTTTTCTTGTATTCAATGTGTCTCATGTACAGCTGCTTTGTAACAATGAATATTGTAAAAAGCGCTATATACATAAAGTTGAGTTGAGTTAAGGTTTCATCGCTCACTGTAAAAGTGACCCAGACGTCTCCAAATTTTTGCATTATCACTGCATCATTCACCAGCAGGCGTTATGTGCAAAAGTAATCGGCTTTGGACACGTGATGACTCCCCTTGTAAAAATCATAAACGACATCCGCTCCAAAGCAAAACAACACATGATTTTCAAGGTACTAACCTTGTATTTTTGATGGACATGTTGGGCTCTTCACTTTTGATTTAATATGCTGTGCTTTCATTTTGGGCTGGGAAATGAAGGACACTCAAAAGAAGAAGTGATCAGATGTATTTGTCTGGTTGATGATGCTGTGAATTGTTATTTAGTTATCTAACTTCCTTGAAAAAGACGAGTTATTACGGCAATCAGTGTTTGTACTGTTATAATGCAGGTGGCGCTATTTCACACCACTGGGACAAAGAACAGAATCCCAGAATCTAGAATGTATATGTTTTAGCGGTTTTTAATGATTGTTCTGAGTGTAATCTGGCCGGAATCTTTGACAAAAAAACGTTCATTATCTCAGCTGTTTAATCAAAACTATGCATTTTTGAATAAACCTACCCACATCTACGGAGTGATAAAAACAAACAAATGAAGATAGAATACGGTTTCTTTTGTTTAAAATCAGAGACTCTGTTCTTTCATTGGACATATTGTTTGTCCATATATTCTTTACAGAAAATTTACAGTGAGCATTTGAAGTTTGGTGAAAATGTTAAAAAACACTGGCGTAGGCTGGCAACTTTTTTTTGAAGAGGGTGGCGGCGAATGAGTTAAGGTTTATTTTTATGTGAATCATATTGTGTAGGGTAATTGTTACATATGTGTGAACAAGCTTTGTCTGAAAGCAGAGGTTTCTTGCGATAACATTCAAATGAACAGATTTTGAAAACATAATGTACATTAATACTGGAGCTGGTTTTCCAAACATGGATATTAATAATAAATGTATGAATCTCAACAGTGGTGACATTAAATGAAAAGCTTCATAATACAATGAAAAGTAAAGCAAACACTGATCACCATAATTGTGACTAAACAACAACCGTCAACATCTAAACTTGTGTTCATTGTCAATAAGATCTTTTGTAAACACAAAACAGAAATAAAGTGAAGGTGTTGTTGTAATAAATGGAGGTGTTGCTTTTCTACAGTAAACACTGGTTGCTAGAAAACTTCTGTTATAACTACAGGCTTTCACTGTTAAGTTCACAGACAGTGTGTACAGATCAAGTTTCTTCAATTCACAGTGTACAGACTTTATTTCTGTTAATGGTAAATGTTTGGCACCCTGTGTTGTTCACTATTTTTTTACAGTGACATCTCTGTAGAATGAAACTGTAAATAAACTTTGAATATACTGTAAAAACCGTAAAGGACTTTCTCACAATTCCCTGTCTAACTCTGCACAACGTGTACTATTTCATTCATCACTTAGTTTCTTCATTTATTTGTTTTAGCAGCTGTGTACATTTTAGTGTTTTTTAACATTTAAGTTGTTAAGTTCATGTTTATACTATCATTTTCGCGTAACATGTGTTACCCTTATGGTGTTTTGTATTTGTGTATATGACACAGAGCACCATCTCTATAAGGATAAATAATGATCTGGTCTAATCCACTTTTGATGTATTTTGAGTCTTCATGTGGTTTTGCAATCTATCACCTCATGGTCTTTGCTTGCTTTGTACACAATTAATCAAAATAGAAAAATATTAGCAGTTGTGTAAACAACTCAATTAACAAAATACTTGTTTAAAAGTAGTAAAATACCCACATAAAGGTTTTTCGGTGTACTTTTAAAGTTTGAATACTGTTCCTTTTTCATTTTACGTATTTATAATATATTTATATATATTTATAAGTGTTCTTATGTTCACACTTTAAACACGTTACCTCATTTCGGGGTGTACCGTTATCTCTGTTAATGGGTAACATTTGGCACGCTGTGCTGCCACGCATTTCACCAGTTTTTCACGTTTTGTTTTTTAACAGTGTATGACCCTGCTGAAAAAACAACTGCTTTAGACTTCACGCACCCTTAGTTAAGGATAAATAATTTGGTAATGACAATAAGAGTTAAGGGAGTTATTTATTATTTGTAAAATTAAAAACAAAATCACTTACATAATGCACATGGGTAAGTCCCAAAATAAAACTGAGATAAGTGAATGCTGCCTTGCTTGCCTTGTCAAAATAACCATTCCAAAATACAAAACATTTTTAACAAACGTGATCGCTTAGCAATTTCTAAAGGAAGGCAGTATTTGTGGTATAGGCTACACCCAAAGCAGCGCGACTCGTCATATCCTTCTATCATAAAGAGAAAAACTTTTCGTTCTAACCTTTGCTGCTTGTTGTTCTGTATTTACTAATAAATAAGTTATAAAAAAGGCATATATTTTCCTTTTAAATGGCGTTTTTGTCGTTAAAAAATCTATATAATAATAAAGCAACAACAGCTTTTTCGTCAGCATTTCCCTTATTGTTTCTGGATGTGAACAGTCTCCATCATTTTTAGATTTTTGATCATCAAAAATGTATAGTGTTTTATACTGAATGCATGCAGCATGTACAGTCTATATGTAGATAGAAAAACAAATGCGTTCGTATGGGAAATAATTCTTAATCAATAAAATCATACTCACAACAGCCACTGTACAGTAAGCAGACTTAGACCGCAGCTGTTACATGCATTAAGGCCTTAAAACTGTTGACCTGTTAATAAGCGTTTCTTGTCATTTCATCAGTTGTAAGCAACAGGGTAGTGTTCCGACATTTAAAAAAACTAAACATCTAAACATCAATTGCAATAAAGTTAAAAACAGGTAACGTTATTCAGATCGACATTCTACTTCACATGTTTTTCTGTTCATTGGAGGGGCTGGACTGTGTAGAAAAGGCGGAGCTTTTTTTGATTTTACCAAAAACGCCGTTCTTTACGGCGTCTTTGATACACGTAAGCGCCGTCATTTACTGCGTGCTATGGAAGTCCAAACGGCGAAATGACCGGCGTTTATTTAACACTTTGATGGCGAAATATGACCCAAACGGCTTTCCATACTGCTTGCGTTGAATGGGGAAGACGTGTGCACAGCTTGCTCTGACATTTAATGAAGAGCCCAACCAATAGCTTATATGCGTGATAGTGGGAGACTTAACAGCTTAAAAAAACTTCTCAGACTCTCCCGGATGTAATTATAAAGCTAATTCGCAGAAAAAGTTTTATTCTATAAGCAACAGAGATATGTGGAGGTGAACTGATATTGACGTTAATATATCATATATTATGAGAGATTTAATAATATACCAATATATATCCACTTGGACATTGTTGTCCTCAATTTATTTGTCAATCAACTTGTTTTTCAATGTCTTGTTCTGTCTGCGCCTCAGGACGTTTCATTGCTCGATCAATTTGGTCATGTTACTGTCACAGAGTGAGTGGTTGACATAATAAGATTTAAAATATATTTGTTGAACTTGTTTAAAATGCTAGACAAAACTTGTTAATTATATACGATATTGTTAATATCGATGTTATACCTCAAAGCGACGATGTTTCCGATCACCATCTTATAACATGTACACTGCGCACTGCAGAAATCAGTTGTATATCTCGTTATCGACAAGGTAGAACAATCACCTCAACTACTAAAGATAGTTTCTTAAAGAACCTGCCAGATCTGACTCCTCTAATAACATGTCCAACTAATATAGAATCGCTCGACGACATGACTGATGGACTTTGTAGTCCTGCTTGATCAAAAATTGGAAAGAGGCTACTCTAATAAATGTTGAAGTTTATTGATCAGAAACAGCGCTGGGTTGTTTCAGACACAACGTCTCAAGCACAACAACCACGAAAAACAGTTTCACACAGTATTTATATTATTTCTTGTCGTTCTGTCTTCCTCCTCCTCTCTTTTTGGCTCCTCCAATAGCAGGCTCTTTCTTTGTCTTCAGTGAATGGTCTCCATCACTTGTTTCCCTCCACTTCTGTCAGATTCTGAAAAACAACATTTCATCCCCCATCCTCTTTCTAGAGAACACACTGCATTCTTTACCTGTTACAAACCTATGTGTGTGCGTGCAATTTCACCCTGTTTCACCCCCAACTGACCATTGGCTCAGTTCCTTCTTCCACACACACACTCACATTCCTGTTGTAAACACTTTCAATCTAAGTACATGGTTTGGGTATCAAATGCATGTATCATATCTATAGTTTTAACACTTCACGCAATCAGGAAAATAACACCCATAAATGATAAAACATAACATATAAATGATTAAACATAAATGATTAAATCCCTCATAATCTGCACTCACATATCCTGAGTCTTTAACTGCCTTTCAGCTACTTCCTTTATCTTTGCGGCAAAGCTGCACCCCCACTCACATTCCTGTATCAGGCACTTTCAATCTCAGTACAGAAACCCCTCACAGCTTCTGCTTAAACATTTTCATTAAGGCACACACATTATGTTAATCAAACCAAAAGAAAAATTAAAGATTCAAACATTATAAAACTTATTAAAAAACTCCTTTATGACCAGCAACATGGGCACTATTTTCTCTAATGCATTAGAAGCGGTCGCACCTATGAAGTCAAAAAGGATAAATGAAAAGATCACAGCACCATGTTATAGTAACACCACTCGCGCCCCTAAAAAGAGAAACGCGTAAACTGGAGCGAAAATGGAAACAAACCCAATTAGAGGTCTTTAAAATTGCATGGAAAGAGAGTGCAAACTGTTACAAAAAGGCACTAAAAGCAGCAAAAGCCGAGCACTTCCGTAACCTCAAAGAAAATAACAAAAACAATCCAAGGTTTTTATTTAGTACAATTGCTAAACTAACAAACAAACAGACTTCACCTGACCTGGGTATTCCGCCGCACCTTGGTAGCAATGAATTCATGAAGTTTTTTACTGAGAAAATCGAAATAATACGAGACAACATAGCTAAAACCAAACCTCCAAGTGTGTCTGAAGAATTAGTTTCAACCGTCACCCAAAAAGAAAAGCTAGAGTGTTTTTCTCCTATAAATCAAGAAGATTTAATTAAAATTATTGCAACATCCAAACCGACGACATGCTTATTAGACCCCATTCCGACTACTTTATTAAAAGAGTTACTACCTGCTGTAATTGAGCCCATTTGTAACATAATCAACTCGTCTATTAATCTAGGACATGTCCCAGGACCCTTTAAACTGGCTGTAATCAAGCCTCTCATCAAAAAACCAAACTTAGACCCCAATGAACTTGGAAGCTATAGACCGATTTCTAATCTCCCTTACTTCTCTAAAATACTAGAAAAAGTAGTGTCAACTCAACTGTGTACCTTCCTACAAAATAATGACATTAACAAAAAGTTTCAGTCTGGCTTCAGACCGCATCACAGCACTGAAACTGTGCTCGTTAGAATTACAAATGACCTTCTTATTACATCAGATAAAGGTAACATCTCACTCTTAGTCCTGCTTGACCTTAGTGCTGCTTTCGAATCTGTAGACCATAAAATACTACTAGATCGTTTACACAGTTATATCTGTATTCAGTGACAGGCACTGCAATGGTTCAGATCTTACTTAACAGACAGATATCAATACGTCCATTTAAATGGGAAATCATCAAATCTTACGCAAGTAAATTACGGATTACCTCAGGGATCGGTTTTAGGACCCTTGCTTTTCTCCATATACATGCTGCCCCTCGGCAACATTATTAGAAAACATGGAATTAGCTTCCACTGTTATGCAGATGATACTCAGCTATATATCTCATCAAGACCAGATGATTCCTTTAAGCTATCCAAACTGGCAGAGTGCATCGAGGACATAAAACATTGGATGACTAGTAATTTCCTCCTTTTAAACTCTAGCAAAACAGAAATATTACTTATAGCACCAAAATCAAGTAAACAGAATATCTCCGACTACAGCCTGCAAATTGAAAGCTGCACTGTTACTCCAACAAATACAGTTTAAGATCTAGGCGTTATATTAGACGGCAACCTGTCATTTAAAAATCACATCTCAAATGTCACAAAAACAGCCTTATTCCACCTTAGAAATGTTGCCAAATTACGAAATAGTTTATGTGTTGCAGACGCAGAAAAGCTTATTCATGCATTTGTGACCTCAAGACTTGACTATTGTAATGCTCTACTTAGTGTTTGTCCTGTATCATCAATAAACAAACTACAGTTAGTTCAGAATGCAGCTGCCAGAGTTCTTACTAGGTCAAGAAAATACGATCACATAACCCCAGTTTTATCATCGCTTCACTGGCTACCCATTAAGTATCGTATTGATTTTAAAATTCTTTTAATTACTTACAAAGCCCTGAACGGTTTAGCATCTACTTACTTAACCGAGCTTTTATCACGTTACAACCCATCACGCTCTCTAAGATCTCAAAACTTAGGACTTTTGACAACACCTAGAATAACAAAATCCACCAAAGGGGGACGAGCTTTCTCCTACGTAGCACCTAAACTCTGGAATAGTCTCCCAGATACTATTCGAGGGACGGACACACTCTCCCAATTTAAATCTAGATTAAAGACACATCTTTTCAGCCAAGCCTTCACATAATGCATAGTTAATGAACAGCAGCTACGCTAATTATTCTCTTTATTCTCTTTCCGCCTCTGCCTCGGGATGCCCATCCCGAGGTAGGGAGAAGTTCCACCGTGTCCAGACGACTGACAGATGCCCATCCCCAATTTGAGATTACGCCAGCTACAGCTGCAGACTGACTGACCATCCCAACTCCATCTAAGGCAATTCCACCACCAGCCAAGAGAAATATGACCATCAGACCATCCCAGCTCAGACCACTACATCCCCAACCAAGAGCAAAAGACGGACTATTTGTCTTATTAATGCTGAAGTTACAATATTTGGCATTAAATGCTAAACTTTAATCACATGTCAGCAGTTTGAGTGCAGCTATGACACGTCAGAGGGGATCTGGCCCTCCCGGTTGAGCCTGGTTTCTCCCGAGGTTTATTTCTCCATTAATCAATCATTGGAGTTTGGGTTCCTCGCCACAGCAGGGCAGTGTTGGCCTGCTCACCGGGAGACTGCATTCATTCATTTATTTATTTATTTAGAAATTAGATGTTATTTATTAGAATGATCTTACTCGTTGTATAAACACCATGCACTGAGCTGTGTTCTAACTTATCTGTTTTTCCTGTTTGCCCCTGTAAAGCTGCTTTGAAACAATACACATTGTGAAAAGCGCTATATAAATAAACTTGAATTGAATTGAATTGAATTGAATTGAACAATTATATAAAACGTTTAAATTTTAAATAATTACGTTTTTTTTTTAAAACTTGGAATAATATTCTGAAGGAAGGAAGGAAGGCACAAGTAAAGTTTCACAGAGAAAAAACATTATATTTGACACCTAAGCAATGGACAAATGGGGTCACTGGCTCAGAATAAATTGATTTGTCTGCTGTTTCTTTGCCTAACAGTTGGGTGTTACTAGTGAGCAATGCTGAATAAAGCTTTGGGTAATAAATCTTTTGGTGAAGCAATAGACTGCCAAGTCTCAGTGGTCCAGGAGGCTTCCTTTTGCCATCACTTACTGTTACAAGGGCTCCCGCAGGCAAACAAAACTTAAGGTCCAAGTTCATACAGCTCGCTGCAAGATCCTCGGATGAACCAATGGAAAGAGACGTGCAACTTGGTGATAGGATAACAAGGTGTTTATTTACAAGGTGGAAATCAAAAATTTGAGAAATAATCCTCAGGAAATGCAGAATGTTTCAAAAATATAACAAAAATAATACATGTCGGTAAGAATATCCCATCAAAAATACATCAAATTCACAAAGGTTCAGCTATATCATAATTGGTCCTAACTGGTAAATTTACTATTCAGATCGTTTCTCTCACTCAACGAACTCTTACTACCACCCACCCCCTTTGTCCTACTGATGGCAGTCTTAAATAACTGAATCCCTTATGGCAGGGCTGTCCAATGTCGGTCCTGAAGGGCCACAGTCCTGCAGAGTTTAACTCCAACTTGACTCAACACACCTGTTTGGAACATTCTACACTCTTAGAAAGGATGTGTTAAAACAGACACAAACCGTGTTAAATTCTGACACATCTATGGGTGATGGGTGGTACTCTTCCATCTTTTCCACATCATATGAATAAAAGTGATCATCAAAATAAATTAACATTAACAATCCTCACAAAAGCCAACTCAATGTTTTTGTCCACCTTTGGGAATAAATGAACAGCTTCTCCAAAGATTGGTTCATGTTCAGAACTAACTGACAACATCAGAATGCTCCCTGTTCTGTATGTATGTCCACCTACAATTACTGTGTTTGACACATGGACTGTCTCTGTTGCTTCAGAGCTCAGTTCTTCACATATTTGGTCACCATGTTCCAAAGAACGTACAACAACGGGATATGCATTTGGTACACATATTTTAAGATCTAATGGGTCCCCAAATTTCCAACAATACATGTGTTTTCACCTGATTCTTGTAAGCCAGAGTCTTAGAGATATTCTTGAAATTGCAAACAGCATGTGCATGTCGTTTAAGGCGACGTTCCTCACTGTGCAATTTTAAGAATTGCGATTTCCTACAAGATGGCGGAGCTCGATTGGTTTTCAGGTCATAGTATGTAGGACGTAGGAGCGAGGAGACAAGGAAGCATATTTAGAAGCATCCCATATAAGGCCCAACTTTTATCAATGGAATATTGAGAGATTTCAGCAGAGATTTGATGTAAATTATGCAAGATTCTGTTTGTACAAGATTCAAGATTTACGTATCCCTCATTATCTCCAAATATGCTGAGATTCAGAGCAGGAAAAACTCCAATCAAAGATTTAGCCAAATTAAGCTTGTCTGCAGTTGAGGGGTAGCGGTTTGAGAAAAGAAAAATGAGAAGAACATTACAATGTAAACCAACAAATATCCAAATGATGAATAGCATTAAGTTACATAATGTGTACTAATTTTGTTATATATCCAAGTATGTTGAATCTCCTTAATCTTACAACCCTCACATTTTTCATGTGATCATTAACATGTGAATGCTGTGAGCAGTCATTACCAGTGTAGTTTAAGATACATGTCACCTTTACAATACAATTTAATAAAAGGATTAACTTACAATCCATGTTTTGCAACAAGATCACCAACGCAGATAGTGGTGATCTTTCTCCTTCCTTCTGTAGATAACACAACAGTGTACTGATATTTAGTCATTAAATCAAGCACCTTCTTCGTCAGGAATGACTTTATTGGCAGATGGTTTTCAGCCTAACAACAGATCCATGTAATGCAGAAATAGAAACAGTTTTTAAGAACACTTGATTTAGTACAAATAAGTGATTTACTAATTATTAGTGCAGAGCTCACTTGAATATTTCTGCATAAATATTCTGCATATTAATGACTTGAAGTTGTAGGATGACTTCTGTAGTAACATGAACTTGAAATTTCTCATACTCTTGTACAGTTGCTGTAATGTCACAGTCAATGTAATAAATTATCGTTGAAGTCTTTGTTATATTTAAGAAACCGTTGTAACTTAACAGGATCACAGAATTCTGAATAACAGTTTCCCAAAAGCTGTGAGGCATCACTGATGTGGAAAATCTTTCTGCATGTTTCTGTCTTGTCTGTGTAGATGCTAACAAGTACAGCTTTAGTCAGTCCAGTAGCCAATGACCCGGAAGTCAATGGTACAAGATCATTACCAAATGGTTCCATTTGCTGTGTAATAAAAAAATAAATGAATGTTAACATTTAGACATAACACAAAATTACACAAAACAACATTACACAATACATCAGATAAAACTTATTTTCTTTTTATAATATTAATGCATGCACATGTAAGGTATGCAGCTACACACGGTGATAGCAGCCAACGTTATCTAGTCTGTGGCTTTCATTATATTCTTTTTCTAATCGTGTGAAGAACCTCGCATAAATTTGATGTTTATGCCGTTAAAAACATTAGGATGACAGAGTTATAACATTGTTGCTAGCCTGCAACAAGGGGGCCAATATTTCTAATATTTCTAATAATTTTAGCTGTTTTAAATTAACTACAATTTAGTTACTCCTCGACATATTACTTAGCCACCATTGTACTACATTTACATTTAGTCATTTGGCAGACGCTTTTATCCAAAGCGACTTACAGTGCACTTATTACAGGGACAATCCCCCTGGAGCAACATGGAGTAAAGTGTCTTGCTCAAGGACACACTGGTGGTGACCGCTGGGATCGAACCAGCAACCTTTGATTTACCAGTTCAGTGGTTTAACCCACTAGACCACCATCTCCATAGACGGTTATTTGACGAGCACGAGAGATTCGAAGGCGACATGCATTCCGTTGTACTACATCACTTAATCGTTCAGATAGTGTCTAAACAAAGTTATGATTAAAATACATTTATGTCACAAAACGTTGCCTTTTCTTGTGTAAATATAAGTTTAGAAACGTTTCAAGTGTAATTTACCTCAGAATTACTGTCACCAGAAGGAAGTGACCGTCTTCTTGCAGGGAAAAGGCGTTTTTTAATGAGCAGAGCACCAGCGATTTAAAGGGGATGCGCATTAAGTTAACGATTCACACAAAAATATAATTTGACCATTTATTACAGTTTGATTATTATGTGAATATTACAGGATAAGAGGGCTGCTGTTCAGGAAATTCTACTAAAATTAAATATCTGAAAAAGCTACACTGAACGTGTGTTAAGCAGATCAGTCTACACAAAGTGTGTTGAATGGTGTGACATATGAATAAGATGTGTAAATTGTAACCTACACATAACTACTATGTGAAACAGTATTAAGAGTATTAAGTCTTACGTATTAAGAGTGTAGTCTGCTTTGTGAGGCCTTGATTAGCTGTTCAGGTGTGTTTGATTGGGGTTGAAGCTAAACTTTGCAGGACACAGACCCTCCAGGAATGACTTTGGACACCCCTGTCTTATGGGGATCACACCAACCCAGGAGACAAAAGGGGGTTTACACTAATATATAGTGCTTTATTTGTATTGCATCAAAAACAGCTGTACAAATTCCATAATGAAAACACTCTGTAAAAAATGTCTGTAAAATTAACTGTGAAATTCTGTAAAATCCTGACGTCGATATTTTGTAAACAGGAAAACAATGAAGTTTTGTAAATTTACAGTAAAAGGCAAACAATAATGTTGTAAAATAACGAACCAAACAAAAATGTTAATTTGACAGTAGGAATATCTAAAAATAACCATATTTGTTTGTATATTTGCAAGTGTCAGGAATTTATTGAGAGAAAATTGTTAAGCATTTTAATGACATTAAAATATTTTTGGCAGGCAGATTTTCAATAGCCAGGCTACAGAACGAAAATGTATTGATGAATGTATTGATAAATTCATGTTTTACTCTACAAGTAAAAATGTTTAAGTAAAGCAATACTATATTAATGCAAATAATTTGCAACGTATCTATTTTGAATTATAGTACACCTGACAATATATTAGGAATTGACAATGATATAGCCAAATATGATCTGGTAATGGAATTACATACATCTGTGTCTTACAAATGTGTAAAGTACAATGACTGTTTATCAGTTCCTTGTTTTTATACTTTTATATGTTAATACAATAAAAGTATTACATTTAAAATACATTGATTTTTGGTAATATTCATAATCACTTGTCAATGTTCTATTCTCATGTAAATGAACGTTTGTGTTTGAATGTCAATTAGTTTTGCCTCGACCCCTCACAGTCACAGAGCATGTTTGATTGTTGTGGGAGTAGCCATTTTTACGAAGTTCGTGGGTCATTTCAATTTGTTATAATGTGCCAATTTGATCCCACTGCATGGAGACATCGCTATCTGTCGCATTGGTAAGTGATAAGTTTTTTTCCCAAACCTGAGAGACATTAACGTACACATATGTCTATTTAACCGTTCTAATGATTTTGCCTGGCTGGGGGTTAATTACAAGTTTTTTGCTTAACGCTCAGCTCTTTCAATATGTCCCTTTCAAGCTTAGTGGGTCTTTGACAGTGTCACCCGAGAAGTGCAAGAATTTAGATTTCAAAGGCTTTTATTAGTTTGTTAAAATGATCACCTGTCGTTTTTGCTTCAAAACACTAGAGACGTTGAGGGGTTATGTACTGCACTGCAAAGTTCAAAGGAACGAACCCCATTGTTTATTTAAATGTGTTGGTGCAGACTGCAAGCTAACATTTTGTAGTTACACAGCTTTTAAAGCTCATTTTAAACACTCTGTTCCTGCTGGAGCCGTTGTTACAGATTTTAAATGTGCCATTTCATCCTGTGATCAACAATTTCACACAGTTAAAGAACTAATATGCCACTTAAAAAAACATATAGTGGAGGGGCGACTTGTGGCATGTCCAGTAACGGGTTGTAAAAATATGTTTAGTGTAAGAGCATTGTTTACTGCTCATATGTTCAGGAAGCACAGAGCATGTTTACTGTACCTGAAATTGCAAGGGCAGCTCCTACTTCCAGCTTCAACAATACATACAATTGTTGAAGAGATCCAAAATGTGCATGAGTTGGGTAAGATCACACTTTAGGTGTACTACAGTCACTTGAAATGTGTCTAACAGATTATGTTGTTAGTAAAGTATCTGATTGTGTAAAGGATTCAGATTTGTTCTCTTTCGGTCACCATGGACCACTGAGAACAATATATTCAAGAGCTCAGACATTTAAACAAATAGAGCCTAAAAAAGTAAATTTAGGAAATTATGAAAATATGACACCTGTAACAAGGGTAACATGGGGGAGGAATGGAGACGCAAAGGGTACAATCCAAAAGGGGTTTAATGGTAACAGGAGTCTAAGGCAGGAGCAGGAGCAGGAGAACACAGGAGACACAACCGGGTTTACAATACAATACTTGACAAAGAACTAAGGAACACACAGGGCTTAAATACAAGGGGAAACACTCAGGGAAAACAGAATCAGGTGCGGGACTAATTAACAATGACGAGGGATGAAAACAATGAATAAGGCAGAACACAAGGGGAACACAGGCTGGAGTGTTACAACACCAAGGTTTACATACAACATACCTGTAAAGCAAACTTTAAGTAACTTATTGGAATCAGAATTCTGGAAGAATTTAGTGTAACAACCGTCGTGTGAAAGACTTTGATGTTCTTAGTGACATAACTGATGGCAAAAGCTTCAAGTCCAACCAATTCTTCACTGAAATTGGTTCTGAAAGCCTAAAACTAATTCTTTACCAGGATGCTTTTGAAATTGTGAATCCTCTCGGCTCTGCCAAAAAGAAGCACAAAGTTTTTGCAGTTTATCTTTCTGTGGGTAATTTACCTGCTCAGGTGCGATCCAATACTGATCACATGTCCCTTGTCTTATCGTATGTAGAGAATGACTTCAAACAATTTGGATGTGCTAAGGTTTTCTCTGAGATGTTAGTGGATTTACAGGATTTGGAGGAATATGGAATAATTGTAGGTGGTCGAATGATCCAAGGAGGTTTGTATTGTATTGCCGGGGATAATTTGGGTTCACACAGCATTGGAGGGTTTACCAAAAATTTCAGTAGTTCTAAGAACTTTTGCAGATAGTGCGAAATAAACCTAAATAAGTTTCAAAGTGATGACACAAATGTTTTTGGTCCACAGCGCACCCCGGAAAGTTATAATTCTGCTGTTCATCATCTCCAAACAGAAGGCAGTCAAGACAACAAAGGCATAAAGGTAAACTCTGTTTTCAATACACTGAAATCTTTTCATGTTTGCCATCCTGGTCGACCACCATGTTTGGCCCATGAAATATTTGAGGGTGTCTTATCCTATGATGTTGCATTGTTCTTGAAGTATTTCATTAAGAGGAAGCATTGGCTTACATATTCAACTGTGATCTGGCGCATCAAGCAGTTCAAGTACAAAGGAACTGATTCTACCACAAAGCCATTTGCTGTCAACTCTGAGGTGCCCAAGCTTTCTGGGCAAGCAATTCAAAACTGGAATTTCTTAAGATTGCTTCCTGTATTAATTGGTGACAAAGTGCGGCAACCTTGATGTGTGGCAATTAACTCTCCAGCTTAAAGATATTGATGATTTGATTTGTGCCCAAAAGATTTCACTAGCACAGGTAGCCTATCTTGACCTGCTTATCCAAGAATATTTGGAATCAAGAAAGTCTTTATTTCCTGACAGTCCACTGAAACCAAAACATCATTTCTTACGGCACTATCCAAACACTAACTTTTGAATAAAATTTGGTCCCTTGAATAGATAATGGACGATGCACTTCAAAAACATCTAGGGCTAGCAGAGTTGGCGATATGGGGACCTCTGCGAGCGTTAACCCGCCAGCCAAGCGCTCACGGGATGCTCGCACCCTGCCTTGCTCATCTGACCTTTCCCCAAACCGACGGTGGTGACGATGATGAGATGTTGCTCGCAGCATCAGAGGGAGACTTGTTGGCATCCGACGCTGAAGACTCCGAGCAGGGAAGCCGCAAACATTTGGTTGAAGTGCACACCACTTCCCAACGCTCGCGGCTGGATAGGTGGTTCTTGAGGTCGGCGCGCGGTTCCAAACCATGGACATTCCTGGTGCCATTATTCCCGGAGGTGCATGAAGAGCTGTGCAAGACTTGGAGCTCTCCACTCACGGCTCGATACAGTCAAGCCAGTTCTAGCTCCCTTACTTCCCTCTTTGATGGGGCAGCCAAAGGTTACGTTGATATTCCCTTAGGTGGAACGTGCGGTCGCAGTGGACCTGGAGGAATTGGCCACGCCTACCGTCTAAAGCGTGTAAGACTTTGGCATCACTGGTGTCGAAGGCTTATTCTGCTGCAGACCAGGCTGCCACCTCTCTTTACGCCATGGCCATCCTGCAGGTCCACCAGGCCAAAGCGTTAAGAAAACTCCACGAGGGTAAGGCTGACCCGGGTACTATGCAGGATCTCCGTGCCGCCACTGACCTCGCCCTACGGGTGTCCAAGGTGACGGCACGGGCCCTGGGTCGGACGATGTCCACGCTAGTGGTCTGAGAGAGAAACCTCTGGCTAAACATTGCGCAGATGAGTGACACCGAGAAAGTCTGCTTTCTCGACGCACCCATCTCGCAGGGGGGGTGTTTGGTGACACCGTCGAGGACTGTGCTCAGCAGTTCTCAACGGTGAAGACGTAGACAGAGGCTATTAGCCACATTCTCAGGTGTCAGGATTGGTTCGTGGCAATCGACGTGAAGGATGCTTACTTTCATGTCTCGATCCTCCCTTGAAACCAACCAATCCTACGGTTCGCGTTCGAGGGGCGAACATATCAGTACAGAGTCCTCCCTTTCGGTTTGTCCCTGTCCTCACGGGTCTTCACAAAGATCGTGGAAGCCGCCCTCTCTCCCTGAGGGGAGAAAGGTGTGCGGGAACTGAACTATCTCTATCTACTCAAGAAGACTCCGCTTTAGTAGACTGTGTTGCAGGATTTATGCATAAAGTCAAAGTGAAAGACTCTGTTGTTCCAGTACGACAGAATTTATGCAGCTTTCCCTTTTCTGTGAGAACAGCTGTGTCCGCTGAACTGGACAGATTGCTCTCTGTGGGAGTTATAGAGCAGATTGATGCGTCTTCCTGAGTGTCACCAATTGTGGTTACCATGAAAAAGACGGGTGGCATAAGAATGTCTGTAGATCTCAGGGACCAAACAAGGCGGTAATAATTGACAATTACCCCCTACCTCACATGGAGGAATTATTGACTGCTTTAGCTGGCGCAAATGTTTTCTCCACTGCTGATCTTAAGAGTGCTTACCATAAAGTTCCTTTACATCCAGAGAGCCGTGATTTAACAGTGTTTCTCACGCACAACGGACTATTCAGGTTTTGCAGGGTACCATATGGATTAGCTTCAGCGCCATCGGTATTCCAAAAGATGATGGAGTGCATACTCAAAGGAGTAACAAATGTGCAGAACTACCTTGAAGACATCATTTGCTTCGGACAAACAGAAACGGAACATAATGCACTGAACACAGTACTGACTAGATTAAAGGAGGCGGGCCTACGGCTAAACAAACAAAGGTGTCAATTTAGACAAAAGAGTCTGCGTTTTTTGGGAACCTTGATTACAGCATAAGGTCTTCAGCCAGATACAGAGTGTCAGGATTCCATCACCATCTCCCTCCACTCATTCCCTCACTCCGCCCACTCAGTCATTCACACGCTCATTGTCACCCGATTACTAATCTCTATCACCTGGACCTCATCAGCAGTGAACCCATTTATACCACAGACCAACATTCACTCATTGTCTGATCTCGTCTACACATGACACAGACTCTATACCATACGTACCTGTATTCCTACCTGCGATCCCGATCTTCTCAGCCTATCTTCATCCCGTCTTCCAAGGAACTTCATCATCATCATCATCATCTGCAAGATAAAGAGAGAGAGAGAGACTTGGTTACACTACTGGTAAGTTATCATCTGTTATTTCATCTTACTGGTCACTCACCTGTTTCGCTGTACCGATCCATTCTGCAAATTAAAACATCTAAAATTACCATTCTGTCTGCTTCGTCTCTGCCAAACCTGACACAGAGCATTTGCAACCCATCGTACAAGCTCCTGCTCCTACAGATGCACCAACCTAACAGATATGCTACTGTAGTTGAACCATTACGTGCCTGTCTCCGCAAAGAAGGACCATTTCAGTGAAGTTTGGAGGTGGAGAGCTGTTTTGCCACTGTGAAGCAATTGTTGGTGGCAAGTCCAGCATTGGTTTTGTACAATCCGGATTTTCCATCCACTATCTCCACAGATGGGTCAGATTACGGTGTTCACCCAAATCCACCCAGATAACACAGAACAGACAGTCGCATTTGCTTCCAGATCCTTAACACCTGCTGAACGAAAGTATGCTACATTAGGGAAAGAGGCTTTGGCGTGCGTATGGGCAGTTGAAAAGTGGCAGACGTTTCTGTGGGGAAGTAAGTTTACATCACGAACTGACCATCAAGCTCTAACGACCTTACTCTATACAAGAGTCTTGGATTCTTATGTCTTGTAAGATACAACATACATTAGGATATAAAAAGTTTAAGATTATATTATTACTGCAGAGTATAATGTAGATTGCGTTGTGCTGCAGATGGTGACAGATAGCTAATGAAAACGTCTCGGTTACGTCTGTAACCTTCGTTCCCTGATGGAGGGAACGAGACGTTGTGTTGAGAGACCGACTAGGGTTTGATTCTGAGAACCTATCAACTCCAAGATAAAATAAATAGTGGCGAATGGCCCGCCCACGCCAGTCTCCGCCCCGTACATACAGGTATAAAAGGAAGATGGCAGCAGTCATTCATCACCCTTTGTGCTGAGGAACCTGAGCGGTGCTCCTTGCAGCGGATTTGCAAAGCGCTGTGGCATGAAGACACAACGTCTCGTTTCCTCCATCAGGGAACGAAGGTTACAGATGTAACCGAGACGTTCCCTTTCAGTCGGTCTCTCGACGTTGTGTTGAGAGACAGACTGGGGATATATCTTAACATGCCACGGCGCTGAGCCGTATTACAACCTTGAGCTGAGCGACACTGACTAGGCTAGTGAGTCACAAGTGAGCAGAGCGGCGAGATGTAACCTTCCAGTGAATAGTAGTGGACATAGTGCGAAGCCTGTACTGACAGTCATCACGGACAGGGCATTCGCCTTGTAGTGAGGCGCCATCCGGAGCCGTCGCACTGGGAAAGAACCTGCTCTCCTCTTGGAGAGTGCGTTACGGAGATCACATCCTGTCGTACGAGAGGTAACATGTGGAATACAGACATGATCTCCTGTAGGAGATAACATGCGAAGTAGCCAGCCATAGGAGGCCAGCTTTGTTGGCTGTGCCACCAGAGGAGAGGTCACAGATTTGCCACAGAGGAATCGAGAGTGAGTAATCGTCATACGGGACTACCCAACGGGGGAGTCACTGCGTATGGAGCAATAGTCCTAGTAAAGGGGTCCACCTAAGTAGGGCTGACTCTACCAGTACTGGACTTGGTTCCAACAGACCGCTCCGCTCGGTCCATTACCAATTGCTTACTGATGGAATGCCTATACTTCACCCAAGAGAGGGGGAAGTAGGGAGGCAAGTAATAGCGCACTGTACTTACATTGGCAGGCAGTATGGCGCCGTGAAGGTGTACGCCCAGACCAGATGCCTGTTTTACACGGAAGGATGTAAAACCTGGGCTGATACCGGTTCCACTCGAAGGTTATAGAACCTTGCAAAGGTGCTGGGCGTAGCCCAACCCGCAGCTTGACAAATATCTGCCAGAGAGGCACCTTTGGCTAGTGCCCAGGAGGAGGCCATACTCCGAGTGGAGTGGGCTCTCACAGCAAGAGGGCAAGGGCGGTCTTGGGAACGGTATGCCATGGAGATGGCGTCCACGATCCAGTGTGCCAATCTCTGTTTGGAGACAGCCCTACCCTGATGCTTTCTCCCGAAGCAGACAAACAGCTGCTCGGACCTTCTCAGGTCCTGTGTGCGGTCAAGGTAGAGGCGCAAGGCGCGTACTGGACACAGCACATCGGAGGTTGGGTCTTCTTCCCTAGGGGGAAGTTCCTGGAGGTTCACCACCTGGTCCCTGAAGGGAGTAGTGGAAACATTGGGCATGTAGCCGGGCCTGGGTCTCAGGATCACGTAAGAGTCGCCAGGCCCAAATTCTAGGCAATCCTGGGACACGGAAAATGCCTGGAGGTCCTCAACCCTCTTGATCGAAGCGAGCGCCAACAGGAGCGCAGTCTTCATCAAAATAAGAGGAAGAGTGGGGTCACCGAGGGGCTCGAAAGGGGCCGTCCCAAGGCCCTGAAGGACCACATTGAGGTCCCAAGAGGGTACGGGGTGTGGTCAAGGTGGGTTCACCCTTCTCGCTCCTGAGGAACCTGGTGACCAGATCGTGCCGACCCAAAGACTTACCCTGCACGAGATCGTGATGTGCGGCAATAGCGGCAACGTACACTTTCAGCGTGGATGGGGAGAGGTTACTCTCTATTCTTTGCAGTAGAAAGGCCAGCACGGACCCGATCTGGCAATTCCGTGGGTTCTCCCCGAGGGAAGAACACCAGGACGAAAAGAGCTGCCACTTATAGGTGTCCAATCGCCTAGTGGAGGGGGCTCTAGCCTGCAGGACGGTGTCTATGACTGCCTGGGGTAAGCCGCTCAAGGTCTCTTCGTCCCGTCCAGAGGCCAGGCATGGAGGTTCCAGAGGCCTGGCTGTGGTTGCCAAAACGTGCCTTTCCCCAGCTAGAGAAGGTCCTTCGTCAGGGGAATCGGCCAAGGGGGGGCAGTTGTCAGAGCTATAAGGTCTGAGAGCCAAGTCCGGGTGGCCCAATAGGGCGCAACCAGCAGTACCTGATGCCCCTCCTCCCTGACCTTGCACAGGACCTGTGCAAGGAGGCTCGCTGGGGGGAAGGCGTACTTCCGCTTGTCCCGCGGCCAGCCGTGGTCCCTCCAGGTCCAACCGGACTAGCACGTGATGGTCCCGCACTAGAGGAAGAAGCCTCTCCAGTGCCAGGTGGACCGCTAACAACTTGAGGCAGTTGATGTGCCAACGCAGCTGGGAACCCGTCCAACGTCCCGCTACAGCATGCCCGTTGCACACCGCACCCCATCCCTGCAGGGAGGCGTCTGTCGTAACCACGACGTGCCTCGTGACCTGCCCGAAAAAAGGTCAGCTGTGACCAAGGTGTAAGGGTGCGCCTGCACTGGGGCGTGATCGTAATCCGCCTGGTGCCGGTGTGCCACGCCGTCCACAGAACCCGACTCTGGAGCCAGTGCTGAAGCGGCCGCATGTGCATCAACCCGAGAGGGATCACCCCTGCCGAGGACGCCATATGTCCCAGGAGCCTCTGGAAGAGCTTCAATGGAACTACCGGAGACTGTCGAAACAGCCTCAGGCAGTTCAGCACCGACTGTGCGCGCTCGTTGGTGAGACGCCCTGTCATAAGAACAGAGTCTAGTTCCATACCGAGATAAGAGGAGCTCTGCGCTGGGGAGAGCTTGCTCTTCTCCAGGTTGACCCGTAGGCCCAAACGGTCTAGGTGCCGGAGCACAAAGTCCCTTTGCGTACACAGCACATCTCGCGAGTGTGCCAAAATAAGCCAGTCGTTGAGATAGTTGAGAATATGCACGCCTTGTTCCCTGACGGGAGCTAAGGCGGTCTCGTTGAGTTTTTTGAAAACCCATGGAGACAGGGCCAGACCGAAGGGCAGGACCTTGTACTGGTACGCCCTCCCCTCGAACGCGAACCGTAGGAACTGTCGGTGTCGAGGAAGAATAGAGACGTGAAAGTACGCGTCCTTTAGGTTGATTACCACAAACCAATCCTGTTGACGAACGGACTCCAGGATGCGCTTCTGTGTCACCATCCTGAAGGGCAGGTTGTGCAGGTGCCGGTTCAGTAGACGCAGATCCAGAATGGGGCGCAGCCCTCCGCCTTTCTTGGGCACTATGAAGTACGGGCTGTACAGCCCGGAAGACATCTCTGTTACAAGGACGGGTTCGATCGCTCCTTTCGCCAGAAGGGCGGCAACCTCCTCCCGAAGTAAGGGGGCGTTCTCTCCTCGCACCGAGGTGTAGAGAACGTCCCGAAACATGGGTGGGCGCTTGGCGAACTGGATTGCGTAACCGAGACGGATCGTTCTCTCTAGCCACCGTGACGGGCTGGTGCACTGAGGCCAAGCGCCCAAGAACCGCGACAGAGGAACCAGAGGGACGATCTCCTTCACCGTGCCCCGGACGGTTGATTCGGTGGTGGACAGGGCGGTTACCTCGCACAGGGCAGGACCCCGGGAAGGTTGACAGTTCTTTTGACTTACCTGCTTTATGGGGCCTAAGGGCGCAACGTCCAAAGGAGGTTGTAGCCGGTGGTCCGTTCCATCCCAGACACTGTCGAGCCGAGAGTGCTGTGGAGGAAAACCCAGGGAAATCGTGTCTCTTAGGGAGAAAGTGGGCGCCGGGCCCTGAAAAGGGTCCGGACTTGATGGGGACGCAGCAGGCAGCGTCCCTCTCCGACCTGGCGTTGGTATGGCTGGAATCGGGCCCGATGTTGATTTTCCTGGATTCGTCCCGTCAGGGCCGCTTAGAGGTGGTCTTTGCGGACTGCTGATGGGGAACAGATGTCCTTTTCCGCGACGGTCTGCGCCTCGGGTGGGCCGTCCTGTGGGAGGGTCCTGGTACCGGAGGGGACGTCGCAGGTGGATGGGGCTGGTGGGAAGCAGGCTGTGGCCGAAATCGTGTCGACCTATGGGTGGGCAGGTTGCGGCGAGGCAATATCTGCTTTATTGCCTCAGTCTGCTTCTGTACCGCGGAGAACTGTTGTGACACGCTCTCCACGGTATCACCAAACAGCCCAGCTTGCGAAATGGGTGCGTCCAGAAGGCGGACCTTCTGGACGCCACTCATTTGCGCAAGGTTGAGCCACAAATGCCTTTCCTGGGCCACCATGGTGGACATCGACCGACCCAAGGCACTTGCCGTGATCTTGGTCACCATGAGCGCCAGATCCGTGGCTGTGCGGAGCTCGCTCATGCGAGTTGGGTCGGGCTTCCCCTCCCCCAGGTCCCTCAGGGCTTTTGCCTGATAGACCTGGAGAATCGCCATAGCGTGAAGGGCGGAAGCAGCCTGTCCAGCGGCATTGTAGGGAGCTTACAAGCCTTGGACGGGAGTCTAGGTCGACCCCTCCAAGTGGCCGCCGTCTGCGGGCACAAGTGTCCTGCGACAGCACGCTCTTCCTGGGGGATGTCAACATATCCTCTAGCCGCTCCACCCTCCAGGGAAGTGACAGCTACCGAGCTACCGGGTCTAAGACACGTCGAGAAGTTCACGTTCCAGGACTTCGATAGCTCCTCATGCACCTCCGGGAAAAAAGTTTCTGGGGCGGGACGCGGCCTTTGGTCGCGCCCCGAACCCAGAAACCAAGAATCCAGCCACGAGCGTTTGGGTGAAGGCGGCGTACCTCACGACAGCCCAATGCTCACGGCCGCTCGGGTTAGCATGGCTGACATCTTAGCTTCGGACTCCTCTTGACCTCGACCGAACGAAGATGAGAGATCGGAGGAGCCTTCTGCATCTGATGCCAGAAGGTAACTGTCCGATGCATAGACAGACACTTCGTCCTCATCCCTTTTCCGAGCCTGCCCGATATGGGACGGTCGACCGCCGCCCATCGGGGACGCACCAGGTGAGCGTACGGGGGTATGGGTGGTCTGCAGAGCCGGAGCTGGCAGAACAACATCCATAGGAACCCCCGGATCAGCCTCGTCTCTTGCAGGTGTCGACACCGCCGTAGCAGTGGACGCCTGGGAGGAAGACGAGGTGGTGGCGGCACTCACAAAGAACGCCGCCAACCATGAGCGCAACACTTTGATCGCCATGTTCTCGCAGATAGAACATGAGGGAACAACGAGACCAGCCTCAGCGTGTTTGACCCCCAAACACATGAGGCAGGTATCATGGCCGTCTGACTCAGGGATGAGATTGTCACAACCCAGGACACAGCTACGAGACATGCCCGCAGCTGTGGGAAAAAAAGCGGCCCTGAAAAGGGCCTTTTTACTCTTTAGGTTTGTGGCTCTCTGCCGAAACGCAGAGGGGAAGTCCGCTCTCAATGGGGGGAGGTCCGCTGCTCCGCGTTGCAAATCCAGCAGTGAAGTTCGAAGAGAAAGATACTGTGAGCAATAATAGCTGTAGCATCAGGTTCCAAGGAACAAAGGATGATGAATGACCGCCGCCATCTTCCTTTTATACCCGTATGTACGGGGCGGAGACTGGCGTGGGCGGGCCATTCGCCAATCCCCATTGGCGTTTTATTTTGTCTCGGAGATGATAGGTTCTCAGAATCAAACCCCAGTCTGTCTCTCAACACAACGTCGAGAGACCGACTGAAGTGGGAACTTAACTAACAAACAGGTGGAGGACCACCATCGGGCAACTCGTCGGACTGTACCAAAATTGTATGCAAGACATTCTACCAGGGGGTTGAGTGTGAAGACAATGCAACAATGTATCAGAGTGAGTCAACACAGCGTCATCATCTTACTTACTACTGAAGTAGGATGATAAACTAAAATTTTGCATTACTGCCATCTATTGTTTTGTAACGCATCTTGCGGCTTACACGCTGTACTCAGAGAGGTCTGATGATTACGTAAATTTGCCGAAATAAACTCGTCACACATACACATCCATCCAGGATGGAGCAAGGAATGGCGGCCATAGCAGATTCTGAATCGGTAGATGTATAATGTTTCTATAGGCTTTTAGGGGCCTTGTCGCCGAAGTGTTATTTCAATTGTTTTCAACGGAAATGCAGCGCTTTTAAAAAAAGCCATCAGTTGACATTTTTTTCTGCGCTCAGCGCTGGTCAGCGCAGGCGTTCGAGCTCTGCAGCGGGTATTTTTAGCCGAGCTCCTGTCGTTTTCAGCCGTGCAAATGCGCCTCGGTGGACACAGCGCCTTAAAGTGGAAAACTGTATTTCTCTAAAATGCTACAGTAAAATAAATCCATATATTGTGTGCATATAGTGCTGGATGGCCCCTACTGAAAATCATTTTTTTCTTATTATAATAAATAAAGTTTCTATGGGCCATTATAGTGGAAAAATCATTTTTCCAAAACTGAACACAATGTTAATAACAAACCTGAGTATCTGTTCAAATAAATGGGTACTGTATTAAAACCATGGTTTGCCTATAGTAATCAATAGCCTACACATAAAAATACATGTTTACTTCACTTTTACCACAGAAAAAACTTGGTCAAAGATTATAGACAAAATACTGTACTTAGCAGTAAACCGTTTTATTTGAAAGGAAAAATGTCTAAAAGACATTCAGATAATAATTAAATAAAAGTTATAGACTGAGACTGAGACTGTTCTCACAATATACAGCAATAATAATCCTTAGGGAAAAAATGCCTGAATTACGACAAAAAAAGATATTCTAAACATAAGACAAGAAATATGTTATTGACAAGAGACACGGATCCTCCACAAATGTAGAGTCATTTAAAGTTCTTGGAATTTACCGTAAAACACACAATACCCGCAAATCAAAATCTAAACCGCGGCTGGCTTGACACATTGATTTACTGCCCATGCCCTTATTTTTAAGAGACATGGTTCATGTCTCTTAAAGAAGCAAACCGTCATGGTTACACATTTGTATGTTTTTTTGTGCAAAGCAAAAATTAAAACACTGTCTGCATCGAAAATTTTTAGGAAACACATACAGGTGAGTTATTTGGCCCATTGCAAAATATATAAGTTGCATACATTTGTTCTTTTCGTTGTTTCAATGATTCAAATTGTCTAAATTTTTCCAACTGTTAACTTAAGATAAATTTGAGTATTCAACTTGACTGTTTAACTTTAACTTGAGTTAGGTAAGTTTAAAATAAAACAACACTGTATTGTATTACGTTTACATTACATTTATGCATTTGGCGGCGCGTGAACATCGCGAGGTTCAGCGTCTCTCCAGTTTTAGCAATTATATAGTGTTTTACACTGTATATCTGCACTTGCTAATTGCACTTCTGGTTAGACCTAAACTACATTTCGTTACACTGTACTTGTATATGTGTAATGACAATAAAGTTGAATCTAATGAATCTAATCTAATCTAATATCCTATACGTTTATACATAGGGATGTGTAATCCCCTGAGATCAAACCCATAACCTTGCGTTGTTGACGCAATGCTCTTAACACTGAGCTACAGGAAAGCATTTATTACATTGTTTTAAACATTGTTTTCTTAAAACATCTTTCATTAACAATAATTTAGTTATTCATAATATACAATGAAACTTTTAAATCTCTAAAACAGTAGTTTCAATGTAGCGAGCTACTTTTTTATTGTAATTTGTAGTGTAGTTAAGTAGTTTTTCACATGGGAATCTAATCTGTTATTTAACTACATTTATTGATGAGTAGCTTGTAGCTTATCTAACTAAAGTTCCCATTCTGTCATTCTCTCGACGTTGTGTCGAACCGACAGATGGGGTTCGCCTTAAGAACCTGTCAACTTCTGACTAGTTTAGAAAAGGCCAATGAAATTGGCGTATGATGTGCAGTGCGGGCAGGACGGTTCCACAAAGGCAGCTGCAGCGTGTTGGAAACCCAAACACTTGAGGCATACATCGTGTCCGCCCCCCCTCGATGAGTGTGTTGCACCCACGAGAACAGCCGGACATGCCACGCTGGAGAAATTTGCTCTTTTAGAGGAAAAACTTGAACATTTCTGGAACTGCCGAGATGCCCAGGGGAAATCGCTGCAGGAAGGGTCAGTCTGCTGCACCACATCCTAAGATTCCAACAGTTATTCAGCATAGAGATTTGAAGTCTTGAAGTCGATCATGTGTGAAGGCTCGGAAGAACAAAAGGGCTTTTTGCAACACTTTAAGTTTTTTAAGGGATTACTTAAGTGAAAATGATATAGTAACACTTAAGGGTTATTCGCTGGAACACCCTTAAGTTTAAGGGAAACTTAAGGGAGAATTTAAGGGAAAATTATACTTAAGGTGCATTATGCAACCAGGCACTGGCACTCATGTGCTATGGTTCAGTGAGGGAACAGTCTTTCTCATATACAGTAGAGAGAATGTAAACAACTGGAGGTTTGAGTGTCTTCCTGATGACAAATGGGTTAAGTTCATTGAAAATGGTTGCCAAACTTTTACAACAGACAAATTTTTTTTGATTTTCTTTAAGGACTAGTGATGGCCGGTTCGCGAACGAATCGTTCTTTTGAACTGGTTCTTTATAGTGAGCCGGTCGAACCGGTTCACTAAATCGAACTGAGTCGTTCAAAGCGGTTCGCGCCTCCAGAAAGCACTTATCCACATATTTCCTCAGTTACCCACGCATGCACCCCCTAGAGTACATTCATGTGAAAGGGCTGGTTTATAAAATAGGCCTACCTGTACTGTAGCTAATGTAATGATGATGCATTCACAAACAAAGAAAAAGAGTTTGTATTAAATAAGAAATATTTTAATACAATTTTATTAAACTGTTCAAACAACATGCCAACAACAAAGAATAACAAATAATTAATTTAAACAAAGAACATTTGCAAAAAAAGTGCACTTACACATTCCAGTCAGCTCTTAATGTTTCACATTATTAGGTAGGTAGCCTATTTAAGATTATAACCGTTTTCTGTAAACAACTAAAGTTATTGTGTCTAACAAAGACAAAGAAAAGTTAGAAGGTTTAAATGTTTCTGCAAGATACCCCCTCATTTCTGCCACTGCAGTAGATGTTGAGTTTGTGATGCTGACTGCATCAGCCACTCTTTCATCAAAATCCTCCCATATTGAAGATTGATGTTCGGATACAGGAAAAGCTGGACCAGAAGAGGTGCCCTCAGCTTGAGCTTGCGCATCTGTACTGGACAGTACCCTTGCAGCAGCAGCACTTACATTTTTGGAAGCTTCTTCTGCTGCTGCAGCATCATGAAAGGCCCTTTGTTTTAATCTGGGATCAAGCAGGGTTGCCTCGGAAAGCAGACGAAAATGCTCTGTTGTGAAAGCGATGTTGCATGTCCTCAGCCAGTGAGTCCATCACTGCAATAACAGGGGCATGTTTAGACCCAGCACCCTGCAATCGCTGGACAATTTTTTGCAATCCCTTGCCATCAAAATTACCTTGGATGCAGTAACATATCTGATAAGTAAAAGGACACAAGAACCAATTCAAATCAAATAAGTTATTATTTATTATGAAAAATAAAAAGCAGTATAAAGGAGGTTGGTTAAAACATGACACTTACACAATATTATACTTAAAATATTTCAGCAGTTCAAGCAGTTCATTTAATTTGTGCATACCTTTCAGCACTCATTTCAACAGTTACTTCTTCACAGGGCTTTAAAAGCTCACACACATCTTTGATGATGCCCCACTCATCAAGTGTCAGGGTTGGAAGACAGGGGTTGACCAGTACAAGGGTAGCAATGATTGCTTCTTTCTGCTGCCAAAATCTTTTTACCATGTAATAGGTGGAATTCCACCTTGTTATTACTTCCTGCTTGAGCCTCAGCTCTTCAAGGCCCATTTGTTTTTGTGTTGCCTTTAATCTTTCAGTTGCAACAGTGCTTCTGTGGAAATATTCAACCACATGTTTCACTTTTGCCACTGTCTCCTATACGTGTTTCAAACTTTCCCTTACAATAAGATTTAAAGTGTGGGCAAAAGCAAAGGAGGTGCTTCCATTCAGTTTTCCGAATAGCTGATTGTGCAGTGACACAAGAAGCAACTTTGTTTGTGATTCCCCACTCATCACAAATCTTTTTTAGCTCACATGCCAGGTTGTCAGCAGTATGTCTGTCTGTGAATGAGACGCAGTCTAGAAGAAATGATGAAAGTGAAAAATCTTCTTCAATAAAATGACAAGTGACTGCCATAAAACTTGTTGTTGTTCTCGATGTCCAGCAATCAGTGGTCAGACAAAGGGCTGAAGCTTTACTGACTTTCACTAGCACCTCTTCTTTAATTTTGCTGTAGAGTTGTGGCAGCAGAGTGTTTGAAATTGTCTTTCTGTTTGGTAAAATGTATGATGGATCAAGTGCCTTCAAGCGTCTTTTAAATGCCACATCATCAACAACTGAAAAAGGCTGCAAGTCTAGGGCAATCATTTTAACCAAGTCCTCATCCACTTTGCTTTGTCTGATAGGGCCAATAGGTGTTCGCACAAAGCTTGCAAGACGGCTTTGTCTTGCTGTTTGTGCACGGGTGCCAGTTCCAGATGTTGATGGAGTAGAAGTAAAAGAGAGAGCAGCTGTACTACCTGTGGCCTGTGTAGCTTCTACAGAAACGTCTTGTCTCACATGTTCAAGCAATGTAGTTGGATGCTTTTTTTGCAGATGTCTCCGAAAATTTGACGTTGATCCTCCATGGCCTTACAAAATGACATTACAAAGCTTACATTTTGCTTTTTGAGGTCCAGTTTCATTAAAATGAAGCCAGACATTGCTTCTTTTTCTGGAGCTCATCTTGTAGCTGCTCTTTTTACCTGTCTTTCTTTGTTGTAACCTTTGGGATGAGAGGTGTTAAAAGGAGGTAACCCTTCCCCCAAGTAGCTGTAAAGTATACAGCTGTATGGGGGAAGGGGTAGTTCATGCCCTTTGACTTTTGAGGTTACCCAAAGTCTACCTTGGCAGAGTCTTGGCTGCGCATGCGTGCCTGTGACAACTAGCAGGCTTCTCTCACTCTGAAGTTAAAAAAATTCTTGGAATTTAGAAAAACCAATGTATGAACACAATAAGCACGGGTGACGACGATGAGCAGGGCAATCTGACAAAACGTAAGTTTATTTAATAACAAATAAATAACATATTATTCACTTTATAATGTTCGCTTACATATTACTGCCTTTGTCTGTATCTGTGTGCATTATTTGCCAAACTTAAATGTGATAAACTTATCAGATCATGATGATGTTTTAAGTGATGATAATTAATGAGTCTTCATTAAATGTTCAGCCAAGTGTATTTTCATCCTGACCTAACGTCGTTACGTCATAACAGTACGTCATTATGTTCTGCCGTAAATGAACCTATGAACCGGTTCATTGAAACTAGCTGTCCGAAAGAACCGGTTCGCGGAAAAGAGCCGGACTTCCCATCACTATTAAAGACTTAACACTATTAAATACTATTCCGTCATGTTAAGTGTCACTGTCAGAGCTGATAGTGTTTATTTGTGTATCTAAGTGTTGCTCAGGCTATCCCTTAACCTCGAACTACAGCTATAACCTCCCATTAAACTTCAGGAAAACAGGTCTCAGGTTTTCAGTCACGGAGGTTTGGACAGCAGGAGTTCTTCACGGATCGCAGATCAAACAGCAGCACGAGACATTCTAATGTTGTAAAGGTTGAAACTGTGCAGAAGTGTGAGATGACAGCTCACCACAGTCGATGGGACGGTGCTGTTGTGTTTGCTGAATCTACTGGTTGGCAGTGCTACCTGTGATCACATCCAGCAAACATCTAAGCTGTTTCAGGACAGCAGTGTCAAAATGTTATTTCCACGGTTACAACAAACCGCTTGCTTTGTTTAACATCAATAATAACACACTCATTGACACAGTGTAATAGAATTATTAACATGAACATTATGCCAGTAAAGCTAGTATGACAGAACAAAGTAATACTTGTGCCAGGTCATGTGTTGTGGTGTTCATATCTGCTCCTCACACACGTATTGTCTTCGGAAGAACTTCAACGAGACGTGATGGGTCTCTCGCGTCTGTAGCTGTGTCTCTATTTGCCATTTTGAAGTGTTATCTGAATTCTGTGTGAGCACCTCATTCCCTACATTCATTTACCACATTCGTTCAAATACTTTTTACCCACAATGCATTCTGATTTTGAGTGTACATCCGATGAACACATGCTCACTCATATTTCCCATGATACGATTCGAATCAACCGTCTGATTAGAATCAGCTGGAGGAGAGTGACCGTTAATGCCACAAATGTACGTTTATACTGTACAATTGTGTTTGTTCTTTTCGACAGTTCTTTTCTACTTTTTGAGAATAAAAAGCTTAAAGGAAAATGTTTGACACATTGATGCTTTATTTTAAATATATTAAATAATTACATGAAGCGTAACAAACGTAATAGAATAAACGTGGTTAATAAACAGCTTTTTTATCTCTTAATTAAAAATGAATAGCCTACAAAAACCTTGAAAACCCTGAAAATGAACTTTACCAGTTTATAAAAGAATATAAAAGCCACAGGTGTAATATAAGGGTTATGTCCGTGTCCGAAATTTTCCTTCATTTTCCTTCACCTTTTCCCCATATAGTGGACCCACTAGCATTCACTATAGAGTGAATACTGAATGAGTAAACAAGAGAGTGAATCAATCTTCACATAAGTAATATTCTCACTGCAGCTTTGTGATGTGCCTGATGGAGTGAGATGCCTTTAATGTCTTGGAACAAGTCTTGTGTTTGATAGATGTGTTGATGCACATAAGGAAGATTTAAAGCTCTGATCTACAGTTCATTTTAGGCAGAAGACAGACAGTCTGATGAAGAGATTGATAGAGAATAGAAATGAGATGAATGACTGCAGTGAACGGTGGTAACATCTGTGACTGTACTGGTGGAGGAACTGTCGCTTTGTGTAGGAATCTGTTTAAGTTAATGAGAAGGTTTTGTTAAAGCAGAGCTGATCTCACAAGCCGTCTGGATCAGCTTTTGCTTTTATCTGTTTTCCTTAATGGTTTCTTTAATTATGAAACATCATGGGAAGAATCTAGAGAAATTCAAAGTCGGTCACCCCAAACGGACACATGTCATGAGCTTTCACACCTTGAGTCCGAGCAACTGGAGAGAAGTCATATACTGTCCAGTAGCCATTTAGTTGTGATGTGACAGGAGTGACATAATGCAGTTCCCTTCACAACCTTATGACGCTATTAACTCTTTCACCGCCAGCCTTTTTAAAAAAAAGTTGTCAGCCTACGCCAGCATTTTTTTACATTTTCACCAAACTTTAATGGCTCACAGTACATTTTCTGTAAAGAATATATGGACAAACAATATGTCCAATGAAAGAACAGAGTCTCTGCTTCTAAACAAAAGAAACCGTATTTTCTTCTATCTTCATTTGTTCTTTTTTTTTATCACTCCCTAAATGTGGGTAGGTATCTTCAAAAAGGCATCATTTTGATTAAACAGCTGAGATAATTGACGTTTTTTGTCACAGATTTCGCCCAGATTACATTTATAACAATCATTTAAAACAGATAAGAAATACACGTTCTAGGTTCTGGGTGTCAGGATTCCATCACCATCTCCCTCCACTCATTCCCTCACTCCGCCCACTCAGTCATTCACACGCTTATTGTCATCCATCCATCCATCCATCCATTTTCTACCGCTTATCCGGGGCCGGGTCGCGGGGGCAGCAGTCTAAGCAGGGATGCCCAGACTTCCCTCTCCCTAGCCACTTCCTCCAGCTCTTCCGGGGGGACACCGAGGCGTTCCCAGGCCAGCCGGGAGACATAGTCCCTCCAGCGTGTCCTAGGTCTTCCCCGGGGTCTTCTCCCGGTGGGACATGCCCGGAACACCTTACCGGGAAGGCGTCCAGGGGGCATCCGGAAAAAATGCCCGAGCCACCTCAGCTGGCCCCTCTCGATGTGGAGGAGTAGCGGATCTACTCTGAGCTCCTCCCGAGTGACCGAGCTTCTCACCCTATCTCTAAGGGATCGCCCAGCCACCCTGCGGAGAAAGCTCATTTCGGCCGCCTGTATCCGGGATCTTGTTCTTTCGGTCATGACCCACAGCTCATGACCATAGGTGAGAGTAGGAACGTAGATTGACCGGTAAATCGAGAGCTTCGCTTTGCGGCTCAGCTCCTTCTTCACCACGACAGACCGGTACAGCGACTGCATTACTGCAGAAGCTGCACCGATCCGTCTGTCAATCTCCCGCTCCATCCTTCCCTCACTCGTGAACAAGACCCCCAGATACTTGAACTCCTCCACTTGAGACAGGAACTCTCCACCTACCTGAAGTGAGCAAGCCACCCTTTTCCGGCTGAGAACCATGGCCTCAGATTTGGAGGTGCTGATTCTCATCCCCGCCGCTTCACACTCGGCTGCAAACCGTCCCAGTGCATGCTGAAGGTCCTGGTCTGATGGGGCCAGCACGATGACATCATCCGCAAAGAGCAGAGATGTGATCGTGTGGTCACCAAACCCGACGCCCTCCGGCCCCTGGCTGCGCCTAGAAATTATGTCCATAAAAATTATGAACAGAACCGGCGACAAAGGGCAGCCCTGCCGGAGTCCAACATGCACCGGAAACAAGTCTGACTTACTGCCGGCAATGCGAACCAAGCTCCTGCTCCGGTCGTAGAGGGACTGGATGGCCCGTAGCAAAGGGTCCCGAATCCCATACTCCCGGAGCACCCTCCACAAGATGCTGCACGGGACACAGTCGAATGCCTTCTCCAGATCCACAAAACACATGTGGATTGGTTGGGCAAACTCCCATGAACCCTCCAGCACCCTGAAGAGGGTATAGAGCTGGTCCAGTGTTCCACGACCGGGACGGAAACCACACTGTTCCTCCTGAATCCGAGGTTCTACTATCGGCCGGATTCTCCTCTCCAGTACCCTGGCATAGACTTTCCCGGGGAGGCTGAGAAGTGTGATCCCCCGGTAGTTGGAGCACACCCTCCGGTCCCCCTTCTTAAAAAGAGGGACCACCACCCCGGTCTGCCAGTCCAAGGGCACTGTCCCCGACCGCCACGCGATGCTGCAGAGGCGTGTCAGCCAAGACAGCCCCACAACATCCAGAGACTTGAGGTACTCAGGACGGATCTCATCCACCCCCGGTGCCCTGCCACCGAGGAGTTTCTTGACTACCTCGGTGACTTCATCCCGGGTGATGGGCGAGTCCGCCTCTGAGCCCTCGGCCTCTACTTCCTCAATGGAAGACGTGACGGCGGGATTGAGGAGATCCTCGAAGTATTCCTTCCACCGCCCGATGATATCCCCGGTCGAGGTCAACAGCTGCCCCCCTCCACTGTAAACAGCGTTGGTGGGGCATTGCTTCCCCCTCCTGAGGCGTCGGACCGTTTGCCAGAATCTCTTCGAGGCCGACCGATAGTCTTTCTCCATGGCCTCGCCGAACTCCTCCCAGGCCCGAGTTTTTGCCTCCCCAACCACCCGGGCTGCAGTCCGCTTGGCCTGTCGGTACCTGTCAGCTGCCTCGGGAGTCCCACAAGCCAGCCAGGCCCGATAGGACTCCTTCTTCAGCTTGACGGCATCCCTTACTTCCGGTGTCCACCACCGGGTTCGGGGATTGCCGCCTCGACAGGCACCGGAGACCTTACGGCCACAGCTCCGAGTGGCTGCGTTGACAATGGAGGTGGAGAACATGGTCCACTCGGACTCAATATCTCCAGACTCCCTCGGGATCTGGTCGAAGCTCTGCCGGAGGTGGAAGTTGAAGATCTTTCTGACAGGCGATTCGGCCAAACGTTCCCAACAGACCCTCACAGTACGTTTGGGTCTGCCGAGTCTGTCCAGCTTCCTCCCCCGCCATCGGATCCAACTCACCACCAGGTGGTGATCGGTTGACAGCTCCGCCCCTCTCTTCACCCGAGTGTCCAAGACATACGGCCGTAGGTCAGATGAAACAACAACAAAGTCGATCATTGACCTCCGGCCAAGGGTGTCCTGGTGCCATGTGCACTGATGGACACCCTTATGCTTGAACATGGTGTTCGTTATGGCCAAACTGTTACTAGCACAGAAGTCCAATAACAGAACACCACTCGGGTTCAGATCAGGGGGGCCGTTCCTCCCAATCACGCCCCTCCAGGTGTCACTGTCGCTGCCCACGTGGGCGTTGAAGTCACCCAGCAGAACGACGGAGTCCCCAGTCGGGGCGCTTTCCAGCACCCCTCCCAGAGACTCCAAGAAGGCCGGGTACTCTACACTGCCATTTGGCCCATAGGCGCAAACGACAGTGAGAGACCTATCCCCGACCCGGAGGCGCAGGGACGCGACCCTCTCGTTCACCGGGGTAAACTCCAACACATGGCGGCTGAGCTGGGGGGCTATAAGCAAACCCACACCAGCCCGCCGCCTCTCACCCTTGGCAACTCCAGAGTGGTAAAGAGTCCATCCTCCCTCGAGGAGTGTGGTTCCAGAGCCCAAGCTGTGCGTAGAGGTGATCCCGACTATCTCTAGTCGGAATCTCTGAACCTCACGCACAAGCTCCGGCTCCTTCCCCGTCAGAGAGGTGACGTTCCATGTCCCATGCTTATTGTCACCCGATTACTAATCACTATCACCTGGACCTCATCAGCAGTGCACCCATTTATACCAGAGACCAACATTCACTCATTGTCTGATCTCGTCTACACATGACACAGACTCTATACCATACGTACCTGTATTCCTACCTACTATCCCGATCTTCTCAGCGAATCTTCTTCCCGCCTGCAAAGGAATTCATCACCAGCTTTATCAGCAAGATAAAGAGAGAGACTTGGTTACACTACGGATAAGTTTCCATCTGTTTTGTCATCTTACCGGATATTCACCTATTTCGTTGTACCGATCCATTCTGCAAATTAAACTTATAAACTTACCATTCTGTCTGTTTCGTCTCTGCCAAAACCTGACACAGGGATTCTGTACTTTTTCCCAAAGGTGTGTAATAGCGCCACCTGCTGTAAAACAGTACAAACTCTGAGTGCGGTAATAACTCGTCTTTGACTGGGAACCATTTTTTTTTTAAATGACGAGATAACTCGATAATGGTGGTGAAAGAGTTAAAGTCATTCCATTTTTACAAATATCACATATTGTGACATTTATTTGACTGTTATAAAAAGAAAGTAAAAAATAAATGAAATATAATGTGACAGGATTGTTAAAGAGAGCATGAAGTTAAGCATTAGAACCTGACTGTTAAGGTGAGGTCATATAGCATTATAGCAATTATAGCATTATAGGTCATGAAAATGTGGCTCATTACTGTGATTTGAATGTAAACATATTCACCAGCATTATTAAATGTGTTTTAATTGAAGAACCAGTGTAAAAAGCACAAAATATTTTGGAACACAAACACTGAGGGAGGGACAGAGACATATAGAAATCTGGATATGAAGGGGTAGAGATGAGTCGCTCTGTGCTCGCTTTCTGTTCTGAAAGATAATGATGTGTTCTCATTATGTATTCACATTTCAGCCCTCAGGGAGGATCCCATTAACATGAATGGAAATGAATCTCCAGGAGGAGGCTGTGTGAAGTCAAGGTTACAGCAGTGATGTGTCCGACAGATGCTGTACCAAACAACAAGAAACAAAAACAGTCCACAACAATGCGGCACTGTGAGATTATTTTTCCCTCATACTCCTCACATCACAGAAATGAACCATTCCAAGCAGATCAAAACCAAACAAAAAAACTGAAAATAAAAATAAAAGAAGTCATCCCTTTAGTCATATTTTTCGATTATAACAGTATCTGAAAATAGTTGCTCAAATTGTGTATGTTACACACATCCCAAAGCTTGGAATTTCAACATTTGTAAATACTGTGAAAATACAGTTAAGGGTTACTCTGCAGAAAAACTTACCTTCTGTAATACATGACTTACACTCAAGAAAATAATAATAAAATCTATTTATAAGGTTTAAGAACTGTAAGTGATGCAATACAAAAAACAATGAGCTGACTAGGCTGTCTAATATGAGGAAATTAGCCTAAACTGCTCGCAAATTTACCTCCGTGTCTCACTGGCTTCCTTCTGCACCCAAGCATTACAGCTAGCGATTTTAAAAAAACAGGCCAACTCAAATGTATCTAACCTAACTATTTTCACTCGTAATTGCCAAAAATTTCCACCCAACAGCGACAGTATGTTTATTTATAAGTAATTTGATTGACCTTTGCTTTTTCCAGCATCTTCATATTTTCTCCTAGTGTCTCCTCTTTTAGTTCTGCCACTATTATATATATTCTGGCCAGCATTTTCTTTTCAGATGACCGCCTACGTTTTTCTACGTCTCCGCCATCTCTCTAGATCTGGGCGCACAGGAGATTCCAATACTGCAGACCTTCTCTCTGCATGGGCCTTGTAGACATGGAATAGGGACCAGTGATGTCATCTATGCCTGTGGCTGTCCTTTAGAGGAAAGCATTGAATTTGTGCCCATGTTTTGACATGAGACCTCATCCAGGACCAGGGGAGTGGTGTAGATTGTGCCACTTGGTGCACTCCAAATCCCTGAACTCCCAAATAGGTCAGCCATTTACTAACTTTAGGAGATAATTAATTTGGACATAAGAAAAACACAAATACAAACCTCTTGAAAATGTAATTGGATGTATATATCTACTGTGTAGAACTTCCAGCTTCCTTTGCTTAATATGTTACACATTTTTTATGTTCAGAAGTTGTACCCCTTTTCCGTCAATTCTTTTTGGATTATTTTATAAAAGGCGGTTTTGTACCTCAGGTAGAGCTGCTGATGAGTTGTTGTTAACTCGAGTAACAATTATGTTGTCCTGTGTGTTTTTTTCCATTCCATTCCATTTTCTACCGCTTATCCGAACTACCTCGGGTCACGGGGAGCCTGCGCCTATCTCAGGAGTCATCGGGCATCAAGGCAGGATACACCCTGGATGGAGTGCCAACCCATCGCAGGGCACACACACTCACTCATTCACTCACGCACTCACACACTCACACCCTACGGACAATTTTTCCAGAGATGCCAATCAACCTACCATGCATGTCTTTGGACCAGGGGAGGAAACCGGAGTACCCGGAGGAAACCCCCGAGGCACGGGGAGAACATGCAAACTCCACACACACAAGTCGGAAGCGGGAATCGAACCCCCAACCCTGGAGGTGTGAGGCCAACGTGCTAACCACTAAGTGACACTTATCTTTCTAACATTCTTAAAAGTTGGGTCTGGCTGCAGCCTGTCAACTTGCAATATCAGACTTGTACTTTCAGACTTGCAGTTTTTAGACTTGCAAATGCAAGCATGTGTTGGATTGAGAACAGTTTGTGGTCATTGCCGTAAGTTTAAATGTTTTGTCCATGTGTGATAGTATATAATATCCAGTATACAAAATGTTGTCGGTCTATGTATGCTGATTACTTGTTATACAAAGAGTTTGTGTAGGTGAACTAGCCAACCATTATATAACTCTGTCTGTCCGTCACTCGTTTTAAAACAAACTAAACTATCTAATTATATGGCATGTATACGTTGAACCCACTGGAGAGTTTACCGTCCCTGTTTAATTATTTGTGTTGAAAATAAGTTTGTGGAAGTGCTTGATGGTGTTGGTTTGATATAAACTTACTTACGTAATTTATATCCAAACGGTTTCAGTAAGATTCGCTAGTTAATAAGAACTGTAACTGTACTTCTACTGCATTTGTTATTTTTTTGTTTAAATTTACTAAAACATTATAACATTTAAATGTTGTATTTGTTGAGTTAATATGGACAATAAACAGCAATGTTTTATTAACTAACATTAACAAATAAAAAATGTATGTATATATTGGTCTCACGATTTTCAAACAGGTGAATGTGATCAACATAATGACTCCAGCAAAGGGTTGTGGGAAATGTAGTGTGCGGGGACGGTCCAAGTGATGAGAGGAGTGCCCTAGGGGATTTGAGAGGGCACTGCAGCTGGTGACTGTGACAGAAACCAACCATTCCATTTTCTACCGCTCCGAACTACTCGGGTCACGGGGGAGCCTGTGCCTATCTCAGGAGTCATCGGGCATCCCGGAGGAAACCGCCGAGGCACAGGGAGAACATGCAAACTCTACACACACAAGTCGGGAGCGGGAATCGAACCCCCAACCCTGGAGGTGTGAGGCCAACGTGCTAACCACTAAGCCACCGTAGACCAAATATTGTGCGAAATGAATGAAGGATACATCTGTTTCCAAAACACTGTAGTTCTCGGGGCACTACTATTTATACCGATTATTGTTTTTCTAATATGCCAGTTATTACATTTTTTCCAAGTAGGTCTACTCCACCTATCATTAGACGAGGCATTTCATCCCTTAACCTTGAATATTGAAATGATGATTTGACGAGGTGTAAAAGTTTAGGAGATATCCCCTTGATTACCCTTTGATATTCCATTCTTGTGATATTGACTTGGTTATATTCAATAAATTTTTCATAGCTTGTTCGGTTTCCATTTTGTTCTATAAATTGGGACATGAAAATAACATTCTTTTCAAAACATTTTTTGTTAAAGATATTCCTATTTTTATATAACACATATTGATTATTCCACGCAATGCATTTATGGGGTGAAAAGTTGTGCTTTAAGGCCAATTTCCATGACTCCAGCGCCTGCTTGTGAAAATTTGCTAACTTGACTGGTAATTTACCACATGCAAAATTACAGGTCAACAAAATCTTTAGCCCCCCACATCTATCAAATAACAGATTTGGTATAAAGAACCAAGGAGCATTTCTTCCTAGAATACAATATTTAATCCAGTTAATTTTGAAGACCTGGTTGATCGTTGTGAAATCAATAGCATTTAATCCTCCTTCAGCATAACTCCTAATAATTGTCTTTCTTTTGATGTACTCAGATTTGTTTTTCCAAATAAATGTGAATAGAATCGAGTCGATTGAAGATATTGTTTTTGAGTCCACGTACAAAGATAAGGCCGGGTAAACCAATCTGGAAATTCCTTCAGCCTTTGACAACAAAGTCCTTCCTTGTATAGTTAAGTCCCTTTGAAGCCATCCATTGAAGGTAGTCCTTGCTTTTTTTAACTTAAAAGTAAAATTGTCGTTCATTCTGTCCTTTGCAGATTTATTAATTTGTAATTCCAAGATATTTTACACTTTTGTCTGTGTTAATAATGAGACCAGAAGCTTTTGAAAAGATCTCTAAACCTTCCAGAACTTTCAACACCTGTCTGTCATCTTGAAGAAAAATACAAGTGTCATCTGCAAGCTGAGAAATCAAAATGGAATTGTCACCAATTTTTATGCCTTCAGCATTGATACAGTTGACCATATAAAGATTTAATAATTCTGCTGCAATTAAAAATAAAAAAGGTGAAATAGGGCAACCCTGTCGAATACCTCTGCTAAGAGTGAAACGTTTAGATGTACCTTCCGCTAATGATACACTACTATTGATATCTTTGTATATAGTTTTTACCATCTTTCTAAATTTGAGTCCAAAACCAAAGAAAAATAAATTTGAATTTTTTTCTCCTTGTTCAAGCCATCTAGCTCTGGATCTTATAAAAGCACCTTTTGCTTCTTCTATGTATAACTTATCCAGAGTCTCTTTTAGTGTATTTAAAGTTTTAATTTCACTCTCATTTAGTTGTGCTTCCTTAAGGAGAGTGTTTATTTTTTCTAGTGTGTCCTTTTGAGTTTGTATTTTCTTTTTAGCGTGTTCTTTCCCATATTTAATTGAGAAATGCCTACATTCATTTTTTAATAATTCCCATTTTAAGGATGTTGATATATCTTTCATATCTTTGTATTTCTCTATGATATCTTTTATCGCCTTGATATATAAATTATGTTCTAGAAAGGAAAAGTTCAGTTTCCAATAGCCAGACCCTTTTTGTGTTTTTATCGTTAGAAAGTAATAAAGAGATACCAGAATGGTCTGTTAAAGGGGTAGGAGAAATTTCACAAGTACTTATAAATTGAGAAAGACAATCTGAAACTAACCAGTGGTCTATTCTTGATTTACTAGACATATCACTTTTAAACCATGTAAATGAATCTATAGTATCAGGGAAAAGAAATCTAAAAGGATCCATTAGCGAGAGACTATCACAAAAATCATTTATAATGGGGTTGATAGTAGGGCCAGTAGTCCTTGATGGAAATCTATCAGTATTATTGTTAGGGGCCTCATTGAAATCGCCGCCAGTAATCAAGTAAGCCGAAGGGTATTTATCTTTTAACTTCAATATCTTACAAGAAAGTTCTTGTAGCAAGACATTATTTGCAGCAGAATTATTAAAACCATAAACATTTGCTATTATAAAAAAAACACATTCAGTCTCTATTACAATTGTAATCCTCGATAATTTTCCCTTTGAAACCCCTTTTAAACAAAATAGCTACACCACCAGAGGCCTGTTGCACGAAAGTAGAATTAAGACATCCGGGATAAATGACACAGCTGAGCTCAATGAAGCCAAAACATGTGCGTCCAGGCTTAATTGGTTGCACAAAGACCAAGCCAGGATGAGCAGACACGGATTCATTAAGCCAGGTGAAACCAATCCTGGATAGGTGCGCGCTCACGGCTCACTCAAATAGACCCGCCACAGATCACAGATTAACTGATTTACCGTGGCAACTACAGCCGCGTACTTTTCCCCTTCGGAAGCACAAATCCTCATGGAGGCGTACGAGGAGGTAAAAGATATAATTAAGAAGAAAGGCAACACCGCCACAGTGATAAAGCAAAGAGAAAAAGCGTGGCAAAGTATTGCAGACCGCCTGAATGCGTAAATAGTGCACAATTACACACTCACCGCTCCGCTGAAACATCACAATTACAATTCAAATATTTCATTCACATCTCCAAAAACGCAGTTGTACTGTAATTATGAAACGGTTACATTTTTTATTGAAATGCACCGCAGATATGAGTGAAATTGTGTAAAGTAACTCCATCACACTGTATAAAGCTATGATAAATTATTACTAAAGCCTTACATTATTATTTAACGTTACCACGCTCAGTACGGTTTAATCTTAGCCGTTGTACTCTGTTTCTTATGTTTTTGTGTTTCTCCTGCTTTTATTAATGTAAAGCTGCTTTGACAGAATGAAACAAGTGTGAAAAGTGCTATATAAATAAAATGTAATTGATTAAATAGATGATCTATAATAATAATCACTTTAATTTATATAGTGCCTTTCAAAGGACCCAAGGTCGGTTGCTCACTGCACTGCAAAAATGTCTTTCTTACTTAGTATTTTTGTCTTGTTTTCAGTTAAAAAAAAAATATCTAAAAAAAAATCTTAAATATTTTCTTGAGCAAAATTACCTAGGAAAATAAGGAAAAAAATCTGCCAGTGAAACAAGAGAACTTTTCTAAAATTAAGTGTTTATGGAAAAAGTAAACTTATTTCAAAATAATTTTTCTTATTATATTGACAGATTTTTTTTGCTTGTTTTAAGCACACATTTACTTAAAGTTTATATTTTTTGTCTAAACTATACTTATTTTGCTAGGTCATTTAGGTGAATTCTCTGGTGTGTTGCTGCCAGCCTTTTCTCCCGACACCTTTCACAGACCCCCAGGAAGCACAGCAGGCCTACAACCATGCCCATGCCAGGACCAGGGCCAGAGTTGAAATGACCTTTGGCCTCCTGAAGGCACGCTCTCACTGCCTTCACAAATCAAGGGTCAGCCCTGTTAGGGCATGTGATATTACTGTGGCTTGTGCGGTCCTCCCCAATGTGGCCTGCCTGAGGAAGGAGAGGGCCCCCAGAGTGCCACCAGCCATGGAATGGGACAATCCGGCAATCTTCCCTGATGACGACAGTGGTCGGCTGCTGAGGGACCAATATGTGTTGAATTATTTTAGTTAGTATGTGTGCTTTCAATTTTGGTTAAATATGTCCTGCGGTGGCAGAGGAATTTGGGTTTTTTTGGGTTCGTTTTTTTAAGAATTTGGCCTCTTATGATGTGTGTGCGGTATACTGTGTGTAATACAAGGCTGCAGGGAGGCTACTGCATCCATTCATTTGTCTGTTCAGTTGATGTGTATGGATTTGTCCTGCATTTATTTTAGTGTGCAGACATGCAGGGTGTGTTATATACAGACCTTTGAATGTGTATGTATCATTTTGTATAATATGCTTTGATTCTGTGCTTTCCATCTTGTAGAGTCACTGTGACTTCAGTTTCAAAAGGAGCTGATGGTTTACCTGCTTTGTTTTGTCCTTATTCAATAAAGGAACATAATGTTACACATTGTGTTTTTATGTTTATATGGAATGTGTATTTGTTTATATGACAGAGTACTAGGGCCACACTGAGGAAAAAGGATAAAGTCATAAATTTATGAGGCTGGTTCTTTCTGCAGAAAAGCTACATATTCTTTTTACAGTTTTGATACTTATGACAATGTGATACTTAATATTCTGGCACATCAGCATGTCTTTCTTTATGAAACCATACTGAAGTACAATTTTACGAAATGCCCCACATCTGTCATTTTAACAACTGTCCTCCTTTAAAACAACTGGTTACAATATTATGACTTGTCTTTTTTTTTCCCTATGTGGCCGTAATATTCTATAATTTTATATATAGCCTTATAGTCTATGGGAAACTGTAAATTATCTAATGATAGCAACATCATCTAAAAATCATTATTTATCCAAAATGATTGAAATTAATGATCACAAACGTTTAAATAATGACAGTGGGTCTAGTTATATGTGATAACAATGTATAGTGAGCAGTGAAATAACTATTGGTTTCCATTTGTGGTGACTGCTGACTGACATTAGGGATGAGATTAAATAGATCCTGGAATTTAGCCTGGTCTGGAGCAGGCTAGCTCCACAGAATAAATCTCCATGGTAATTTATACCATAACATATCCTCCTGCCCCCTATCCAGCTTTTGTGCAACCGGATTACGGATCAATTGAGCCAGGATCACCAAGATATCCTGGCTTAATCCCTTATCCTAGTTTTGTGCAACAGGCCCCAGATTTATTAGTACAATGACTAAAATAAACTTTTCCTCCCCACTGATTCTGCCAAAAACATTCATCGGTTTTGTTGGAATGCGTTTCTTGTAAAAAATAAATGTCCTTATTTAAGGAATGACAAAATAAAAATAAAGCTTTTCTCTTAGTAGCATCTCGAATTCCTCTTACATTAACAGAAAAACAAGACAATGAAAACATTAATCTAACTGATAACCAAACAGATTAGCAAATTTACTTTTGAAAATAAACAAGTGCAAACCCCAACTTATACGGAACTCTTACATTACCCATCTAAAGTGCCTTAACTATTAATAACCAACCTTCAATTCCATTCCCTCTTTACTTCTTTATCCTCCACAATGAATATTGTCAATTGCAGCCTGACTTATCACGTACATTCATCGTCCTCCTGATGATATTCCATCCTCAGAATAATACGTATATGTCCAACAAGACTGTGAATATATCACCTTATCACAAGTCTTCCACTTTAATCATTTTCCCTTCTATAAATGCAAAAGGACCTTTGAATCCGGCTTTCTTCTTTTGGCGTCTTGCTTCTTCCACCAGAGGCCATAGTTTCGCTCTCGCATCTTTCACGTACTGTGTTAGATCTTCGGAGATTTTAATTTTCTTTTGTTTCAGAACCTCTGAATTTTTAGCATCAAACCACACTCGATCCCTTGTTGTGCGCGCTAAAAACTGCACGATGATTCTTCGTGGTTGCGTTGAAACGGCTCCTTTTTTCCGTCTGGGCCCCAAGCGGTGAGCTACGTCCACCGATGATTGTAAAGAATCCTTTATAGTTGGTGATACTCGAGATAAGATATCTATTACAGTTATTTTTACATTTTCATCCTCTTTTTCTGGAATTCCAGATATTTTCAGATTCCAGCGCCTTTGATATGACTCCAACTCGTGTACTCTGTTTTGCAATATTTTGTTTTCTGCAGTGACGGTTTCTAACTTTCCCTCTGTAGCATCCAACCGGTTGCCCATGCCACTTAGTTGCTCTTTGAAATCTTTCAGCGTTTCCTTTCATTTTTGTTACCTTTTCTAGAAGTGATTGTTGTGTTTCTCCGATCCTGTTGATTGCGGCTAATAGGGTGCTGTTGGAAACCGTCTCCGGTCTTTCGATTCTCACCGTTTTCTTGGCCGGACTGTTGATTGGTGTGTCTGAAAGAGAATGAACCTCTTGTACAGTGTCATCTTGTTTGATATAGTCGTGGATTCTTTTTACCCTCTCCATATCTGTATCCATTGAAGTGTAGTGCTGAAAGTTGTCGCCCAAATTTCCACAATCTGCCTCAATTACCAATGTAAACTTTCTTCGCGTCCACGTGCAGACTTTTCATCAATATAATCTTGAAGTATAGGGGATTTCAGTGTATAAAACTTAGTTAGCGTTCGTTAAAACATATATCGCAAGACTTTTTGTTATTCACAGTTGTTATTTGAGTATCCAAAAGTTAAAATTTGCACAAATTGAATCAGCGCCACTCAAAACATGACTCCACTCGACGCCATCTTCAGCGCCTCCTCGACAGTGCAAGTCTGAGACTGCAATTGCAAATCTGCAGCAAGATGCTATTGGAACGAGCTGTAAAGTCAGAAATGGTTTGACAAAAAGCTGCAGATGCGGTTACTGTCAGCTAAAGACATAATCATATGGCTATTTATTAACACTATACCTGTTTTTTTTATAGCAGCTCCTAATTGTGCCATAACAGAAACAAGGAACTGTTGATCTGGAAAAGTAAATCAACATTAATAGTCTAAAACAGGTCAGGGGTCTCATTTATAAAACTGTGCGCAGCATCCTTACTAAAAGTGTACGTGCGCCCGAAAGCCCTAAATAGCATATGCCAATAAAACGTCTTGGTTACGAATGTAACCTCTGTTCCCTGATGGAGGAAACGAGACGTTGTGTCGAACCGACAGATGGGGTTCACCCTTGAGAACCAATCAACTTTGACTACTATAGAAGAGGCCAATTAAATTTGGCGATTGAAATTTGCATGCCGGTCTCCGCCCCCGCATATCCGGTATAAATCGAAGACGGCGTGCAGCATTCATTTACCTTTTGTTCTGAAGAGCCTGAGAGCCTCTCACGACTGCAGCAGAGGACGATACGTGTTGTGGCATAAGAGACATTCCCTTTCTGCCGGTCGCTTGACGTTGTGTCGAGCCGACAGATGGGGTTCCTATGGAAAATGCCACAATGCTGTATCGTGTCACAATCTCTAGCGAAGCGACGGTAGCAGGCCTGGGCGTGTCAGCACGAGGCTTTTCGCGAAACTGTAACATTCCAGTGTGATGGTCGGGGTCCCAGTGCTTTCTTGGAGAAAGATGGATACACCTGGTTACCTTTCACAGACGAAGGACTTAGCTCTCTACTGGCGAGAGGCCGTCTGGATCAGGTTTACACCGGGTGAGCGCGACTTCTTTAATTAGAGATGCGCTGCAGAGGCCACTTCCTACCTGGGGGAAGGTTGTAAAACCTTGCGAAGGTGTTGGGCGTAGCCCAACCCGCAGCTCTACAAATGACTGCCAGAGAGGCGCCTCTTGTGATGGGTATGTCGTCGTGATGGCATCCACAATCCAGTGTGCCAGTCTCTGTATGGGGACAGCTCTCCCCTTCTGCTGTCCTTCGAAACAGACAAAGAGCTAGTCAGAGCTGCTAAAGCTATGTGTGCGGTCAAAGGAGAGGCGCAGTGCTCGTCCTGGACACCACACGGATGGGGTTGGGTCTACCTCCCCAATGGGGAGCACCTGCACATTCACCACTTGGTCACGAAAGGGATTCATGGGAACTTTGGGCACGCATCCGGGCCTGGGTCTCAGGATAACGTGAGAGTTGTCAGGGCCGAATTCAAGGCAAACCGGGGACACGCAGAATGCTTGGAGGTCCCCTTCTCTCTTGAAGGAAGCGAGCGCCACCAGGAGGGCCGTCTTCCTCGAAAGGTGAGGAAGATCAGAACCTCCGAGGGGCTCGAAGGGGGGACCAGAGAGGCCCGCCAGGACCACAATAAGTTCCCAAGAGGGTATGGTGGTGGATTCCGTCTTCTGGCCCCCCTTAGGAACCTGTTGACCAAGGGCATCCGGGGCGAGGCGGGCCTCGGACAGGGAGTACCAAAGCAGGCAAGGGGTTGTGTCGCGGGAGGCGAACAGGTCTACCTGGGCCTGCACAAACAGCATCCAATGAGCTGGACTGCGCGGGGGTGGAGTCGGCACTCTCCGCGATGCCTATACTGACGAGAAAGCGCGTCGGCTGTCTGGTTCAGGTTGCCTGGGATGTGTGTTGCCCGCAGGGAGCGGATCACCTGTTGACTGCACAGGAAGAGGCGTCGGGCAAGTCGTGTTAGCTGACGTGATTGTACATCACCCTGACGATTGATGTACGCCACGGCTGTAGTGCTGTCTAGGCGGACCAGCATGTGCTTGCCGTAGCCTCCTCAGTGCAAGTAGCACAGCCCACAACTCTAGGCAATTGATGTCCCAGGAGTCTCTGAAACTGTTTCAGGGGCACCGCTGGATGCCTGAAGTGTTCCAGGCAGTTCAACACCGACTGGGCGCGTACTTCGGACAGTTTTGCCTACATGGTGACTAAGTTGAGTTCCATACCGAGAAGGAGAATGCTCTGCACAGGAGAGAGCTTGTTCCTTTCTCTGTTGAAATGAAGTCACAAACGTTCTATGTGCCGGAGCACAAGCTCCCTTTGTGTACCCAACAGATCTCACGAGTGTGCCAGTCATCGAGATTCAGTACCCGCACAACCTTTTCCCTGAGGGGAGAAAGGGCGGCTTCCAGGATCTTCGTGAAGACCCGTGGGGACAGGGACAGACCTAGAGGGAGGACTCTGTACTTATATGCCCGCCCCTTGAATGTGAACCATAGGAACAGCCGATATCGAGAGAGGATCCATACATGAAAGTAAGCGTCCTTCAGGTCGATAGCTACGAACCAATCCTGACACCTAATGGATGTCAGGATGCGCCCCTGCATGAGCATCCTGAACGGCAGCTTGTGAAGGTGCTTGTTCAGGGTACGCAGATCTAGAATGGGGCACGACCCGCCGTCTTTCTTGGGAAGATGAAGTACGGGCTGTAAAACCCGCTGAACATCTTGGCTTGAGGGAGGAACTCGATGTCCTGTTTCGCCAGAAGGTTGGCGACCTCTGCCCGAAGTAGAGAGGATGCGCCAAAACTTGGGAGGGTGTCTGGCGAACTGGATCGAGTAGCCAAGATGGACCTTCCTCATTAGACACCGAGACAGTGTGGGCATCTCTCAAGCTCCCATGGACTGCAGGGGGACCAAGGGGACGGTCTGCTTCACCATTCCCACCGGGGGTGGTTCGTTGGCTGGCAAAGTCAACAACATCTCGCCAGGTTGCCCCGGAGGGCAGGTTGCCTCCGCCTACTTACCTGCCTGACGTAACAGCTGCACGCACTGCCGGTTTGAGAGTGGTGGCTGCTGTCGTGTGTGTTCGACCTCACGCCTCGCCATGACGTGAGATCGGATTGCTGAGCACAGTCCAGTGGAGTGTGGGATCGGCTGCAAAGTACACCCGGGGAAAACGAAAAAACTCTGTGAGTAAGTGGGCGCCAGGCCCTGAAAAGGGTCCGGCTTTGGTGACGAGGCAGGAGCCGTCCTGTACCGACCGATCAGAGCCATGGCTGTGATGTTGCTGACGGGGTAGAGGTTTCCCCCTTGACCTCCGCTTCCGGGGTGCCGCCTGTGCTGGGGGCATAGGAACCGGAGCCCCCAGTCAAATCTTCTGTCGAAGGGGTCCTGGGCTGCTGGGAAGCAGACATCGCGCGGGATCTCGGAGGCCTATGGGCGGCCAAGTCGCGTCGCGGTAAAATGTGGCTAATCGCCACTGTCTGCTTCTTCACTGTCGAAAACTGCTGAGCGCAATCCTCGACGGTATCACCAACAGCCCACCCTGCGAGACAGGTGCACCAAGAAGGTTTGCACCGCACTCCGACCCCGGGAACCACATATCCAGCCGCGAGCGTGCCTGAGGATCCGGACGTGCTGGACGCCCAGACACTTGACGCAGCTATCGTGTCCATGCCCCTCTGCGATGAGGGTACCGCACCCAAGAGAACCGCGGAACATGCCACGCTGGAGAATGCTCAATCCTGAAAAAGACCTTTTGGAAAATATCTCTAACACCTCTGGAACCGCCGAGACGCCCAGGGGAAGGTCGCTGCAGGTTGGGACAAAGAACAAACGGTAGTAAATAACCCTAACCCATATCCGGGGCGGAGACCGGCATGCAAATTTCATTCGGCAAATGTCATTGGCCTTTTCTATAGTAGTCAGAGTTGATTGGTTCTCAAGGGCGAACCCGATCTGTTGGTTCGATACTGTTGTTAAAGAATTTGGAGTCAAAATGTAATGCTTGGGGTCGAATCATAGAGCACACCTTGGCAGGCTTTAATGTCGTACAGACAGAGGTGGACAGTAACAAAGTAAATTTACCTGAGAACTGTACTTAAGTACACTTTTTGAGTATCTGTACTTTACTTGAGTATTATTTTTTATAATATTTTTTCTGAGTACTTGTACTTAAACAACACTTCCCACATCCTTTTTCAAAAGAGTGTTTAACTGTTTGGAAGAAGATCTCCTAAAAATAGTTAATACCTCACTGCTCTCAGGAACTTTCCCAGAGTCCCTTAAAAATGCGGTTGTTAAACCTCTTATAAAAAAGTGCAATCTAGACAAAACCTTACTGTCTAACTACAGACCAATATCAAATCTTCCTTTTATAGGCAAGATCATTGAAAAGGTTGTCTTCAATCAGCTGACCAAATTCTTGAACTCAAATGGCTACCTGGACAATTACCAGTATGGTTTCCGTCAGCATCATAGCACAGAGACAGTGCTCATAAAGATAATTAATGATATTCCATTGAATTCTGATTCAGGCAAAATATCAGTTCTGGTTTTACTAGTACTTTTGACACAGTAGATCACACCATACTCCTGGAAAGCTAGGCTAGGGCTTTCTGGATTGGTACTTAAATGGTTTCGGTCATACCTTAAAGGGAGAGGTTACCATGTGAACATAGGCAACCATAAATCTGACTGGACACCCATGACTTGTGGTGTTCCACAGGGCTCAATTCTTGCTCCGCTCCTCTTCAATTTGTATATGCTCCCACTTGGCCAAATAATGAAAAAGTACCAAATTGCCTAACACAGCTATGCAGATGACACTCAGATCTATCTAGCCCTCTCACCCAATGACTACAGGCCTATTGACTCTCACTGCCAATGCATTGATGAAATTAACAGCTGGATGTGTCAAAACTTCCTTCAGTTAAATAAAAACAAAACTGAAGTCATTGTTTTTGGTAATAAGGATGAAACTAACAAGGTAAACGCAAACCTTGACTTAAAGGATCTAAAGACACAAAGCAAGGTAAAAAATCTTGGTGTCACTGTGGAGTCTGACCTTAGTTTCAGCAGTCATTTCAAAGCAATAAGCAAATCAGCGTACTACCATCTCAGATACATAGCCAGAATCAGATGTTTTGTCTCAAGCAAAGATTTAGAGAAACTAGTCCATGCTTTCATCACCAGCAGGGTGGATTACTGTAATGGACTCCTTACAGGTCTTCCCAAAAAGACCATCAGACAGCTGCAGCTCATACAGAACGCTGCTGCCAGGATTCTGACCAGAACCCAAAAATCTGAGCATATCACTCCAATCCTCAGATCCTTACACTGGTTACCAGTTACTTTTAGAATCAACTTCAAAGTATTATTAATTGTCTATAAATCACTCAATGGTCTAGGACCTAAATACATCTCAGATATGCTCATTGAATATAAACCAATCAGATTTCTCAGAGTAAACAGAACAACATGTCTTTGTGGGCGGAGGTGTGCACGTGATTAGATTTCCGTGCGCTTTAAAAAGACCGGAAGAGCAGTTGTTTGTGTGGACTACAGGTTTTGTTCGCTGTATGAGACTTCAAAGAAGGTAATCAGTGTTGCTACTTTCACTCATCATTCTGTATTTATTGTTGCCCCCAAGTGAAGTTTGGATAGTACCATCTTTTAAGGGATACCTGTTTGTTTTGTTTGTAGGCTGTTTCCCCCATGCTTGTGTGTGGTAGTGTATATTGAGTATATCGAGAGGTAGGTCAGAATGATTTTTCATTTAGGTGGAAGCTTGTGACTTACTTTTAACCATTTTTAGGGATTTGTTTTAGGCTGCTTATATCTCTCTGATGGTCGTGGGGCTGGTGGACGTATGTTAGTGACCATTGAAAATGGCGCTGTGGCTATGTTCAACCCAGTAGAGCATCGGATTTCCAGTTTACAATTGCCACTGCTGTCTTTCCTCCCCCTTTTTTTTTCTTTCTTTTGGTTTTTGTTAAGGTCTGTTATTAATTTTATATTTAATATTGTGACGCTCGTAGTAAGGCTGATTGCTGCTGTTATAAGTCGGCATATGGGCTGCTTAAACTATAATGGTCATTTTCATGAGCATTTTTTATTCTGAGAACCAACTAATTTGTTTATTTTCTTTTGTGTTTTAGCTGATCACTGAGGGGTGCTTGTTGGAACACGGTGTGGTCTCTTTGGTGGATATCCTTCGTTGGTGTTGCATGTACAACATGTGTTGTGCACTGTGTGTGTGTGTGTGCGTGTGCTTGTGTGTCTTTCTATTTTTTTCTAGACACGTTTGCTGGTGAATTTTACATGGGCAATAGTGATCTCACGTCAGTGGCCAGTCAGTCCTCCTCGAGTGTCCGCTAGTTTCTTTTTTTGGGGGGTTTGTTTGTTTCTTGTAGTTGGTGTTCTCTCTTTTAAGATTACAGTGCAACGTGTGATTACACCGATGAAGTAAGGCTCATACTCGGGGGTCATTTTCTGTATCATGTTTGTTAATAAATTGTGAATTTTGTTATTTCTAAAAAAACGTCTCTGTTCCTTCCATTTGGTAAGGTACACATTGAATCTGTGCTTCAAACTCAAACTTAACTTTCCCTGACAGATTCAGGGTGGCGTAGTCAGACTATATTTGATTGGGCATATTTATTGCCCATAAGGTTTATGGTGCCCTCTCGCTACAAATTGGCGCAGTCGGCAGGGACAGAGAGACGTCTTTTTCTAATTATTATTTTTTTCTGTAGGAGAGAGAAAGACAGCAGTTGTCCAGTTGGTCCAGTTGAATGGATTGAAGAGGTACGTGCATGTATGCGGGCTAGGCATCTAGCCCCACTAGATCAAGCATATTTCATCCATGATCACTTGGAGGGTGAAGCTAAGAATGAGATAAGGTATAGATCTAGATGAGAAAGAAAATATTTTTTCCATTTTGCAAGAATTGTATGGTTGTTATCTTATGTTGCCTTGCAGGAGGACTTTTTCTGCAGAAAGCAATTAGAGGGGGAATCCCTTAAGGAATATTCACATGCCCTGTTCAGTTTAATGGAACGGGTGGTCAAGTGTGCCCCCAATGGATTGCTCAATTCTGCTGTTCTACTTAGGGATCAATTTGTTGAACATGTGAATGATCCAAATCTCCGTAGGACCTTAAAGCATGTGGTTCGTGATAAACCAGGTTGCACCATGCTTGATGTAAGGGCAGAAGCCATCCGTTGGGAGCAGGAAGGTAGGCCAGTAACTGATAGAGCTAGGAGTTATTCTGTGCCGTCTATTTGTGCTCTGCAAACCTCTAGGGTCCCTGATACACAAGAGATTCTTCCCCTCAAATGACAGAGATTGCTGAGTTAAAAGAGATGATGGTTAAACAACTGCGACAGCTAACTGAACTTTCTGAACGTTTTATGTCTTAACAACAGCCTTTTAGGCGTAACTCGTCTTCCTGTACTGGCCCAGTTGTGTGTAGGCGGTGCCAACAACCAGGCCATTTTGCCAGTAGCTGTGATAATGAACGTGTTGTTTCTCAGGTTCAGTACCATCAGCCTCGTCCCCCACGGACCTTGTCCCTTTCCAATCGCCGACGGAAAACTAGCACCCTCTGTTTTGCAGAGCCACAGAGCAGGAGGGGATATTACTGGCTCAAGTGTCCAAAGGCTTGTAAGTAGAGAAACCGTCTCACACCTAGTGGGTTTATGTCCATCGATTACTGTGTCTATGGGAGGGGTGCAGGTAAAGTGCCTTTTAGATACTGGGTCCATGGTCTCTACTATTTCTGATAAGTTTTTTTTTCAACACTTCCAGAGGCGTGCCAATGGTTACAGCTGAAGGCTGCTAATGGCCTAGATATTCCTTACCTTGGATATGTAGAGCTTGATGTTCAGGTATTGGGTAAGGTTATTTCAAAGCGGAGGATTTTGGTGGTGCAGAGCCCCCAAACTCCCTCTCCTACTAGTGTGCCCGGGGTTTTGGGTATGAACATCATAAGAAAATGTTATTCCGAGTTGTTTGGTCAATATGGCTCTGATCTATTTGATCTTCCCCAAGTTACCCAGGTCCCTAGTGTCTTACAGCAAGCTCTGCAGTTATGTCATCAAATCCAGTCGGTTGAGTGTACGGGATGTTGGGCAAGAATTAGGGGTAGACGTGGCACCTTTGTCCCAGCTAAATCGGTGAAGTTTATTGCCGTTACCTGTGCTCAGCAGGTATTTTCTTCATGCAACACTGCTGTTTTTGAACCCTCTATTGGATGTAGCCCCCTTCCCTCAGGTGTGTTACTTTACCCAGCTGTTGTTAAGGTTATTAGGGGTACTGCCTATGTTCCTATAGTGAATGTTAATAGAACTGCCACAAAGCTTCAATCCAGATGTTCATTAGGTATTTTACATCAGGCACAAATTGTCAGTCTACCTTCAGGCATTTTAGAAGTACCGGTAGAACCATGTGGTTTGAAGGTGGCTACAGTGAATTCCCAGGTAGGACGAATTGACTCAGTGTGTGAGTTTATTCAGGCTGTAGATTTGCAGGCCTTGTCTGAGCCAGAGCAACTAAAGGTGAGGGATTTGCTGTACAAATATTCTTCTGTATTTTCAGCACATGAGGAAGATTTGGGGTGTATTGATCTTTTAGCACATGAAATCCCTTTGGTAGATGATGTGCCTATTCGACAAAGGTACAGACGAATTCCCCCATCAGATTATGAATCTGTTAAAGCCCATATCAACCAACTTCTTGAGGCCCAGGTGATCCGTGAGAGCTGCAGTCCCTATGCCTCTCCCATAGTTCTTGTGAAGAAAAAAAGACGGCAGTCTACGGATGCGTGTGGACTACCGGCAGTTGAACAGAAAGACTCGGCGGGATGCTTTTCCTCTACCCCGTATTGAGGAATCTTTGGATGCATTATCTGGACCCAAATGGTTCTCCACGTTGGATTTGGCGAGTGGATATAATCAGATGCCAATGGCCGAGAAGGATATGAGTAAGACTGCGTTTTGCACCCCCTTTGGCCTGTTTGAATTTAATCGCATGCCGTTTGGACTGTGTAATGCGCCGAGCACATTTCAGCGGCTAATGGAACGTCTTTTTGGAGCACAACATTTCCAAGCTTTACTGTTATACCTTGATGATGTTATTGTGTTTTAATCTACTGTAGATCAACACCTCAGCCGTCTGGAATCTGTGTTGTCCTGTTTGCAAAGGGAGGGGCTTAAAGTAAAGTTGGAAAAGTGCTGCTTTCGGACCGCAGTATAAATACCTCGGCCATGTCATCTCCGAAGCTGGCGTTTCTACAGATCCTGAGAAGGTGGCTGCTGTGTCCACTTGGTGCCATCCTATCACAGTGTCTGAGTTGAGATCTTTCCTGGGATTCGCCAGCTATTATCGGCGCTTTGTTCAGGGATTTGCCAGATTGTCCGCTCCATTGCATCGCAACGAAATATGTCCAACTATAGTTCTATGAAGCTTGAGTTCCTGGTTCTATGAAGCTTGAGTTAAAGTGGGCCATGACGGAGAAGTTCCGGGAATTTCTGTTGGGGCATAAGTGTGTCGTGTGGACTGATAATAACCCTCTCAGTTATTTGAATACAGCCAAGTTGGGGGCCAGAGAGCAGAGATGGGCGGCTCAATTGGCTGCCTTTGATTTTACCATCAGCTACCAGTCTGGCCGATCAAATGTTAATGCTGACTCCCTTTCTAGACAGGTGCATTCTACTGATGAGTCTTCCAGTTTACATTCCCTTTTTCCTGGGACCCCACTTCCAGAAAGTTTGCAGTTCCATCCTGATTTAAGGTCTACTGAGGTAATACAGATGGCAATTTCTGTATTGCCGACATATTCTACTGATTATCTGGCCACTCTCCAACAACAGGACCCAGTTATCGGCGCATTTTTGCATTTTTGGCACCAGAAGACGGTCCCTGATGGCCTTGAACGGAGGGGACTTCCCAAGCCGGTGCAAGAATTGTTGAGACAATGTGACCGTTTGATTGACTTGGAAGGACTCTTATATCGCAGAGTTCTACGGTCTGATGGAGGTGAACAACAATATCAGTTAGTTTTGCCCGAAGCTCTGAGGGAAGAAGTCTTACAGCAGTTGCACCATTGCCACGGGCACCAGGGCGTTGAGAGGACGACCGAGTTGGTGCGGCAGAGGTGCTACTGGCCAAGGATGTATCAACATTTAAAACAGTGGTGCTATCGCTGCTAGCGATGTACAATGGCAAAACCCATGCAGTCTGCAGCCCATGCCCCGATGGGACATCTTTTGGCTTCTAGACCAAATCATATTTTGGCTATAGATTTTACACTCCTTGATCGTTCCAGGGATGGAAGGGAGCATGTCTTGATTATGACCGACTTTTTTTTAAGTTCACACAGGCGGTTTCTACTAGAGACCAACGGGCCTATACAGTGGCTGGGGTACTACTTCGTGAATGGTTCTATAAGTTTGGTGTGCCGGCTCGTATTCACTCTGACCAAGGTCGAAATTTTGAAAGTGCCTTGATTCGACAGTTGTGTGAACTTTATGGGATTCAGAAGACCCACACTACCCCTTACCATCCGCAAGGGAATGGAAAATGCGAGCGATTCAACCGAACACCGCATGGACTTTTGCGAACCCTTCGGCCAGACCAGAAATGTGATTGGCCTCTTTATTTACCCCAGATTACTTTCTCGTATAACACCACTATTCATCAGTCCACGGGTGAGTCTCCTTATTTTTTAATGTTCGGCCAGGAGCCCCATCTGCCTATTGCTTTTCTTTTGGGACAAGTTAAGGAAACACCTGTGGGGTCGGTAAATGTTTGGGTGCAGGAGCATCAGCAGCGTCTGCAAGTAGCATTTGATGCAGCCAAGGAACGGCTGAAGGCTGCTGCACTCCTCCGAAAAGAGCGTCATGATCGACAAGTGACCCTTGGAAGTTTTAGGGAGGGGGATTTGGTCTACCTGTGAGACAACAACATTCGTGGACGAGCAAAAATCCAAGATGTTTGGGGGGCCACCACCTACAAAGTGATTAAAGCTCCCAGGAATAGCGGAGCAGTGTATTCCATTGTGCCCCTTCATGTCTCTGGTACTGTAAAACATGTGCACTATTGTCATCTTCGATCTGCCCCTGTGGACCTGCCCCCTGCCTCACCAGTCCCGTTGGTTGAACCGGGTCCGCTTATGAGTGATGAAGAGTCGGATGGAGAGTGGTGGGTCGTTCCTCAAGCGGAGGTCTATGGGTTCGGCACCACTGATAACTCGTCTTTAGATCTTCTTACAGAGCCGCAGGCGGTTGAGGACCTGGCAAGCAATCTAGTGGAGGTTGGTGATGAGGCCCCTAGCACTAGTGGGTTCCAACCTAGACGGAGTGTCCGGGAGACCGCAGGAAAGCACTCTAATGTCTACCATTTGCCAGTGGGAACAAGGACATGGGCACATGGGGCTGCAGTCCCTCAAGTCCCTGGGTCTAGTAATATGACGCTTGCCGCTTTTAGACCCTGGGTTTAGATGGCAGGTCCATGCCTCTGATATTTTTACTTTCCATAGTCCCTTAAATGCTTTCTTGATATCGTCGGGGCGCCGATACAAAGTGGGGGGTGGATTGTAGCGAGGTAAGTGATTTGGCCCCTTTAAGAAATGTCTTTGTGGGCGGAGGTGTGCACGTGATTAGATTTCTGTGCGCTTTAAAAAGACCGGAAGAGCAGTTGTTTGTGTGGACTACAGGTTTTGTTCGCTGTATGAGACTTCAAAGAAGGTAATCAGTGTTGCTACTTTCACTCATCATTCTGTATTTATTGTTGCCCCCAAGTGAAGTTTGGATAGTACCATCTTTTAAGGGATACCTGTTTGTTTTGTTTGTAGGCTGTTTCCCCCATGCTTGTGTGTGGTAGTGTATATTGAGTATATCGAGAGGTAGGTCAGAATGATTTTTCATTTAGGTGGAAGCTTGTGACTTACTTTTAACCATTTTTAGGGATTTGTTTTAGGCTGCTTATATCTCTCTGATGGTCGTGGGGCTGGTGGACGTATGTTAGTGACCATTGAAAATGGCGCTGTGGCTATGTTCAACCCAGTAGAGCATCGGATTTCCAGTTTACAATTGCCACTGCTGTCTTTCCTCCCCCTTTTTTTTTCTTTCTTTTGGTTTTTGTTAAGGTCTGTTATTAATTTTATATTTAATATTGTGACGCTCGTAGTAAGGCTGATTGCTGCTGTTATAAGTCGGCATATGGGCTGCTTAAACTATAATGGTCATTTTCATGAGCATTTTTTATTCTGAGAACCAACTAATTTGTTTATTTTCTTTTGTGTTTTAGCTGATCACTGAGGGGTGCTTGTTGGAACACGGTGTGGTCTCTTTGGTGGATATCCTTCGTTGGTGTTGCATGTACAACATGTGTTGTGCACTGTGTGTGTGTGTGCGCGTGCTTGTGTGTCTTTCTATTTTTTTCTAGACACGTTTGCTGGTGAATTTTACATGGGCAATAGTGATCTCACGTCAGTGGCCAGTCAGTCCTCCTCGAGTGTCCGCTAGTTTCTTTTTTTCGGGGGTTTGTTTGTTTCTTGTAGTTGGTGTTCTCTCTTTTAAGATTACAGCGCAACGTGTGATTTACACCGATGAAGTAAGGCTCATACTCGGGGGTCATTTTCTGTATCATGTTTGTTAATAAATTGTGAATTTTGTTATTTCTAAAAAGCCGTCTCTGTTCCTTCCATTTGGTAAGGTACACATTGAATCTGTGCTTCAAACTCAAACTTAACTTTCCCTGACAGATTCAGGGTGGCGTAGTCAGGCTATATTTGATTGGGCATATTAATTGCCCATAAGGTTTATGGTGCCCTCTTGCTACATCAGCATGAAACGGAAGTAGCAATTTTTTTCTCTTCTGTATCATGACGTACATCTGAGTGCAGCAACTTCAGAATTAAAGATCACAAGTGCAAATTAATTAAACAAAATTATGATGTGCATAATAATAAATGCAATAAACAATTCCAAAAATGGTCCAGTGAACGAAATGTATCGCCATCTAGTGGTGAAGTTGCGAATTGCAACCAATGGCTTACTCCACCCCTTCCCCTCCCTTTCAAAGAACTGTGGCGGCTGACACAGGACTGAGATGTCGTCATGTTTTCCCTTCTTTGCGGAAGAAGATCATGTATTTATGAAACACACTCTGTAGAGCAATTCTTGGTTTAGGGCTCCTGTAGAAACAACATGATGAATTCCATGTAAGGGGACCCGCCGTGTATGTAGATAGAAATAGCTCATTCTAAGATAATAAAAACATAAGGCTTCATTCTGTAAGATCTTTTTACACACCTGAAGACGTAGTTATGTATATTATATTGCTACACATTGGACTTTTTATACGTCTTGAATATACTGTAGCTATGTACTGTTTCTCTCTCAGTCTCTTATACATTCAAACACACTTATTGGCATGAGAGAGAGAGAGTGGGGGGAGGGGTTGGGTTGGGTTGTCTCCTCTGGTCGCTGGAGATCTGTCGGTCGGTGTGTGTGTGTGTGTGCGTGCGTGCGTGCGTGCGTGTGTGTGTTTGAGCAGCGGAGCACCGCCATGTCTTACACCGCGGACGTTCACCGCTCACCGGCGTCGGTTCTCTGTACCGCTCATTCTGTTATGATAATAATGATGATGAAGTAGATGATATTAAAATGTCTTGAGAAAGAGGAGTCCATCAGAGAAGATGACAGTAAGTTCTGCTCTAATGCTCATAGATCTGACGGCAGTTTTTAAACGACCAGCTGATGTGTTGGGCGTTGAGTTTTTCGGCTGATATATCGCGATTAAACATTGATTTTAACATTCAAGCACGTGATGTTGAGGTTATTTATCAGTTCCCGTGTTTGGCTTCACTGTGATATCACAGCAGTTTTATATTAGGAGCATGACATCATTTCACAGTGACTGGGCGATACATACAGTCATACGGTAAATGTACATTTTCTGTTACGTTATATTTGAGACGCTACATTTAAGGGATTTTTATGATCAGAGAAATGTCATGAGATGCTTTAGTGTGTGTTATATGTCGTTTACACTCTAATGTTTGTGTGTGTTATGTGAGTTCAGTGTTCCGTTTTATGTATGTGTGTCATACAGGAATATGTATTACTAATATTTATTTGTGTGTCAAATGAATTTACTGCCACAATATGGCAGATCGGCCGTGTGTGCTCGCGCTCGCTTGCGCGTGAGTGTTTGTGAGTTTGACAACCCCACATACAGTCGTGTTTATTCAAATCTTTATCTGGAACAGTATATATTATTTAATGGTTTAAGGTAGACAATGAAGAGACAGTTGAACTGTGGGTGCCAGATTAAAGCTCCTATGATCTCGAAAAATCACGCGAGAACTTTGAACGTGACTGAAACGTTATTTGAGTGTATTATAAGATCGGCATTATTTAACAGTTTTGATGTAGATGTGACATCATGTTGATTTCTCTTCACGGACATTCACAAGCGACATTACGCAGTTTTAATATACAACTTATTAATAGTGTAGGCAAGTCTGAGTACGCAGTGCATTCACATTGAGACACTAGCATTTCAGCCTGTTCACACGCGCCACACCTTGCATTTCTCAGGCTGAAAATTAAGGGATAACTCGTCCGTCTTCATAAAATTAATAGACGAGACAAATGAAATGTGAAGCTGAAAGAAACGTGTCCGTTACAGCACGTTCACGTCCGATGACGGTGCATCAAATATTTTTTCTGCGTCAACTCACAGCTCTGAGCATCACAACCAATCATATAGACAGCGAATGAACCTTATGACCAATCAGAAGTTCAGATGAGTCACCGGCATAGAAGAGTTTTGTTGCGGCTCGCACGGATCGCAACTACGATCTAGTGATGGGAAGTTCGGATCATTTTATTGACTCGGACCTTTGAGTCTCGTTCAGCAAAATGAACGAATCTTTTTTCGAGTCATATCGTTCCTTTCGTTCATTTTCATTAAAATGTTACATGACACTTTCCTAACAAATCTACTATTTATGCAAACGTTGATCACATTACAACCAATACAAAACTATAATGCTATAATATACAGAAAATATGAATTACTTGTTTACCTTGGTATTTCGTCTATGATTAGCTCACCTCACCTCTTATCTTGATTAATTTTTCATTTCACCGTCTTTGTCTATCAATAAAGAAACACTAGGGCTAGGCTATGCATCCGTTTGTTAGGAAGGTTGTAAATTAGCTAATTTATCTGTCCAAAGCAGTCACGTCACATTACAAAAGACCGAACGACTCGAACCCAATAGTCAAGTCTTGAAGTCACAAATGCATGAATAAGCTTTTCTGCGTCTGCAACACAAACTATTTCGTAATTTGGCAACATTTCTAAGGTGGAAGAAGGCTGTTTTTGTGATATTTGAGATGTGATTTTTAAATGACAGGTTCTCGTCTAATATAACGCCTAGGTCTTTAATTGTATTTGTTGGAGAAACAGTGCAGCTTTCAATTTGAAGGCTGTAATCGGAGATATTCTGTTTACTTGATTTTGGTGCTATAAGTAATATTTCTGTTTTGCTAGAGTTTAAAAGGAGGAAATTACTAGTCATCCAATGTTTTATGTCCTCGATGCACTCTGCCAGTTTGGATAGCTTAAAGGAATCATCTGGTCTTAATGAGATATATAGCAGAGTATCATCTGCATAACAGTGGAAGCTAATTCCATGTTTTCTAATAATGTTGCCGAGGGGCAGCATGTATATGGAGAAAAGCAAGGGTCCTAAAACCGATCCCTGAGGTAATCCATAATTTACTTGCGTAAGATTTGATGATTTCCCATTTAAATGGACGTATTGATATCTGTCTGTTAAGTAAGATCTGAACCATTGCAGTGCCTGTCCCTGAATACAGATATAATTGTGTAAACGATCTAGTAGTATTTTATGGTCTACAGTATCGAAAGCAGCACTAAGGTCAAGCAGGACTAAGAGTGAGATGTTACCTTTATCTGATGCAATAAGAAGGTCATTTGTAATTCTAACGAGCACAGTTTCAGTGCTGTGATTCGGTCTGAAGCCAGACTGAAACTTTTCGTTCATGTCATTATTTTGAAGGAAGGTACACAGTTGAGTTGACACTACTTTTTCTAGTATTTTAGACAAGTAAGGGAGATTTGAAATCGGTCTATAGCTTCCAAGTTCATTGGGGTCTAAGTTTGGTTTTTTGAGAAGAGGCTTAATTACAGCCAGTTTAAAGGGTCCTGGGACATGTCCTAGATTAATTGACGAGTTGACGATGTTACAAATGGGCTCAATTACAGCAGGTAGTAACTCTTTTAATAAAGTAGTCGGAATGGGGTCTAATAAGCATGTCGTCGGTTTGGATGTTGCAATAATTTTAATTAAATCTTCCTGACTTATAGGAGAAAAACACTCTAGCTTTTCTTTTTGGGTGACGGTTGAAACTAATTCTTCAGACACACTTGGAGGTTTGGTTTTAGCTATGTTTTCTCGTATTATTTCGATTTACTCAGTAAAAAACTTCATGAATTCATTGCTACCAAGGTGCGGCGGAATACCCAGGTCAGGTGGAGTCTGTTTGTTTGTTAGTTTAGCAATTGTACTAAATAAAAACCTTGGATTGTTTTTGTTATTTTCTATGAGGTTACGGAAGTGCTCGGCTTTTGCTGCTTGTAGTGCCTTTTTGTAACAGCTTGCACTATCTTTCCATGCAATTTTAAAGACCTCTAATTGGGTTTGTTTCCATTTTCGCTCCAGTTTACGCGTTTCTCTTTTTAGGGCGCGAGTGGTGTTACTATACCATGGTGCTATGATCTTTTCATTTATCCTTTTTGACTTCATAGGTGCGACCGCTTCTAATGTGTTAGAGAAAATAGTGCCCATGTTGCTGGTCATGTCATCGAGCGATTCTATATTAGTTGGAAAGGTTATTAGAGGAGTCAGATCTGGCAGGTTCTTTACGAAACTATCTTTAGTAGTTGAGGTGATTGTTCTACCTTGTCGATAACGAGATATACAACTGATTTCTGCAGTGTAAATGTTATAAGATGGTGATCGGAAACATCGTCGCTTTGAGGTATAATATCGATATTGGTTAGATCGGCTCCGTGAGATATAATCAAGTCTAGGGTATGATTAAGGCGATGAGTAGGACTATTGATGTATTGTGTTACACCACAAGAGTCTAGCAGTTCTTTAAACGCCACAGCTAATGGATCGTTAGCAATATGGATATTAAAATCTCCAACAATCAGTACTTTATCGACGTTAACCAATAGATCCGATAAGAATTCTGCGAACTCTATCAGAAAATTAGTGTAAGGCCCAGGGGGTCTATACACAGTAACCAATGTAAGAGAGACCAATGATTTTTTACTTTTGTTTGGAACTGTTATGTTCAACACAAGCACTTCAAATGATTTAAATGTACGCTTTGTTCTCCGAGTAACGGTAAGAAAGTCTCTAAAGATTGTTGCGACACCACCACCTCGACCAACCGGACGTGGCTCATGAATATAACCGTAGCTTGGTGGAGTAGACTCATTTAGACCAAAATAATCATTTGGCTTAAGCCAGGTTTCAGTAAGGCATAGTATATCAAAACTGTTGTCTGTGATCATTTCATTTACAATAACTGCCTTTGGATTTAGTGATCTAATATTAAGTAGCCCAAACTTTAGGCGTTGGTTTTGCTCATTAAATATATTGTCTTTTGGTTTAATCATAATAAGATTTTTTCTCATAATTTTAAATAAATGATTATTTGGTTGTATTATTCGGGGGACAGACACAGTCTCTATGCATTTGAAAGCAGTAACATTCTTAACAGTTGGGTGAGAAGAACACAGACTATGGTTAAAATTTGTACTTACTAGTCAAATGGTGCGTAGCGTCTTTGAGATGGAGAACGCAGTGCAACTGCACTAAGTGTGGCGCGTTGTCTCGCTGCAGAACTCAAAACTCCATCCTGACAGGTGCAGAATGGCGGCGAAGGTGTGTGCACACTCATAGAAAACAATATGTTTATTTTTACAAACAATAGCACTACGCGGCGCTTCCGCGTCCGGTATGCGATCCCCTTAAGGCCGATTCAAGTTTCACGTCTAAAACCGACCGAAAAATCTCAGTTGCACTGCGTTCTCCTTTTTTTTCCAAAGCGCTTGGGCCCAGTTGCATAAAGCACCTTAAATTTATTTTCCCTTAATTGGGCCCTTAAATATACCTTAAGTTTTTACTTAAGTTATTCTCCTATTATCTCTGGTAAAGGGGAAATCACCCCTTAAGTGTAACACATAATGGAAAAACTAAAGTTGCTTTATGCAACCGGGCACTGGACTTTGCGCTCTTCTGGCGTCTGTCGTCGTTAAGCAACCATGGGCCCGATAGCCGTTGAGACGAGGAGGTATAAACAAAGAATATATAGATTATATGAACTGAAAATACCTTGCAATAATCTCTGCTACTAGACTAAATTATGCTGTGATCATATGTGTCTCCATTTTCATTGAGCTTGTCTATATTGGCTGGTTGGTTCTTGTCACATGACCTACCGTTACCTGGCGGCTTTCTAAAAAAAAGTGATTTTTTTTATCTTGATGCTGTGCTGACACGGACGCAAATTTCAGAATCAATTTGCAATGGCCTTTACACATCAGTAATGTTTTACATATACAGCTTTTCATAAATACAATCCTGCTGTTTGTGTACAGTATGTACATTAAGCACTGCTTGTTTGGGGCCACATTTCTAGTTACATGAAATTAAAAATGAAACATAATGAAGTAAGTTAGACCGGATGTTTGTCGTTTTCCAGCATGACATGTAAATTTATGAAGAGTTTAATGTAGAAATGTGGCTATAGAAAGATAAGGTGTGTGTGTCTGTTTGTTTCTGACAGCTCGTATGTATGAAAACAGCCTTTCATGTATGTACACTGCATGCACACATGAGATAATGATGGTTCAGACAGCGAGAATGTCAAAGATGAGACGTGTGAGACTGTGTAGCTACACTGTAAAATCGAATTAGTTGATCTTACTTAAAAAAAGCATGCCAACCGATTGCCTTAAAAAACTAAGTTAAGTGAAATGGTATTGTTGAGTTCAAGTAACAGTTCAGATGTACTCTTGACTTAGTGTGGAGTACTCAGAATTAACTATTATTACCAATTTGAGAATTTCCATTGGATTTATTGCACTGTAAACCCGGACACATAAAGTTCACATAAATATTATTCTAAAAACGCATAAATCTAACACCTTGACTTGTTTAACACAAAATGAGCAAGAGGAGACTGATCTCAGAACTGTATGCACAGACTATGCTCATCGGTAAAAAAACACACGAGCTTCGCCCTATTCGACCCTAGTCAAATGAACCTATCTTCCCAACAGTGGTAACCACAAAACTGAAAAATATGACAAACTCTTCTAAATGTCTAAGAGAAGAGAACATTAAACACTATCAAGTCTTTAACTTTCCTAAAAACATATAAAATAATCATAATTTTAAAAATGTACTCTCCTAATGCGGTCTGGCGCAAAGCATGCTGTGAATCTTTTCTGAGTAAAGGCAGGATCTGCTCTCCACTGCCTCTCGCTTGTGTACTAAAGTAATTGCTTCGCTTGCGGCTACTTGCTTGATTTAAGTAAAATATACTAAAGGCGAAAAGTAAGTTGTTTGATTTCCCCTGCAAGTACTCGTAACTTAATAAAAACTAGTATAATGTTTAAATTTTGACAACTGTGTAAAGTTAACAAATAATTTGATAGTAAGGACAACAATTAGATTTTTACAGTGTAACGAAAGATCCAGTGATCTGAAATCAACTCCTTATACCTACATTGAGGCTTCAGTTTAGATTGATTTATGAGGTGTTTTTATTAAAACTATATGATCGATCAAAAATGCACACTGTTTACAGCAGTTTTCTATATTTATTGTGATGTTGTGGGGTTGAACCAACCATCAGTTCTTACTTGCATTGGAACGTAAAGTCCAGATCTGTGTTCACATGCTAGGAAATTCTGATTATCCTTGAATCACACTCCTATTTACCTCACGTAATAACAGCAACAACAAAAAAAGGTTTCATTGAATATCATACTGAATAATAGCTATTGTTATATCTACTAATATTTTATTATATGCTGTAATGTTCTACATTTTTAAATAAATACTGACAAAACATAATAAAATCCTCTTTTATTATTAAAAAATGAGCTTTTTAGAGCTGTCCAAATGGCTTCCCACGAGTTCATACACTCACACAAGACACAAAAGCCACGACAAGACTGAGATCACAACATTTTTGATTGATTTTATAATAACACAACACAAATCAAAGGAAACTTGAAAGCTTTAGCGTGTAATTGTGACTTTTCTTATATATGTGTGTGTTAAGTCTGTCGAGTGAATCAAGAGCTTTTTATTGATTGATTTATTTAGTTTTATTTGAATAGACTTTATTCCCACAGTCCAACAGTCCATAAATATTATGTTTATACGTAACGTTACGCTTCAGCTAACTTTAATGGTGCAACTCAAAAATATGAAGTCGTGCTTAGGTTGTAACTTAGTGCCCATTTAGCTGGAAACTAGGCCAAGCTGTAACTTGCACACAGCTGGTGTCATGTTGGACTATAAATAGGTGTAGAGGTTTTGTATGTTTGTAGTGTAACTGTAATCATGCGATACTGCTAAAGAGCAGTTCTTCATGCTGGAGATCATTCATCATCAGAGCTGTCGTTCGTGTAGTTTGATGTGTGATGATGATCATTGTGATGTTGTGGTGTGTACATCTCTTCAGTAGCCTATACAGAGAGAATAATGCTGCGAGTGCTGTTTATCATTGAACCAGTTAACATCCAAACCGTTGAGTCTAAGCTGTCACAATGAGCAGTTTGGAAAATAAGACAGAATGACCAAAATTGCCCAATTGAAATTCAACTCAGAGTGATACTTCCTTGTCGTTTCATTTTCACCCGTCTCCATCACAGTACTCTTAGGGTTTGTCTTATGTTATAGCGCCCCCTTTTTATTCAAATCAAATTATGTCCTCATGTCTTGAAAACATCTTTTTGTGGTTTTGGTGTCTTTGTCACAGGTTTTATCAGATGTCTGTGAGTCTTTATTATTATTACAGTGGTAATGAAAAAATGTCTTGAATCTCATTTAACCAAATGCCCTCAACCGAAGAGCTCAAAACAGGCATGATTTACCGAGGCCATTTTTCCTTAAAAATCATGTGCACCTGACGATCACACTGAAGGTCCACTAGTTCTAGATTGACAGCTCCTCCTCTAGCCAATCAGTGGAAGAGGGTGATGACGTCATTCCAAACGCGACTCGCTGTGTCAGATACACTTCTTATGTCTGTTATGAGTATTCTCTGCCAGGTCTTTTAAGGAATTTGTTGTCTGATTTGACCAAATAGTGCGTTAAATTAACATAAATGTACGTAAGATGTGTCCTATTAGCTGGGTTTAGTCAGCGGTGCACTAGTTAACAGTAACTCTATTGAGTTATTTAAGATAATTGGTATTTAGAAAAAAATATTGAATTTGTGTAAATGTGTGATGTTGCTAGCTCATGAGAATGATCTAGCCATGCGTATCTTAACTCATTAAGACGAGCACATCATTTATTGTCTTTTCTCACAGTAGTGGATTAAATCCATATTAAGTGCTAATTGAACATATTCTTACCAGTGATGCCGGTAACGCGTTTAGTAACGCGTTACTCTAATCTGACCACATTTTTCAGTAACGAGTAATCTAACGCGTTACTTTTCCCAAACCATTAATCAGATTAAAGTTATTTATCCAAGTCACTGTGCGTTACTATTTTTGTCATTTTCCTATGTAAAAATCTATATAATTTTTGCTTTCTTCTTGCGTCTCAGGGAGTGAAGTCAGGTAGCATTATGTGTCAAGTCACGTTTTCAGCATGAGGACAATTCATGTGTAATAGCCTAGCACCTACTTTGCTGGCGACAAGGTGCTATCTAGCAACAAAAACACTAGAAGAAAAAATTGGAGTCGCAGCACTGCACAGTCCAATTTACAGAGCCCCCCACCACCCAAACAACAAATGGTGGACTTTGGTGCAAAACCAGTAAGTGGGGGAGAGTTGAAGAAGTTGGACGGGCAGCATTTCCTCTACAACATACTGCCCGATAGAGGTGCGCAGATAAGCTAAAATGTCACCCGCATCCGCTGCTTCAAATAAATTATCCACCTGCCCGCGCGAACTGTTCGCTCGAGTCACAAAAAGTGTTGTGCACACCGCCACATGAAATGAGCTCGAGCGCACCCAAGCGAACTAGCGGATGTGTAGAGTACAACCCAGCCGTGTTTACAAGTCTGGCTCCAAATGCTTGAGTGTGTCTACTTCGGCAAAACAAAACCCTACACTACCCCTTTAAGAGCGGAAAATAGTCTTTTTTTATTCATTTTGATAATTTTTTATTTTATGTTTTAATACCAATGAAAATACATTATTAAAAAAAATATGTGTAATGCGTGAGATTTTATTTTTAATTTATATATATTTTTATATATATATAAAAAAACGAATAAACAATAGTTTTTAATTGTGATTCTCTTTTTTTGGCAAAATATGTCATGCTTAACATGTGGCACAAATCAAATTGTAACCCCAATTGAAAAATAAAAAAACCTAACTTAATAGTTTAAATTTGTCAGACACCATTTAGTGTGTGTTTTTTATATCAAACTTTGTTCACTCTTTCATTTCTGTGCATAATGCAGACACATTTCTACATATTGTTGGTTAGGAACTGCTAAATGTACTTTGCCATAGATTTACCCATTGGATGTCTTTATGTTATATAAAATGAGAAAATATAAGAACAGTTCAAAAGAGCAATGTTGATAAATATTGTTTTATTCTGAATACAATATAAAACAGACACACTGATGATAAAAGATGTCTGTACAGGCGTACCTGTTCAGCCAAAATCTCTTCAAAGCTGTTCATTTTTACTGCGGCGCCGCACGAACTGTTCGCTCGAGTCACAAAAATTACAAATTGCCGCCACGCGAAATAAGCTCGCGCTCACCCAAAGCGAACACCGCGATGACGTCATATTTGGCGCGCGCACCCAAGCGAACTAGTGAATGCGTCGAGTATAACCAGCCCTTCAAGTTGACCCAGAAGAGAAGACACAGGCTTCATCCAGTTCTTTTTGAGGTTCTGGACGAGCAGCAAACCGAGACTGCTTGAAGTGACACGTTTAACAATGTTAATTCATAAATCTAAATAATTATACAAGCATGTTACAATAACATCGATATGATATATTTTTTGTATAGTTATAACAGACTGTTCCGGAATACATCAAGTTTAAAAAGTACCTTTAACAATTTGCACAATTTTCATATAATTTAATTGTTTGCCCTTTGTTCACCCATTCTTCTTATTTTTGTGGACTTATATTTTCTTTTTAATCTCTACATTCTTTTTATTTTCGTGTATTTAAAATTTCTTTGTAATAAACATATAAGCCTGTAGCACTGTAACAGCAGCAAAGTATTCTATGCACCACAAAACAATGTGTCTGTTTTATATTGTATTCAGAATAAAACAATATTTATCAACATTGCTCTTTTGAACTGTTCTTATATCTTCTCATTTTATATTACATAAAGATATCCAATGAGTTAATCCATGGCAAAGTACATTTAGCAGTTCCTAACCAACAATATGTAGAAATGTGTCTGCATTATGCACAGAAATGAAAGAGTGAACAAAAAGTTTGATATAAAAATTTATTAAATCAACAAACAATAGTTTGAAATGCATTTCTTCGTCCATCACAAGCAACTGCTTCACAAAAGTTCCAGTAAAATTACTACTTCTCTTTTACTTTAAATTTACAGGGAAATACAGGGTTTGTGCGCCCCCTGTGGTTTCAAAGAATATCTCAACGGCGAACGCATAAAGGATAAACGCCTCATCTATGGAGTGAAAATTGTGCCAAAACTTAACAAACAAATCCAGCATTTTGCAAACAAATGGAACCTTTTATGCAAAAGAAACTAAACTCTGAAACAAACCGAAAGCGTTTTACAAATACATAATACAATTCGATAGATAATGCAAGGGTTTAACATATAAATGTACTGTGTTTTAGTCTCTTTTGAGATTCTCAGCTTGATTTTCTCACAAATTGCATATGCAACTTCCTCTTACAAAACAGCAGGTGGTGCTATTGAGAATTTGACACTAGTTTTTATAGGAAGAAGCCATGAACATTACTGCTCTGGCATTATTTGGTAACATAGAAGCATGCTACAGGTGTAAGCAACATACTGTGCAAATTTTAGACGAACTGCACATTTGTAAAATGAAGCATGTAAAATTAATTGTGGAGTAAAATCTATTTGTTTTTGCGGTCTTATTTTGTGCAGTTAACAAACAGCTATTATTTGCTTGCAATATGCTTGATTTTAACCTATTGACTTTCAGTAATGACTGAAATCTCCATCTTCCGAAGCTCCCTTTTCAGATATAAATCAATTACAACCCAATTCACGCTGCAGGTGGTAGCAAAACAGCGATGCACGCTCACGATACCACATAAAAAACAGCAGACACGATGTAAAGTTCATTGTGCAGTGTAATCAGATCAATTCATTCAATTCATTAAAATAAATTAAACAGAGATCAGTGATTGTTCAGTGATGGGGAATGTTCTTAGCCTGCTTTCTTTTGTAGGCTTCTATATATGTCCAGTTAACATAACCGCCTTATTTAAGGTTTAAAACATCAATGAAATTACTATATTATTTATACACAATTAATTAATGAAAGGCAATAATAACCAAAAAAATTTCTTTTAAACTCGCAGTCTTCTGTAATGAATGCCTGTTTTTTATATTTCATTTAAATCCTTCATGTATTGCTGTCATATACTGCAGTGTTTGTTGAATTCCAACAAAGTAAACCTCAAGAGTGACTGAGAGCATGATAATAAACTAATTTAAAAAAACGTGTACAAACATTGGTTTTACCGAAACACATTCTTGTCAGAAAGAATGGAAAATACTTTTTAAATGGACTCAATTTTTCAGTAAGATTTCAGTATAGTATTTTGCGCTCTTTCTGAGATGTTACTCGGTTTTTAGTGATTTTTCTGCATGAAAGTTGCATTGATACATATGTTTGACTTTTATCCATAGCAAACATTATTTTGTGTGCAATTTAGACAACTTTCTCCTTATGTAATAATTTTGTGCAAAATAATTTAATATGTCAAAAAGTTTTGAATTACGCTTATTATATTTTAAAATATGCCCGCAATACTTTTGGAGGGAAATTGATCCCATAAGAGACAGAGATTAAAGAACATATCTTGAGCTATTAATAAAAGCCTTTTTTTTTGCCAACCAGTCATAGTTTAATAGAACTACAATTATTAAAACATCAAACAAAATAAAGGTTCAAATTATTATTTATTTAAAAAAAACAAAGAAATGCTGATTTAGCAGCAACAAAATGAAGTCAGTTCAAGTTAAGTAGATCGGAAACTAGGGGCAAAGTGGACACAAAACACAACATTACCTGCTCTCCCCTGTAACCACTTCACCATAATAAAGAGAAATCTTTCTCACAGGATTATCGGGAGGATGGCATGGACCTTGGCAGCGATACTTCCAGTCACTCCAGTTCTGAGTCCAACTCCAACAAGGTGACGCCGTGTTCCGAATACAAGTCCTCTCCCAGTCTGGATCTGACCGCTCTGGAGGATTATGAGGAGGATGAGGAGCAGAACAGGAGCAGAGTGCTGATGGACTGGGACCGGGAATACCTCCAACGACAGAACTTCAGGCGTGACACCATCAACAGCCGTAGCCTGGCGGAGGAGCTGCAGACGTCCGCTCCGCCACTGGTGCCAGAGGAACTGAAACAGAACGGAAACGTGATAGAGCCCCGTGACCACCGGCTGCCGCCCGACTCTCGTGATAATAAGACATTCGATGAGCCGAAGCGCCAGGTCGCTGTCACCGGGCTGGAAGATGGAGGATACAGAGAAGAATGTGGGGAAGAAGACCAACTTCCTTCCATGGACTGGGCGGCACTGGAGAGACACCTGGCAGGTCTTCAGTTCAGAGAACAACAGCAGAACCACAGACTGAGCCGGATCTGCTCCACAAACGTGAGTATAGTTTCTCTGACAGATTGTAAAGTGTGTCAAACAAAACAATGCCAGCGAGTGAACGTCAGAGGAGCTGGACACTTGTTTGAGGTATTTTTCGCTTCCATGGGTTTGGAATGAACATTTAAGCAAGTCAGGTTCTTTTTTCTTTCTTTGTTTTTGGGATAAAATATGCTTTTTAATGTTGTGTGAAGTGTGTGTGCGGTCAGCAGATGGCGCTGTGGCAGTGTTCTTGAGTCAGATGAGTGTGTAGCTCTTTCTCTGTATCCACAATGACGGTAAATGTCTTAACAGCTCTATTGTGCGCATCAGTGAGTCAGCAGTCACCTCCATTTATTTGAATGTTTTTATGAGGGTTACAGGACAGCAAAAACACTTCATTCATTATAATATCATTACATCTATGAAAGAACCCCACAATATATAAAAAAGTGTGTATGTGTGTGTGTGTGTGTGTGTGCGCGTGTGTGTGAAATTTTTGTGAGGAATGTGGTGTTATCTGGTGTTATCAGTGAGCCTGAGGAATGTGTGCGTGTCCTTCAGACATCTCATCATTGATCCTCATAGCACCTCACACACATGAGATCTTCTGTAAATCCAGTGACATCTGGGGTGAAATAATCCATATTTTAACATTTTTGGGCCACAAGAGGTTTCCTAAATGAAACATGGACAAAACGACATTCCCTTAAAAATGATATTTAAACTAATTATATTACCATAATTTGATAAATGATAATATTAAGGTTGCCATTATAACTCATGAATTATAAAGTGCAGTATATTGTGTAAAATCCTGATACAGTATATTTCTGTTATCTTTGAGCTAAACAGAACTCTTATTTTAACAAGTTGTAGTAAAGTGAAGCTGTGAGAAGTTTCAGCGTGTATTTGACAGTTGTTCTGGTTTCAAGTGCTGCAAATCTTTCAGTTTTTCTCTCAGAGCCTCTCTAGAGATGTTCATGTGCATATGCAGACGCTGAAACAATATGAGCGTTTACGCCCTGTTCAGACCGCCAGAAACTAGCAGCAGTAGAGCGACGCAATCTTATTCATTTCAATGTAGAGCTGGCGACACGAACGACAATGACTGTAGGCGACAGAAAGTGGGCGTGTCCAGCGATGGGAACCGCTCAACTTTATGCAAATGATGAGCGACTTTCTTGAGCGATTACCAGTCGGAGTAAAGCAGCTGTGCTCACGTCTTCCGTCTCTCGTCAGTTACTGAAGGGTTTTGTCAAACTGCGACAACCAAAGCTAGGAACACCTTCAAACGACAAGCTAGACATCAAGATTAATAGTGCTGTCAGTATGGATAATTCTCTAAACGCATGGATTGGCTTCAGCAGACCTCTGTCAGAACCACAGAGCCATGTCCAGCAGTAAAAAACAACACACGTTCACTCCCATTCTACCACTTGGAAGTATAATGATATGTGGTATTATAACTCTTTGCTAGTGAAATATCTCTTTTTTAGAGCTTATGATCTACGCTCCAGGCAACGTGGCAGTTTTCGTTTTTACTTGCGCTTCATTGTCCGCTTCGACAGGCAAAGGCCACTAGGTGTCAGTGTCCACAGGCATGTAGCTTGTGTAACCAAGACAAGAACTGAAGAAGAAGCGATTCGTTGTGTCTGCTGTTTGAGAAGCATTTGGCAGTTCTGGCAGCGAGTAAACAGTCACTTTTGGAGCTTGAGTTGTTAAATGCAGAGAAACAGGTCATTTATTAAGATAATTCATACTGACATGCATTTGAGTAAATAAAGCTATCGCTGAGTTTTTTCGACCTGAATGGAGGGGGGTCACATTCAACAGCACATAATGGAAAGAGAGAGAGAGAGATAGAGATAGATAGATAGATAGATAGATAGATAGATAGATAGATAGATAGATAGATAGATAGATAGATAGATAGATAGATGGATGGATGGATGGATGGATGGATGGATGGATGGATGGATGGATGGATGGATGGATGGATGGATGGATGGATGGATGGATGGATGGATGGATGGATAGATAGATAGATAGATAGAGATGGATGGATGGATGGATGGATGGATGGATGGATGGATGGATAGATAGATAGATAGATAGATAGATAGATAGATAGATAGATGGATGGAGATAGATAGATAGATAGATAGATGGATGAGATGGATGGATGGATGGATGGATGGATGGATGGATGGATGGATGGATGGATGGATGGATAGATAGATAGATAGATAGATAGATAGATAGATAGATAGATAGATAGATAGATAGATAGATAGATAGAAAACGTGGACATGCTGATATTTCTTAAATGTAAAACAAAATCCAAGAAAAGCACATACAAAGTGTTAGTTTGTTTATATTAAAGAGACTTTGTAGTTTTCCTTTTTTATTTTGAATTAGGTTAAAATGGCAGTTTAGTTTATTTTACAAAGAGATGCGCAGCAGTTGAGGAATAATTAAAGGACGGTTGTTAATTTTTTTTATTTGCCTTTCATTTCAGGAAGACCCTAATAAATCATACCAACTTGGAGGAGACATTTAAAGCAGCAGTCCGCAAGTTCTCGAGTAAAAATTTGCTAATAAAAATTATTGAGCAAATACACGAAAGAACTGAGTTTAAAACTGTGTCATTAACCTTGCTGGATTCATCGCGGAAAGCTTGAAATAATGGTTTGTGATTTGCCCTGTCGGGTCGTCTTTCCCGGAGATCCTTGTATGGTGTCTTTCATCTTTGCGTAATTTCGTCAAATTCCAACACAGAATGAAGAGGATCCGGCTGTTAGCCAGCGCGTCGATGCTGCGATGCTTCAGTGTTGATCACTTTTTCGTTTGTTTTGAACTGTAAGTTGTGGTTCTACATAGACTTGAGACAAAACACCGTTTTCTTTCTATGTATCCTAGATTTAGTGAAAACACAATGAAGAAGGAACGTTTGGTCGTGTGTATGAACATGGGTCATCACCTGTTGTGTAGAAAGACCTTCCTGGAGTTTGTTGTTTGTATTGTCCTGTTGCTGTTGGATGTGTGTGTTAGTGTTGAAACAGCAGCTCTCGACTCGTCTCGGCTCAGGAATTCCTCAGCCTCAGGCTCAATAAAAGCTCTTTTCTTTACACTCCATGATCTCCTCCCTTTTCCTTTCATCCCTCTCCCTCAATCCTTGAGATATTTACACCCCCGCTCTGCTCTGAAAGGTCACTTGGTTTGCTCCGCCTCTACCCCCACCCCAGCCGATCCTGCTCCTGTGCTGCCATCTGATTGGTCAGCAGCAAGAGAGAGAGCTCAGTTCCTCTGGAGCAGCTCCGTGTGTTCCCGGCGCCCCACCCTGAGTCCTCGTCTGATGTGCCCGCGTTGTGTGTTTGTGTGACGCTGATGGTGATGCAGTGAGAGATGGTGCTCCAGGACAAATGTTCTCATCAGGTAGGATCAGACTGAACATAAACAACAACACACTTTATCTCATTAACATCTCGCGTCAATATAGCTGTGTTTACCCAATTGACATCAGATTACAGTCGGAGCAGATGCTTTACCGTGTGCTGCTTGTGTCTCAGTTGTGTTGATTTTTGCTTCTGATGTAGCATTTGAACATAAGAGACAAAAATGTCATTGTTTTGGATGTGTGCCGCAGTCAGTGGGGTTTCATGTGTGCGTGTGTTGCACCGTAACCTCAAGAGAAGCGTCCCACTTTACTGAAGAACACCTCTCATCATCCTTTACTTCAGCATTGACATGTTGTGTGTATATTATCACAGACACAACACACAGTATATTCAGAGTACGACACAACCTCACACGCTGTCTTGATTATAAAGTTTACTTCCCTCAGGTCTAAATTGAAGACTGTAATGTTATCCTGTGATCTGAGGTGAATATAACAGAGCAGTGATATACAGAGGAACTGATGAACAGTTATATGCGAGCGTGTATTGAAGCAACAAGCCCTGAGAAGCAGTGGGTTAAGGCCATTGCACATTGAGTGAACCTCACGTTGTGTCAATCACATATACACAGCGCCTCCGATATTTTCGCCCGTCGTAAAAACATTTGTACTGGGATCTATCTTCTGTGTTTATCGCATGCGTAGCAAGTATTTTGAGAGGCGTTTTCACCTCAGAGACACCGTACAAACCAGGGCAAAATAGGAAAAAACGCATACGAAAATTAGACTGAATGTGCGTTCTAAGGTACGACGTAAAGCGGAGGCAATGCATTTGTGGTCTATTAAAATTAATGGTATGTTTGTTTTATAGTGTAGCTATGGCAACAGCTTCTCAATTGCGTTGTTTTGACGGAAACGTTGATGTTGTGGAATGCTTAGTATAAACACTTGGGTAACACCGTGTCTAGACCGGACGCGTCACGCTCTTGTCTGTGATCACATATCATGTAATAAAGACATGAAAGTTGTTATTAAAAGAGCAAAAAGACGGACTAAGAAACCAAATCTTCTTCTACAATTTAAAGTGCTTCTTTTAGTAGGTTTCTGGTTGATTCCTCATGTTGAAATGGCGACAGAGATTCTATATTAGTCTGAAACAGTTTGTCACTTTTTACATCTATAATTACTTTCATTTTTTATATAGAATTTGTTTGCTAGGACAATACTGAACTGTTTTTATAACCAAATATAATACCATGATAATACTGTAGACCATGATAGAAGCAATTATTGTAGTATGAAAAATAGTTTAGTGTGAGGCCAGCAAGAGATTACTGTTATAATAATGAAGAATAAAGAATAGAAGGTGTGTTTGAGAGAGGTGAGAGAATAGAAATGAAGACATTTTGTAACGGGTGGAATGTCTAGTCCTAATAATATTGTTGATAATGACCGTGATTCAGCAGAAGCATCATATTATACATGATCAGATGAGCTTTAGTACTCAAACAGCACATCACTAATACAAGAATAGGTGTGAATCAGACAATAAAGAGCTGTTCACACGATACATGTGGGACAGACCTGAGAAAACCTTTTACTGAAATCAAGAGCACATATATGAAGACACAATAACAGCTGAACAAAACACAAGTGTGTGTGTGTGTGTGTGTGTGTGCAGGGGACACAATCCTCTAGGGGCCCCTCTGTAGACTGGTATCCAGGCAACCGCCTGCAAAGAGACCACTGGTGTCTCTGTCTGAACACACACAATATTTACACCTCACTCGTCCCATCACTGCATCACACACACACACACACAGACACACACACATAATCAAACGCTTTGCCATTGTGATGGACACATATTGCACATATTTTTCATAAATATTGTGTAGTTTTAAGGATTTTTGTTATAATAATGTATTTTTATTTTTTGCGTGTGCCATTACAGAAGAAGCAATTTAATAAGGCGTGTTGTGAAAATGTGTGTAAAGAACATAAATATTAAATCTGACACAGATTTTAAGAGTAAAACAGGAGTGAAGCAGACGCACAGATGGAGTTTGTTCATATAGTTTCACATCCACATGCAGAAGACATACGGGTATCTCGGTTGGGTACGGTACGACCTTCACGGTCTAATACGCCCATGTGTGTTGTGTTTTTTTAGGTTTCCGTATGATGTATTACTTTCTGACCTGGTTCTGTCCGTGTTTATCTGTATAAGATAAATGAACGTCTCTCCACAAGTAAATATCTCAAAACAATGGTCAAGAGTGAGATATTAGCTATCTGACAGGTTTTTAGCGTCGTCCAGCTCACTTTTTCTGCTGTATGTTTCTGGTTTCACAGAAATGTAGTGTAATCGTTACATTCCCCTACGAAGATGCAATCCCGCTAGCGTCAGTATTCATTTTGTCTGGGTGTGATTGGACGTGTGAAGTTCCTTCAGCATGTGAAACAGACGGGATACATCACAATACATCTGTGGTTAGCCAGATTTGTGTCAAATGAATCTGGTAAGCAAGCGTTGCCTTGTTTCTTTTTCCTGAGCTGATACTAACTCTTCACGTTTCCTTACTAACTACTGACACCTTCTGATTCACTCATTCATTCTTTCAGAAGACCTGAGGTACATGTGGAACCTACAGATGATTCAACTGTGTTGAAGCACTTGATGAATTTGCTCCTCACAGCAAATATTTGAGATATGGGACTTTTCCCACAACGCAAACATGATCTTCCCATTCACAAAAAGAACACGCACAAATTTCACAACACAAATCATTTCACACTCACTCACAGCTGTGTGTGTGCGTGTATGCGAATGTGTGTGCGTGTGTTTTTAAATAACAGGAACAGCACAGGAAGTGCCCACACACACACACAGCTGTATTTCCTGAAGTGCTGTGTGTGTGTTTTGTGAGGACAGATGATGTTTGTTGTATTGTTTGTCAGTAGTTTAAATAATCCTAAACTGTTTCATGCAGATTCTTGAGGTTCTTTTGTCACTGTTGACTTCTGGGATTAAAAAACACAAATATATTTTTGTTCTGTTTATTTTCTGTCTTCTGTGAAGTATTATAACAGGGCTTTGTGTTTGTGCGCATGAGTGTGTGTCATGAAGGCTCAGATTGTGTAAAGTAGTTCAAGGGTGGTGTCACAACACAAACAGGCATGTTTCTGTACAGTGTGTTACTGTTACCCATAATCCTCTAGGGTCAGAAATAAATCACGGTCACCTTCTGTGCTGTAATACATCAACACACAACAAATACAGCTGTGTGTCTGCGTGTGTGCATGTATCATGTATAGGCAGAGTGTGTGGTGGTGGATGTTGTGTTTTGTTAGTGAAGGGTCATTGTCAGGTTGTGTTGACAGACAGGTGTGATTGCTCTACATTGACTTCTGCTGTGTGTGTATTAATAGCAAATCTCTGTTGGTCAACACAGTACACACACACACACCCTGCTGAACAAACACACACACACCTGCTTGTGTATATTCTTTTGTTTTATCATTCTCACAGCTGTCACACTTGTGTCTGTTAAAGTTGCCGTCCTTACAAGAATCATTTTTTGTGTGGTAAAACCATAATCCAGAAGACAAACACCTTTGAACACTTACAAACCTGCTGAAGCACAGGTGTGTGTGTGTGTGTGTGTGTGTGTAGTGTTATATAATGATGAGGAGAGGGTGACACATGTGTCATGTGCACTTCTGCTGCCATCTGCTGTTCACTGTCTGTCACTTCACACTCAAATCATAATTCTGTCACTTTTACGATTGATTTCAAATAAAAGAGAAAGTATTACGGCCCCTCCATTTTTATCACATGTTGCTGCTTGAAGGGTTAGGGTAAACTACTTTTAATTACATTTTTCACATGAATCTACAGAGCACACACAATAATGACAAAACAAAGAACAGATTCAGATCAGAAAAACAAAAAGAAAAAACAAAGTCACTGTTGCATTGTTTTAGCTCTGTCCTGAAGTTCATTGTCCTGTTGTCTCTCAGTGTGTTTGTGGCGTTGAGCTTTCCTCCCGTCCCTGCCTCTGAGAAACACCTCACACACTTCACTGTTCAGATGGTGTTGTGCAGTGATGAGCAGATCACATGATGCTTGGTGATGTTTGTCCTCCAGTACCTTTCTCCCGTCTGCACATGTGATCATGAAGCTCAACCAGTTGTCAATCAGGTTCTTGGTCACCGCCTGAATCACGACCTTCTCCATCCATGGCTCAGTTTCTCCACGAGGACAGCTCAAGACATCTGGTTGTTTTAATCTTCTGTGAATGATTAATGGAGTCTACATGTGTCTGTGAAGCTTCAATACAGCAGATTGAAATCTTCAGTTCTGTGTTGTGATATGATCCTGTCGTGGAAGTTCTTCTGACCTCATGACGTGACATTTCCAGCGGTTGGACATTTTGTTGAGAGGTGTGATCATAATCATTCAATTGAGCAAATCGAGCTAAGCTGGAATGCTTCTGAGCTCAATTTTAAATGTCCCAGAAAGCAGTATGAATACTTATGCAATGTTATTATTTTGGTCGTTTTATTTGCAATAAAGTTCTTGTTTTTTTATTCGTCACTGTGGGTTATGGAGTGTAGATTGATGTTAAACATATATTGAAAGTAGTTTAACACAGAGCAGCACAATGTGAATGACATAAAGGGCTTTGAATGCTCTCTCCAGTTACTGCACATAATACATCAACAGATAGCATACATGACTGAACGTAGAGAATGAATCATATTATCTGTAGATATATAAATGGTATTATATGAATTAAAGTACATACATACAAATCATGTTCAGACAGTGTTTTCATATTAAATTACACTCAAAGAGAGGTTATTCTTGTGTGATGAATCATGTCATTTATATTATGAATGATGTGTTTCTTCAGTTTGTAGGCAAATGTCACAATGTTCTAGATGTTTTTATGTGATGCATGTACATTTATTACAAACATGATATGTGATATAAGATGATAACAGATAGAGTTTCATGTGTGTGTCACAGGCGCAGAAGAATGAGCGTGAATCCATCCGACAGAAGCTGGCACTGGGCACTTTCTTTGATGATGGGCCGGCCGTCTACACCAGCTGCAGTAAAAGTGGCAAACCCAGTCTGTCATCACGGTCAGTACCTGTGCTCATGTGTGTGTGTCCCAGTTTCACCACCAAATCAAAGTCAAGATGTAGAAAACAATCCCTTTTAACGCTCGCTTGAGGTTGCTTTTTGTTTGCTGTGAATAACGGGAGATGGAAAGACATTTGCTGAATCAGTTACGATGTAGTCAACATTGAATACACGTGACTGAGCGGCTGTCCTCAAGGTTTCCAGATCTTGTTTTATTTACTGTTGGCTGCCATTACCGCCGTCACCCGCTGGAGGAACTTAATGGAAATGTGTCTGTTTCACTTTTGTTTTTCTCTGTTATTGTGTACTTTGAAAAGATCGGCATCACGTTTGGATAGAAACCCAGCTATTGATTCATGTCATAGTGACATCATCCAGACACACGAGATGAGATGAACTTTCCCCGGTCACAGATACTGAAACCACAGCACGTTTACAAACTCTCTCTCTCTCTATGAACATGAAGGGTTTCCCCCCGGCCGACACACCAGCTCTTCCCAAAAGAGAAGCAGACATCGAGCTGAACCTTCTTCTTCACATGACTGTGACACAATGACACGCACCTCTTGTCTTTCTGTAAAGCTTCACTTTCTCTCTCTCCTGAGCAACAATACATGACAAGACCTGCAGACCCCACATTACACTTCACATCTATTTTAACAAACGAGTGGTAGATTAAAAAAGAAAATCATATGTGTTCTCATTCTGAGCATCAATGTTTGATTTCAACCGCTCATTACTTACACTGACTGGGATTTCAGTCTTTGACGCGGCTTTACTCAGTCAGAGGATGTTCTTCACATGATGTAGAATGACTTTAGCTGGGTTTTCATAGACATTTATTCAGATGTTGAACCCCAAAGTGTTTCATCTAGAAAGAAGTTGAAATCCCAGTCATTCCCAAAATATGGAACACATCACAAAATTATCACGATCACAAACAATGGAGATGTTTTTGTGGAAACTGTAAGTGAAGTATATTTACAGTTGAAGGAGTGCTGTAGAAATGAATCGTTCTATTATGATGATGAAGATTGTGTTGTTGTTGTGTTGTCACAGGCTTCAGAGTGGCATGAATCTGCAGATCTGTTTTGTTAATGACAGCGGCAGTGATAAAGACAGCGATGCTGATGATAGCAGGACAGAGACCAGTCTGGACACACCGCTGTCGCCAATGGTAACCACACGCACACACACACGGTCGTCCCTTGAACCATTAGCAAATAATAGTGAACTCAGCAGTGTTTTTGGTAATTTTGGTAATTTTGTCCAAAAAATAAATGTGTTTAATATTTACACCTGCAGCCTCACATTCTTTCTTTCACTTTTCTTCAGTGAGTGTAACTGAACGTGATCATGTCTTATCACACACACGCGGTGGCTCAAGAGCATTATGTATGAACGTGTGTAGTCGCTTGTCTTTCAGAGTCGAGAATTCATGTTTTCCTATTAAGCACATTCCAAAAAACTGTATATTTTATCCTGTAAATCCAAAGATCATAGAAAACTTTTTGCATTTTTTTAATATTGTTCCGCATGATTTTAATACGCTTTTTTGCCCATGATGACCTCAATTTTGGTCATCCCGATGACACGAGTCCCCATGAGTTGGTGTGCATTCAGGTTTAGGTCCCCACACCACACACAATGATGCCGTTATCACAGTGAAACATTTTTAAAACAGTGTCAGACATGTCAAGCACACACTCTCACATGCGCATAAACACACACACATCAAACCGAGTTACTGTAAAAAAACACATCAACACTACAGATATACAGCCCGGAAACAATCAAGAGACAATTACAGAGAGCGTTTTTCTGATTTGACATTGACTATTTATATGTATTGTATATGTTTAGGTCAAATTATCATTTTTGTTTGATTCTTTTGAAATTTATTTTTATCAATATTTTTCACATATGTTTCTATTTGCATTTATTTGCAGAAAATGAGAACAGAAGAAACAGGTGGAAATAACAGTAAAGATGCTGTGTTTTTCACACCTCAAATACGGCAAAGAAAACAAGTTCAGACTCGCTTTTAATCAACACAACATAGATGTAGGAAAGATTCAACCTGGATAGTTTGATCAGTTTTCATGTGTCTTGTTGTGCTGTCTGTTGGATGACCTGAGGTTTGATTTTGCCGAAGTTCAACAGACACTGGACTGAAATCACCCCAATACATCTAGAAATGATGATCTACTATGATATATACATTTTATGTAATTACTAATATCCTCCTTATGTTTATTTAAGTTTGTATGGGCTATTGAGTGAAGCGTGACGCTCGTGAATGTTTTAAAGAGTCCCGTTGAGAATGTCCCTGAATCTGGGATGTGGTGTGGGAGTGCTGCTTCTTTCCCAGCAGTCACTGCAGCAGCTGTGTGAGTCACAGACCGTGCGTCTCAAATCACATACTTCCATACTATACTGCAGGCTAATAATAAGTTTGTAAACATTCGGGATGCGCGCGCATCTTGGTTGCAGAAAAACCCTGAAGAGATAGCCTTTATAACGACTAGAGAATTACACGGATACGGAAGGCCTATACAAAATATTAAGACTTACTTGATCTTAAAATACTTGAAATAAAATAAACACAGATCTGGATGATTTCGTCAATCCAGCCTCATCGTTAAATGACTTGTTTGGCTCAAAATGGCATATTCAACGATGGAATTCCCAAAAGTGTGATTTATTGAAAAGTGTCATCATTGTGTTGTGCTGAAGGGCAGGACACAAACACACACACACGTCTGGTTTATTATCTCCGTGGGGACAGTCCATGGGCGTAATGATTTTTATACTGTACAAACTGTATATTTTATCCCCTTAACCTAAAGATCACAGAAAACTTGCATTTTTGGATTTTTTATATTGTTTCCTATGATTTATACGCTTTTTTGCCCATGAGGGATCTCAGACGCAGCGAGAGAGTCACGGCTCAGAGAAATGACCCCACTCACACTGACCATCATCTGAACTGCTGTCATTAAACATCACTCCTGAAAAACATCTCTCCATCATGTGTGTGTTTGTGTGTCTTGTCAGAGCAAACAGAGCTCATCGTACTCGGACAGAGATGCCACAGAAGATGATTGTGAGTCTCTGGAGGACATGGACTTTCTGAGTCGACAGAAGAAGCTCCAGGCGGAGGCCAGACTGGCTCTAGCGATGGCCAAACCCATGGCCAAGATGCAGGTGGAGGTGGAGAAACAGAACCGTAAGAAATCTCCGGTGGCAGACCTGGTACGTCTCAGTCTTCCTCACGTCGCACCACACGCGCTTCGTTTCCCAGATGTTAGGATTTCTATAAAGAGAGGGTGAGACGTGGTGACGGTGAAAACTCTCTCTCAAGACTCAGCGCAAACACATTTTTACATGCCAAAGCATAGGAAAACAAATAAAAACATTCTGCGCAAATACAGATTAAGTTACTTGTATATACACTCTCTCTCTCTCATCACAACTGAAACTATGAGTCTACAGCAGAACCGGAAGCTGTCAGATCAACACTAACTTCCTCAACAAGTAAACACGCACACGCGCGCTCACGGCCACATGTTTTCCAGTGTGTAAGTTAACAGGGGTGGGGGGGAATTCTCTGTCGTCTGCTCAGCGTGAGAAATCCTGGCAGGCAGAGTGACTCACTGCGCTACAGTAAATGTGGTCACTGCTCATCGAGAGTGAGAAACTGGCATTCGTATGATGTCACACATTCATGAAGGCCAAGACGTCTCATGATTCACATCCTACCAACGTTTGCCTACTCAGAGCAAAACTGACCGAAATTCCTTCCAAACATGGAACCGAGCCGCCGTCGTCTGTCCTCACACATGAAGATTCTCCAGGTGTCAGTGTCTGATGTCTAACAGAGACAGAGAGCTCTTGTGTTCATCCGGGAGACTTCACAGCGCTCCCTCCGTCATGCATTTGAGTAAGAGAAGGAGCGACCTGATGTGTGTCAGGTCTGATGGGGGATTTCAGATGGGTGATCCACCTGACGCTCACGGCGACAAGCATGATGATGATGATGATGATGATTTATAAGTGAAGTGATTCATGATTCATGCTCTTTTATTCAGAACTGTAGATGGGAGATTTCCTCTGAAATCAAACACACACACACACACACACAGCTAGCCTCCATTCTTTACACTTGACCACAGAAATTGGTAAAGCCCCCTTTACCCCGAGAGGAGTCTTCACTGTCACAGTCAGATTATTGAGCAATACTACGCCACACACGTCTAAATGGAAAACTATTGATTTTGCTCTTCTGTACAATCTTTCATGTCTGCCATATTTTCATCATTTCTTCCGTCTCTTGCCTCTTATTGCTCATATGGCCGCTGGACATTAAATGTGTATTCACCTCATGTGTGTGTAATGCACTTTGTGTAGCTACTCTCATATTTGCACCTTACCCTTAATGCATTGAGCTGGACTCTTGATTTCATATACACACACATTGAGATAATCTCGCTCTGTTCTCATACTCTCCAATAACAACAGATAGTTGTGTGTCATGGATCAGTCCTGTGAATATTGTGTGTGTGTATTTCCAACAGCTTCCTCACATGCCACATATCAGTGAATGTTTGATGAAGAGGAGTTTAAAACCCACTGACCTCAGAGACATGACCCTCGGCCAACTACAAGTCATCGTCAATGACCTTCACTCACAAATCGAAGGTACTCTCTCTCTCTCTCTCTCTCTCTCTCTCTCTCACAGTGTGTCCTGAGATGGTTAATCAACTGATTGATTGATTGATTGATTGACAGGTCTGAATGAGGAGCTGGTGCAGCTGTTGTTAATGCGAGATGAGCTTCAGATGGAACAGGACGCGATGCTGGTGGACATCGAGGACCTGACCAGGTGACCAGCACATCCAACACAGTCTCAAGGGAATTTGTGACTGTAATCTTGGCAGACGCTACTATCCAAAGCGACTTACATTGTATTGTATTATACATTTTGTTTCTAACTACGTGCAATCCCCTGGGATCCAACCCATCACCTTGGCGATATGCTCTAACCACTGAGCCACAGAAAACCTTTTGTTTTTGTGGACATGTATTTTATTACGTGCTATAGTTCGTATGTATAAATATAAATCAACACAGTCAGATGGGAATTCATCCCTATTGTACAAGGTGGCTCATTCCTGTGAATTTCTATTTCCTCCGATCTCACTGCTATGTTTTGTAATGATTTGACTTTGCCCCTGTGACAGGGTTAGGGTTGTGCCGCGGTTAGACTAGACTATGAGCATGCAAAATTCATTCGGACGATGCCACGAAAGTGGGTGGGATCCATTCCTTCGTCTTTTACATTTCTGTAGCGAGAGGTCACGCTGTGATGTTTTGATCTTTTATTGGTCTCACACTCTCACGTGACGCGAATTCGCAGCTTCACCAAACTTGAACTTTGCTATCGAAATATCTTCGGACGGACTTGCGTTTCCGGTCTGTTGCATTCGCATGCGCTTAAATGGAAGTCAATGGAAGGAAAAGTCAAACGTGACCGCGGATTCAGCCACCTCCAAAAATATGTGCGACTTCCTTTCATATCAGGTTATTATAAATGTATCAATGACAAAAATGTGTGTGTATTTTCAGGCATGCTCAGAGTCAACAGAAACACATGGTGGAGAAGATGCCCTCCAAATGAAAAGTCACTCATCGCCACCGTCCACAGCCTCAGTGTAGAGCAGACCCGTTCCCTTTGCTTCCGTGCTTCAGGACAGCCGATGATCGCTCACGACGTCAGGCTCATCACTGGAGAGCCCATTTGAGTTCAGTAACTAAATGACCTGGAGTCTCCGCTTTCTCATACGTTCGCTTGAATCTTTTACTTTGGCCACTGAATTGTGTAAACCGTGGAAAAACCTAGAGAGAAATTAATGATCTTAATACTAATAAAATGAAAGAAATATTCTCTGAGGAAACCGACAGTATTTAAACTAAACAAAGACCTCTTTCCCATCGGGGGCTCAAGAGGAATGTTGCCTGTCTTGTAGTCGACTCGTAGCTTTTGGTGACATGGGTTCACTTCACTTCATCTGCTGAATCCAACAAGTGTGTGTTAATATCATGGTGGTCATTCTTATTGTGTTCAGATGCTTTATTTGAGGGACAAATGATTATGTACAGATATGTATAAAAAAGACAAATAAAACTTTGTTTCATAGACTACGGCTTGTTTCACTTTTGTCGTGGGGGAATCATTTAAAAAAAGTGCTTTTGTGTTTTTGGAATAGCCAACATAAGTTTCCCATAAATCCATTCAATGTAAAGCAAACTGTTATGAAGAAGAGTCCAGTCACTTCTAAAGTGAGTTCTTTTCAGCGATTGGTCGTAGTTTTGGAAATGAATCATCTTATTTGTTGGAATTTTGTGAAGATGATTTATTATGTCTCATATTCTATTTGAGACAGCTTGTGTGTTACATTTGTACATTATTGCAACAAATGTAACCATGAAAGTTTAACTATGAACAATATATGTATAAAGATATACATATTTTATATATATATCACAGTTTTGTGCTAGGGAAATCAGAAGGTCAGAAACTGTCATAATAGTTATAATGGTAATAGATATTGTTTGGTTACTGTGACGAGAGTATCAATGGATCCGTGTGTTAATTCCAGTTTCAGCGCGACATCAGCATACCAAAAATCTGTTTTTCTACAAGTGAGTGTTTGCTGGTTTGAAGGCTCAGGATGAGGGATTCCCCACATGAGTGTGTGTACAGTATAAAAGCTCATATATCACATTGTCACAAACAAACTCAGAGACGACTGTCTTCATCAGCATTCATCATGAAAAACTGTGAGTATCTCCTGACACACACACACATGAGCTGTTCAGGGTTCACCTTTACCTTTTCTTCCAGGATATTGATCCAGAAACGACTGCAAATCATCGGTGAAGTGTCATGTTTATCAGCTTTATTATTGTTATGGGACAAAGTGTTCGAGGACTATTGGAATGTTACACACAGTATTACTGTGTGTGAATTATTTGTATAATGCTTATGACAATTATAATTAAGGTTTGAACACATGAACATGATAAAGGGTGTTCCTAATGCAAATGAATTGTATGTACAGTAGTTAATATCTTATTATTGTGCATTTAAACGGTCAAATCAAAAAGGATTCAGACACCTCAGCATTTTAAAATATACTTAAGAAATATGACAAGTGTTAAAGTGTGTCGCAACAAGTCCATCGTGATAATGTCAGATAACTGTGATAGAAAGGTATGTCATGGTAATTGGTACATAAATTGAATCAACACAATCCAAGCAATGCTTCATTGTGTTCAGTCTCTGGTGTAAAGAAATAAAACACTTGAGCAAAACATGGTCAGGTCAAAGTCTTGAAATGAATTTCATCAGTTTTCAGAATTTTTTTTGTAGTATGTCACAGTCCTGCACCCACTAGTGCAAATATCACCACTGATATGTGGTGTCTGAATCATGTTGGGTTTGTCTGTTAATATTCATTTTAATTGTTTATTACCTTGCATTATGAAAGCAGAATGACAGAAATACAGGAGGACTACTTACTGTAAATAATGCAATGTTTACTCTTAGAAATAACACTGTTTGTGATGTGTGTACACACAGTGGTTGTGTTCATCGCAGTCGTCGTGGCTCTTGCGACAGGAAGTCCAGTTCCATCAGATTCACAGCAGTGCGCCGCATGCTCACCACACGCTCGCTCGTTGCTCACCAACCTCTCGCAGCTCATGGACAAGGTTCATTTCACATCACTGACAACATTTATCAGCTGTACATTCATGTGTCATCTGTCTTGATGATGTGAGACTGATTGAAAGAACCTTATAAACGTTGTGCAGATGAATGGATGTTGACTTGGTTTTGTGTCTGACCGCAGGAGGGACAAGCGAAACATCCTCATTTGTTTGCCGGTTTTAACTGCACTGAACAGACAACACAAATGATTCCCTTCACACAGACAGCAGTGGTCTGTCAGCCCATCACACCTGCTGTGAGTCTCTTCATCTGTCTCACTCTTGCTCATGTTTGATTGTCCGTGTGCTGCAGGGAATTGAAAATGATATGAGTCAATTGTAAAGTAATCTAATAACACTATAGAATATGTAATTAGTTACTTGTAATTAATTACTTTTTCAGAGTAACTTACCCAACACTGGCCATTCCTGGCGCTTGTGAAGAATTTGGACGTTTGATATATCAATGACATTTTCTCTTATTACACTTCTCTTACATGGAAACGGTTCAGCTGCGCAAAATTTCAAGTTCATTTGCGATTTATAGATTTCACACTGTATATGTGAAAGAGAATCATACATGCAAAATCACATGTATGCACTTTGAGAAATGATTTTAAAATCAAATACAGGACGGTTTCTACACAAGGTTTTATAAATGATGCCCCAGCTGATGTGTGATGTAGAGTGAGATCTGGAGGTGTTACTGTGATGTTATTTAAGGCTAATTTTACCGTCCAACAAAAAATGATCACATCCTACATCACATGCCTTACGAAATAAACCGCATGTGCTGGTGAAGTATGTTTCGACGCATGTACCTGGTTTAGGCTGGTCATGTGCTCATCCGAACCTGGTCATGAGCAGCCTGGAACCATCTTAAACCAGCTACCATGTGTCAAAACCTACTTCACCAGCATATTATTATCACTATTATAAGTACAGTTGTTTGACTTCTTTCCAACATAATAAATAATTAACTTTTTATTGCAGAATACGTCATGTGTCAACCAGAGAAACTCCACATTCAGTGAAGTAAGCTAACAGTTTATTCTTATAAGATTCTTTGGTAACGCTTTAGATCACAGACCCGCATATTTAAACACAATTTACAGCGTGACGAATAGTAACAATCATGTACCTCTATAATGCATGTCTGTAGGTAAGGGGGAACAACATGCAAAGTTTGGGGAAGGAAGGATGTTTTTAATATACTTTCTTTTAAAAGGAAGGGGTGCCTATTTTAATATTACGTGGTCTGCATGATTTACAGTATGCTATACAACATATCATCATCTTTTGGGAGAAAGTTTGAGCGAACTACATTTTTTGGATATTTTGTGACTACAGGGAAGGATAGATCTTGACTTAAGGATAGATTTTTATAAGATTGATTCTAGGATGTTTGGTCACAAATGATTCTGATTTGGATGTTTATATGACATGCAGTTGGCCCGCAGAAAGTTAAAGAACATGGGAAGGGATGTGTGTTTCTATACAAAAAAAGAATGGTTCTTGAGATAAATTATACCTGTCTAGTTGGATCCCGGAATGAAAAAGTTGGGGAACCCCTGCTGTATTGGACAGAAGGTCATGAAATGGGTTAATTTATCACTAGTTTGTTGCCATGGTTTCATTAACTGGCATATGAAATGACAGAAACAGGCAAAAGATTAAGCTGCAGGTGTTCTTGTGAATACACTTACAAGAGTGTTGTCTAGTTCATACATTCCACGTTATTATAAAAATTGTAGCCCTTAGTTTTAAAAAACTGTTTAAATATCAGTTTATCCTGATACTTTAATCCCTTCACCTGCAGATATGTACTGTAGAGGTACATTATTGTTGCTATAAGTTAGGCTGTAAATTCTGTTGCGATCTGTAATCTAAAGCTTTACCAGTTCTTGTATTTCTTGTACGTTTGCTGGTGAATTAGTATTGATCCACTGATCATGTTATGGGTCGTGGCTAGGAGGGATAAAGGAACGGCCAAAATCTCTCTGTAGGAGCACTGTTTTTATCCTAATCCTAAACCTACCACTAAACCTCAACCTAATATTTTGTGAGATTTTGGCCGTAGCAGTAGCCAATCTAACAGTGTCCCGTTTTGTTCTGTCTAGTGACATCATGTTTGTACTGTTTTTTTTTTTATCACAGACTGAGTGTGTGAGTAACATCAGAGATGATCTGTGGTATTATAATCAAATCCTGAAATCATACGTCGATGGAGTCCAGAATGCTGTGCAGGATTTGAATCCTGTTTTAATGGCTACAAAAACCCTTATGAGTGTGAGCAACAAAATTCCTCTTTTTTCCAGATAATACAGACTTTTAGGCAAACAAAAGTCCAAATGAACCCTTAGATGATGAAAACAAAACAAGGTATCTGTGGTGAAGTAGGGTGAAAGCTAATACTGACACATACTTCTGCTTGATTTTAAAGTGCTTGCAGGAAAGTTGTCCACGTTTATCTGCTGAAAGAACGCAGCCTGAAGTGAGTGTCATCTCATGAAATCATTATCTCATCAAAGCCTCTCAATCTTCATTCTAATTTATTCTGATGGCAGGTTTGTGTTTTTGTTGCACGTTGTGTATAGTGGGATGTCTGGCAAGGATCACCCTTCGATGACCGCCTGTCCCTGTGCAAAGCACTGAAGGGCTTCCACATTCGGGCCATCACCATGAACCGAGCCCTGGGCTACATCGCCTCCGGAGACCACAGGAAACTGAATTAAATAAGATGATTAAAGTCACACTAACACATCCAAAGCAACGTGATAGAAACACACCAAATATATAAGCTACACGTGTGGATATTTATATGATGGTACCTCTTCAGTCTATTTATTTGCTCAAAGTATTTATGTATTGACATGCTTGCGGTACATTATTTATTGATTATTTATTAAAATATTTGTCTTACCAAGAAAATCTGTTTCCTTTGTGTGACTTTTCCTGACGTTATAAGTTACATCAGCTAAACATTGTGCGGATTCATTGGTTCAAACTCATAATTGAAAAAATAATTCATTTATTTATACTCATGATCGTTCACAAACATTTACCTGAGAATGCAACATCAATAGTGTTGTAAAGGAGCTTATGTCACACATGATGTCAAACAGACAGAGATATTCAATGCCAACACGTACGTCTCATCTGAAAAGAGAGTACGGCTTGTAGAGCTCATTCTTGATGTTCTGCTGATATCTTTCACGACTCATGATTCACAAATAAAACATTAAAACACATTCTACAGTTCCAGCGATGTACAGAAGCACCAGCAAAGTCAAACATTTAGATGACAAACAGTAGAGACACACATTCAGTCGTCCTTTATCGCTGAAACTGAGGTTAAAATGAGAATTTCTTAAAGGCATTCTGGGTATTTCAGTTGTTGGAAGATTAAGTGAAGACTTCATTAATCATCTCATAAGCTCATTTAGCTGAATTACTTTGAAGCATCTCTGTGAAAAGACAAAACAAAGAAACATGTTAGTGTTTAGTTCCACGTACTCCCTCAGAATAATGTCACAAGAGATGATTCTTTTTCACCAAACATAAGCATCTCTTTACAAGACAAATGGACATCTATATAAAACTTTTATAAGGATTTAAATATTCTCTTATTTTGACATTAGTTTATTATGTTTCTGTGTAAAACAACCACGCACAGCTGACAGAAAAAACATGTGAAGAGTTTGGTTCCAAAATTAGATAACTCCCCTTTCATTGTGTAACGCCGTGTCCTATCCAGACACGACCCGACATGTGATAAAAGGTATCTTTTCCATGTTAATCAGAGGTTTTGTCCTAACCAGCCGCGACGAGCAATGGCCGTTTCTATTTTAGATAGAATTATTTGTTATTTTAGTTTCTATCTCTGCAACGTCGCGGTTGACAGCTCCGCCCACACAAGGATCTCATTCGATGTCAGTTCTGCACCTCGTGAATATTAATCACCAAACATGGTTGAGGACAGGTTATACACGTTTGATTGCATACGTTTAGATTCCAAAATGATAGCATTGTGTCTGGTGAGGTATCACTGAAGTCATGAGAACAGGACACATCTCTCTTGTGCACTGTTCAGCTGCAGCATACGAGGCTGCGTGGACAGATAAAAACTGTTCTGATTGGCTGTGTTTTGTGATTGATTGTCGCGTTGTGCCCCTTTCTCACTTTCGGTATAGTAACGAAGCAGTAAACAAATTGCTTATAGCAGGAATATCATCGCATCGCGTTTGGTTAGGATGCGGTGTTAGTCAGCTGTATTTTTTTTGTTCTAAGGGCTTAAATCAAAACAAGCCAATCTAACTTAAATGGAATGCACAGTGAAAAACATGATTTTTGAAAAAAAAAAACGTTTAGGACGCAAACTCTTCATGTCCGGTCCTACTCTATATTTTTTGGGGGGTTCAAAGTGACATCACTCACCAGCTAGAATGGCGATGACCTCATTGGGCACGTCATCGTTGTCTTTCAAACATTTATGGAGTTCTTGAATTCCTGCTTCTCCTTTGGGCTGCCGTCGCCTCCAGCGTTCCAGCATGTTGAACTTCAGCATGACGACGTCCTCGTCTTTGGCCGACTCGATCTCCTCCAGATCCTGTTTGCTGAGGCCCAGGTAACAGATGGCCACGATCTTCCACTCCTTCCCCATGCGTTTGGCCACCTGCATGAGCTGCTGGTCTGTCAGGTCTGGAACTTGGCACGCTATCTTCTTACAGTCTGAGGACAAAGCGGACATTCAGTTGGTGGGACACAGAACAGAATGGGGATCTGCGTGATGAAGCTACCTGATTCATCCACGGAGCCACTTCTCTTCCTGCGCTTGTGATAGAGCTCCTCCTCTGACGTGCTGGCCCGCCTCTTTCTGCCTGTACACACATCAGTCACCTTTCAGCAACACAAACACAAGGGCAGTGGTTCCCAACCCTGGTCCTTGGGGTCCCCCCTTCCAGAATGTCGAACACCTGATTCTACTCGTCAGACCCGCTCTGGATGTTGTTTGTGTGATAAGCTCTCTTATGAACACACAAAGCATCTGATGAGTTGAATCGTGTGTTCTATAAAGGGAGACGTCTAAAGCATTGGGAACCACCTTATGCATATACGCACCTTGTGATGGTTTACGTGGCTTCTCACAATCCAGACTGTGATCGCAATCTCCTGTAAACAATGCATACTTCATTTACAGTCATTTCATCATGGAAAAAACAAATACTGTGTGTTACGAGTGCAGATAATGTCGTACCCTCTCTGATGATAGCACTCCAGACGGTCAGATCGGAGTCTGTTTCTGTCAGCAACAGCTTGAACGGAGGACTTTCCTCAAAGAAAACCTCAAAATATCCCTTCAGCTCCACAATGACTGCACTGAACAGCATCTCCTGCACAAACACACACGTCATTTCCTGAAGCACACACACATGCACACACATGCACACACATGCACACACACTCTGTGTCTGACCTCTGGTGTGATGTGACCCACAGGTTCACTGGTCAGTCGATATCTTTTGTTCTCCTCTAGGATGCATGTTGGTGGTTTATGTACTAGCACGTATCTCTTGTTGTTCTTGCAGTTGTTGGCCCGTCGAACGGCTCTCTGGATGTCCTGTGATGATGAATGATTATTTAAAGGGCCAAAGAATTCATTTACGCTATGTTAAATTGTTCTCTGATATCTACATGATATCTAGCTTGTTAAGTGCCAAAATGATCCAGAAACGGTTTAACATGTCCATTTACAACCCCAGGATTTGTCCCTAGAATGAACAGGTCTGTTATTACCTTATTTGGAAGGGTGATGAACATTAATGTTGAGGTCTGCTCTGATTGGCTGTTTCGCTGCGAGGCTCATGCCACTAGCTCGCACAGCAAACAGATCACGACTATCAGATGTGAAATGGAAGAAGTGGATAAGATCACTGCTTACTGCTTGCGGGAGGGGTTCTAATGGTGATATAGCCTTTACAGTCAAGCTGAGTCCTTTATAACCTCATACACAATACACTGTATAAAAGTCAACCGGACTGGAAACACCAGTAAACAATGACTGGTGTCTGATGTCGGCTTCCGCGTTTCTAGCACTCTGTGTGTGAAACTGAAAGTGAGTGACGGTGTGAGAGTGTGAAGACCACAGGAATGCTCCATACATGACATTCTGTGAGTAAAGTCCAGCAAAGCATCTGTTGAGTCGGACACAGAAATGTCTAAACACATCCGATCTCACCACGAAACACTAATGTCTCACTTCTGATATTACAGCAACAATGTACTTCATGCGTTTGTCCAGCGAGGACAAACCGACACGCTTACTGATGACACATACATGTACATAAGACACAGTTTCATAGGGCCACAGTTTCGTTTTGTAAGCTAGGAGGAATTCCCCCATATATGGGTCTCATAGGGGGGATTTAAAGATTTTGACAAATGAATCATCTTTAATTTTAATGTCCACAGCAACCGTGTATTTTTGTCAGAACTTCATACAAAATGTCCATTTGGATTAGAGCGTGGCAAATGAGAACTGTTTAAAGAATGGCTGTCAAACTATCAATCGCATCCAGAATAAAGGTTTGTGTTTACATAATATATTTCTGTGTACTGTGCATATTCATTAAGTATTTTTTATATTTTAATACATATTTAAGAGAAAAATAAAAACAAATAAACATTTATATATCACTTCAATTATTGGTAAATAATCAATCAGTGATCACCCTCGCACACCTGGAGGAAAACAAAAACCAGAAATGATCAGTAATTAGGAACAACAGAACAAACCTGCACAGTATCTTGCAAAATATTTTAATAAATACAATGTTTCGGTCCATGACCTCTGTATATCTAATGAAGGTTGAATTTAAATACATTTTGATACTTTTGCAAGATTGATAGTTTGTTCTGTTTTTCCTAGTTTTGGGAAAATGTAAATAAATAATATTTCCTAAATATATACACATGTTATTATTGTGTTTATCAATACAAAATGAACATGCTCAGGGGCCGTCACGATAAGGAGGTTCAACCAAGCTGATTTGAGTTAGTTCTATCAACTCTGGGTAGACTAATCTTGAGTTAAGCGCTTGCACCACAAATACGACAAGCCATGATCATTAGATCTCTGATATTCACCACAGAAAACAGCACCAAAGAATTTCCCTCTTTTCAGGGATAATTTACTTGTATATTATGTTAAAACAAACCTTTACACTGGATTGGATTATCGTTGAACATCCCTAGTTTAACTTCTAGGGTTCAGTATTGGTTCATCCGGTTCGGATCAGCGTGACACAGACCACGTTACTTACAAAACAGATGCTCATCATTTTTCAGCTAAAGACAGAGAAGACAGGTGTTGTGTGGAGAAAAGCTCTGACCCCACACCTCACGTGGAAGCTAGGACATACTCACAGTGTCCTAAATGCTTTGGTTTGGAACGAGGGTAGTATGAGAGAGCAAACCACACCAGAGAGCGGAACTGAAAGCATGACGTAAACTATGTGACTGTTTAGGAATAGATTTCTCCCAATCACGCTCGGGCACAGTTTAAAGTAAACGGCTAAATGTGAGTCAATGCATCATCTGACAGGGATGTTTTTGCATTAAACCTGTTCAGCAAAGACTGTGGATTTAATGTCTGGAATGAAAACAATGATTTTGTTTCGTTGGAGCCAGGGGTGGGTTTATTTCACTATATTATTCTGAGATGAATTTCTGGCGAGAGAGGACCAGGCCCGGACATGTGTTTTAAGTTTGTATTTATGTTCTTGTGGCATTTTACTTCTGGGTTATTGTTTGTTTAAACTTTATTTAAATGTTCGCCGGTTCCCACCTCCTTCCTTCCTTCCTTTTATTGAACCTCATAACAAACTGTTTATCTTATACATTTTATTCTTTTGATGTGTTGTTCAATGTTTATTATTGCTACAAAATAACACAAACACACACACACACACACACACACACACAGTTTTTCTAGGTCACAGTGTTAAAAAAAATGACACAAAGCATAGAACCGCTCAAACAGTCAAACAGCTCATGGATTATTTAATATAAGGTTGAACATCTATAACTTTCATCTAAATGTGGATGATCTCAGGCTTACAGAGAACACGTAGACTTCTGTCAGACAGGAGCACATTCTGAAGTCTATCAGCTAAAGGTGTTTCCTCACCTTGACGTCGGAGCAGTTGTTTCCGGCCAGATAAACTCTGAAGGAGAAAGACTGGTCTTGGCCAACCTCTCGAAACACCTGCACGACCCCGTGATGCTCTGCAGGTTTAGACGTCTTAACGACGGGACCCACGGGTGAAAGAGACGACACGTTCCATTTGACGTGGCTGCCCGAGTGATCGGTCGAGGGTTCGATCTGACCGCGCCTGTTCTTCACGTGCAGTATGCTGAACTTCACATCACTGTTCTCATCAGCTGAAAGACACATTAGAGAAGATGAAGCACCACACGAGAGAAGACAAGAACCTGACCGATAAAACAAACAAGTGTGTACCTGTCAGACACAGCGAGTGTGGGAACTGCACGGATTTCAGAATCTCCGGATCACAGTCCACATCAAAAATGGGTCCGGCAAATTTCCAGGAGTCGCTCAGGTAGCTGGAAAACTTGCTCCACGAGAGAACGCAGTATGTGATGTTGACCCGTTGAGAGACTTCGAACACCAGTCCAGTGTCTGAGCATTCATACACACCTTCTGCCTCCAAGTGAAGCCTGTCAGAACATCAGAACCGTCAGAAGATCCGCGGCTAAAAAAAACAACAAGCCTCTGTGTGAACTGTCTGAACACCTTAATTACAGTGACATACCTCACACATCTCTTTATACATATTGTCCTTCATTTAAAAGTGTTTTTTCTTGTTTTAAATATTATTGTTTGGATAGAACACCCAACAGGGTTCAGGGCAAAAGAGTACAAGATCTGCATGTTGAAGTCTATCTACTATGGATTCATATAAACACACATTTTCACATTATACCAATTCATAGGAAAGTGTCAAAAAGTTTTCCTGTGACATTAGGTTTTACACTCATGACTCAGATCTTCATCTCCCCATGACTCACTTTTGTTCAGAAACACTTAATCGTTTCTTATTATGAGCTGTAATAGTATTTCTCTAGTTCAGGCTGTTAGAATACGCATCTTTCATGACTGATATCATTGAGAGTTTATAAACGTGAGCCTTTCATTTCTCAGTAGTGTACTGAGATTGGTCACCTTTCTCTTAATGAACATCACACTGAGAATTCATTTGGTGTGCTGCTAGTCATTTAGAAATACTGCCACAATACAGAAATAACGCTCAAGTTATACAGCAGCAATACTGTGATTCACACTAATTAAACATGACTATAGGGTCTGGCGATATACGGAAGACACGATTAATGGTTAGAAATTTGTCAACTGGTAGAGATTTTGGTCTATCGTCCCTATCGCAGTAGAGATCACTTGAAGTCGCACGTTACATTACCACACATTCACTTTGACAATGGAAGAAGGCAGCAGTGGTTAGTTTCGCTTACACGTGATGAAACCAACAACAAGGAGAATGTAAAGAAAAAAGGTGCATCGTCTGTAGGGTGGGATCAGTTTGGGTATAGGAAAAGTGATACGAATGAGACAAACGTGACTTGCAAGGTATGTAAGAGCACTGTTTTAACAAGTGGTGGAAATACTTCAAACCTTTTCTATCATCTAAAATCAAAGCGTACAAATGAATATGGCCGAAGTAAAAAAATGCGGCAAACCTCACCACACTCATCTACAACATCACAGAGCGCTTACAAGCCAAAAAATTCCGTACAAACTTCCTTAACGACGTCTTTCACAAATGCTATTCCCTACGACAAGAAATCTCGAAGATGGTTAGACATAAACCGTGCTATTACAAAGCACATATGCAAAGACATGCCACCTATTCAGAGTAGGGGTCGACCTATTATCGAACTGGCCGATAATTGGTTAATATCAACGTCCATATTAAGTATTTTTTCGATTATGGACATCGGTCATTTTAAAAGCAGATTTGCAGATACAGTAATTTAATTTTTAAATGCAGTATTTGGCTTCGATGCTGCCAAGGATTTAGTGAAAGCCTTCAGAACACTGCACTAGTCTGTTGCCTGGAGAAATGCCCGCCCACCTGATTTGTTGGGAGTCAGAATTCCGGCCAATCAAGGCGGGAGGCTGAAGGCACTGGAAGGATTGGATTTACTCGCACTGAAAGCATTTGCTAGTCCGAGCTGCTGCAGTGATCCCGCATCAGTTGATGGAATAGCCATTCGCACATTATTTGAAGTCATGCCAATCACAAATACAAACCATTTTAAAGCGTCATGTAATCGCGAGCACTCAAAAGACGATCTTCATTCAGTGCATTCAGGCAATGGACGCGCACATGGAACACAGCCGCCACTCAAACTGCTCGCAACAAGTGTCATATTAAGCGATTTTCAGAATTTATTACGCATTAATGATCAGACACACACGTTATAATGGTCGTCTTGGCACGTATACACATGAGCACAATCGGTTGTCTTCAGTGAGTGTCTTCAGATCTGTGTAATAAGTGTTTTTCCTTTATGTCTTAACGTGCAGCCAAATCTTTTTTTATAGAAACGGAGAAAGACTCAAATACTCCATTAATTGTGGTCATACAAATAAGACTAATACATGATTTGAAACTGATCTGGTCTTTTATTGTTGTGTTCTCAATATCTAGAGAATATTTTTGCTTTTGTAAAACAATGACAATATACAGGCTGTGCTTTCAGCAGTCTCTCTCTGCATGCATCGTTCTGAAACGCATCATTAATACTCTGCAAAAGCTCATTATAGAAACATTAAGAATATGTATAAAGAAACTTTGAAGTGTCTACTTTAAATTATCCAATCCATAATTATATATTTTCGGATTATATTCTATGTATGAAAGTAAAGACAAGTGCAGTTTCTCCAGCATCAACTTGTCGTGTGTGATCACATCCTTGCGCAGAGCGCTCTATTTCACATGATTCGCCCAAGACCCAAACAATGGCACAACAAAGCAGCAATAATCTTTGTTAGATATGTTGATTGTACTATTGTTTTTTATTTCTTTACGGTTTACCATGTTGTCACTATAGTAAACGTGTAGTAACCATGTTTTTTGAGCAAAGTTTTTGTCAGAGCTCTTGTTATTCTTAATTTTGAACATTTTTCCACCTGACATATATATCGGTTCAATATATCGGTTATCGGACTACTAGGATCTGTAATAACCGATATCGACATTGGCCCTGAATAACGCATATCGGTCGACCTCTAATTCAGAGAGTTGAGAAGTAGGGTTTTAAAGCTCTGATGAAAACACTAGATGCAGGGTATGCAATCCCAAGCCAGAAATATTTTCACCAAGCGGAGTTGAAAATGTATTCCTGTCTTTAGCAATGTTGAAAATGAGTTTTGTAATGTCTCTTACTTCAAAACAACTACAGATCTCTAGAGGAGCCGCTAAAAACAGTTGTATATGAGTCTAACGATACACTTCATGAGCAACTAGACCCTGTGCAGCAGAAGTTTACAAACGTCGTATTCCAAGGAAAACACAAAGAAGATATTATTGCGCAAGGTCTCCGAGAGGCATTGAGAGTCTTGAGGATTACAAGAAAACTGGCAAGTCTGTGTTACTACAGACAACACAACAAATAACATACAGTAAAAAAATGTTATATATCCTTATTGTGTTTTATAACTCCATGTGACATGCAATTGTGTTCATATAGCTCTTTTTTCAACTTTTTAAGAGTGCTACAACACTTTATGTTTGCAACCCAAGTAAGTAAACTAAGAACATTACAACAAATGAACTCGGACTATACAGTAAACAGTTTGCTTAATTTGATTTATGCGTTTTCATATACAAATTGCCATATTGCGATTTATATTGTTATCGAGATATAAAACTGCTTCTCTGTGTTTTATGCACAGCTCTTCAGTGAACTACGGATCTTTGATCAGTAGGAAGTACTGCTCGGTCTGAGTCGTTTGTGACGAGCATTTGAAAAAGCAACACTGGTTAAACATCATTATAAATATAATTTTTTATCATGTGATAAAAGTGAGCAGAGGAACTTACTGCAGGCGGTCTCTGGAGATTTTTCTGGGGGTCACAAGCTCATGTTTGGGATTCTGTGAAGGTAAAATAACAGTTATTTTTATCATCAGACATTATGAGGAGCGTTTATCAGTTTGTAAATAGACATTAAGGGACACATTTAATAAACAGTGCAAAATATTGTGGGCTGATGGGAGTGGACTCCTACAATTGCACATAAAATAAGGTCAGTCTCGAAAACCGCCATGTCCACACCTTTTAGCGCTAAAATTCACTGCGTGTCTTTCGTAAATACAAAGTTTATACTTGAGAAGCTGAATATTTTCATTATACACATGAATGAAAGTTGCACTGATCATGACCGTCTCACCTTCAGAGCTTTACATCTGTCACAGCAGAACTTCAGCTGTTCATCTGAAAGATAAATCAGACACATGTGACATGACACACAACAATACAGCTTGACAATAATCTTTGAACATTTCACAGTACACAATTCGTTTTTTTTCTTTGCCCCGATTTAAAAACAGCATCATATGGATAAAACACTCAAAACATTCAGTGCGGACAAACATGTACACTTCATGATAACATGAACAAATGAGGTGATGAGAGAGATTGGTTATCTGTTTTCTGGTGCTGTTTTTTGGCACAGTAATCGTAAGTGTTATAAACAATATAAAATGTTACATCTTCAGCACCATTACATCTGAATGATATGTACTATTTGAAATATGGCTCAGCACTTACCTCTGGCATCTTCTGCTGTGGGTCTCTTATCAGAGTCTAAAAAACACACAACATTCCTTCATTATATCAAATGATTCAATTCAGAAAAAACATGTATAGAAATAATACAAATGATTATAAGAACATGGTATTCAGATGTCAGTGTTTATTATTTAGATGAGGTAAAGTACTGTGTCTACTATACTGTGGACATACATCATGTTTATTCAGTGATAAGAGATGCTGCTGCTGTAACTGACCAGACACAAAATATCAATGACATTACGCTAATACCCAATAGAGTTTACATTGCCTTCATTTTCCATTAAAGTTTAGCAAAATCTGCCTTGAATTGTAAGTTTCATAAGAATCTACAGTTACAAGTAACAAAAAGAAATGATGCGATGTGGCCATAAACGCTTTGTTTTGAAATCAGATATAATCAACTGCAGTATATATTACTAGACATGTAGTATATACATGGGTGATGACGACACACATCAATAATCATTACCAATATAGATGATAGTAAGAGAAATAGAGTAATTTTAAGTGTTAAGGTAAACGTATATAAGAAATAAGATTATGAAACCTGAATGTGTGTTGTGTTTCTCTTCATCAGACTCATCATCGTCGTCAGAGCTGTCCTCTGTTGATGTATCTGTGCTTTCTGATCACACACACAGGCACAAAGCTTTTAAATACATCACTTATACCAGATGAAGCTCAACAAATGATTCTGCATGTTTGATAGGAATGTGATGTTATACCTGAAGCGCTGTGAGTTTCTGCAGGATCATCTGTAAAACCCACACACAAATGAATGATGATGTGAACTCAACATCTGAACATTATCACTGATATTAAAACTCTGACACATGAGCACTTGTACACATGAACACAATAACAACAGCTTTTATTATGTGTGGGAATAAGAATCATGATAATAATAATAAATACAGCAATAACAGGGTCAAGTCCTTCAAACGTGCAAAGGGAAATATATGTGGTCAGCTCTTATGAGTTTTTGAAAAGCAGTTAAAAACATTGATAACAGCAATTAAACCACAAAAAAGTTGCAAACAATAGGTGGCATTATGGCCAGATAACTATGAGGAAGACAAATTGTGCTCTTAAAGGGATATTTCACGTGTTTGTTTGCCTATATATTGACCTCGTGTCTCTTGTCTTGTGCTGGTTCGTTTTGCAGTGTTCCGTGTCTCACGCTCTTGTAAATGTCCTGATACAGTCACTCAGGTCCATAAATATTGGGACATCGACAAAATTCTAACATTTTTGGCTCTATACACCACCACAATGGATTTCAAATGAAACGAACAAGATGTGCTTTAACTGCAGACTGTCAGCTTTAATTTGAGGGTATTGACATCCAAATCAGGTTAATGGTTTAGGAATTATAACAGTTTGCAGTTAAATAATGCCCAATTATTTCAACAGATGAAATCTTAACGTGTGTGTTCATGTGTTTTCTGATGGTCTGGAGAACTTCAGCATATATTCATACAGCTGCTCAAGTAAATACTGAAACGCCTTACAGACATCACCAGACTGTTAATAAATGATGGACTCACTCTTCACATCTGATGGTGAAACATCTCCATTCCTGGAATACACAAATACAATATTGTGTTAAACAAAGTGATGTTCAAAAAGGTGTTCATCATTCATGTTATACATACGCCACCAGATAAATAATGCTTCTCCAAAAAAACATACGAAAAAGCACTTTATGTCGGTACAGTACAGTAGACGTTCTCCCAACACTGCAAAAAATGACATTCTTGGTCTTCTTTTCTTGTTTTCCAGTAAATATGTCAACAAATTATTGAATCAAGATGCATTTTCTTGATAAGCAAAATGACCTGCCAATGGGGTAAAATAAATAATCTTGAATTAAGGTTGACATTTTTCTTAGTCACTCAATTCAAGATTATTTTTCTTACCCCATTGGCAGATTTTTTTACTTGTTTTAAGCACAAATTCACTGAAATTTCATACATTTTCAAACATACAGCTGTGTTCAAAATTATTCAACCCCCACTGACACGTGAAGCATAGCTTGACACAAGTGTCTTGCAGCGATCTACGGGTATCTTCGCCCATTCATCATGGGCAAAAGCCTCCAGTTCAGTCACATTCTTAGGCTTGCGCACTGCAACTGCTTTCTTTAAGTCCCACCAGAGGTTCTCAATCGGATTTAAGTCTGGTGACTGCGATGGCCACTTCAAAATGTTCCAGCCTTTAATCTGCAACCATGCTCTAGTGGACTTGGAGGTATGCTTGGGATCATTGTCCTGTTGAAAGGTCCAACGTCTTCCAAGCCTCAGGTTTGTGACGGACTGCATCACATTGTCATCCAATATCTCCTGGTACTGAAGAGAATTCATAGTACCTTGCACACGCTGAAGCTTCCAGTACCTGCAGAAGCAGAACAGCCCCAAAGCATGATTGACCCCCCGCCATGCTTCACAGTAGGCAAGGTGTTCTTTTCTTCATAGGCCTTGTTCTTCCTCCTCCAAACATGACGTTGATCCATGGGCCCAAACAGTTCTAATTTTGTTTCATCAGTCCACAGAACACTATCCCAAAACTTCTGTGGTTTGTCCACATGACTTTTGGCATACTGCAGTCTACTCTTCTTATTCTTTGGGGACAGCAAGGGGGTGCGCCTGTGAGTTCTGGCATGGAGGCCTTCATTACGCAGGGTGCGCCGTATTGTCTGAGCAGAAACTTCAGTACCCACATCTGGCAAATCTTTTCTCAGTTCCTCAGCAGTCACACGGGGACTTTTCTCCACTCTACGCTTCAGGTAGCGCACAGCAGTCGAAGTCAGCATCTTCTTTCTGCCACGACCAGGTAGCGTTTCAACAGTGCCCTTTGCCTTGAATTTGCGAATGATGCTTCCTATGGTGTCTCTTGGTATGTTTAACATCTTTGCAATCTTCTTATAGCCATTGCCCTTCCTGTGAAGAGTAATCACCTGTTCTCTTGTCTTCCTGGACCATTCTCTTGACCTCACCATGTTTGTAACCACACCAGTAAATGTCTAGAAGGAGCTGAGTATCACAGTCATTTTAAAGCTGCCTAATTGGTGCTTATTAGGCTTTATTGCTGCTCCCTGATACCCACAGGTGTTTTCAATACCTGATTGAAAACACTTCATTGAACCTCTGTTCTTCAGAGTGGTAGTCTTTAAGGGGTTGAATAATTATGTCAATGAAGAATTCACAAAAGAAACATTTACTACTGTATTACAAAACTAATTGATGTCATTTTAGTTGCATATGGTTCTTTAAGAAGTCCTTGTAGGATTTCATTCTGAATACAATTACAAATGTACACTAAATTCCCTAAAACCATTTACAGCATTGGGGGTTGAATAATTTTGAAAACAACTGTAGGTCAGTATGCCCATCAAGAAAATGCTTCTTGATTCTAGAATGTTTAGACATTTTTACATAAAAGAAGAAAAAAGTCTAAGCAAGGAAGTTATTTTTCGCAGTGAATTTAATTTGAAAAAAAAGGTTTTTGTTCTGTGTGGACAGGCTCTAGAGTATGATCAGTAGAAAAAACGTAAATTTGAGAATTAAAAACCCAAACAATTACACTCACAGTCCCAAAGTGAAAAATAAAGATGTCCACTTGACATAAAACAAAGTTCCACATGTTTCCTCTCGAACAATCACGGGAAATGCAGTGATGAGTAACTCCAACTACACAATTCACCTCACACAAATACTGACAATAACCCGAACTGACGGACACACTGAACATGAGGTGAAACATGCCTAACACATGTCAGATCAATTTGAAGTGTAGTGTTTTATCAGTTCATTAACATACAGGAGAAGTCGGAAGTGATGGTCGAGTGGTTCGTGCTCTGACATATGGCACCAGTGTGTCCCGGGCAACCCGAGTTCAAATTTATCCTCATTTTGTGCCTTAAGTGGTATGCCAAATGGTATGGGGCAAATGTTAACTCTATCTGGCTCTCCCACATCCATATTCAGATTTCTGGATTATAGTAAAACAAGTAACTATTTTGCAGAAATTTATTCATACGTCTGCAATACTGCCCTTTTATAACGCCAGGTTTTCCATAATACATGTTAGCCAAGCAATCGTGCAAAAACTATAGACTGTTTCAGACCGAGCTGCCTGTTTATGTGAAGTGCGTTTGTTGATGTGCTTGTTTCTGTGTGACGTTAATCAATGGTGCACCGCTATTTTACTTAATTTTTTACTAGTTTTAGTCTAATTTGCAAATTAAACTCGTTTTCCCGCTGCATTGAATCCATATAACTAGATGCGTACTTGCTGAGAAGAATCCTGTTAATTAAATATGTCATCCGGCTGTTCTGCGTGTCTGAGTGAATGAACTGCACAGTTTAACGCCGCTCATGGATTTGTCTGTGTCTGCACTGTATTCAATTAAATTTTATGTATATAGCGCTTTTCACAATGTGCACTGTTTTTAAACAGCTTTACAGGAGAAAATAAGAAAAACAGAAGAACAAAAAAATCACAAAAAAGGTCAAACACAGCACAGTTTATGGTGTTTATAGAACAAGCACGACCATTGTCGTAAATAATATCGAATAAATACAGTCTCCCGATGGTTTATTAAGGATATTATGCATGAAGTGAAAGCTTGGCTGAAAAGATGTGTCTTTAATCTAGATTTAAATTGGGAGAGTGTGTCTGACCCTCGAATAGTATCAGGAAGGCTATTCCAGAGTTTAGGTGCTACGTATGAGAAAGCTCGTCCCCCTTTGGTGGATTTTGTTATTCTAGGTGTTGTCAAAAGTCCTAAGTTTTGAGATCTTAGAGAGCGTGATGGGTTGTAATGTGATAAAAGCTCAGTTAAGTAAGTAGGTGCTAAACCGTTCAGGGCTTTGTAAGTAATTAAAATAATTTTAAAATCAATACGATACTTAATGGGTAGCCAGTGAAGCGGTGATAAAACTGGGGTTATGTGATCGTATTTTCTTGACCTAGTAAGAACTCTGGCAGCTGCATTCTGGACTAACTGTAGTTTGTTTATCGATGATACAGGACAACCACTAAGTAGAGCATTACAATAGTCAAGCCGTGAGGTCACAAATGCATGAATAAGCTTTTCTGCATCTGCAACACATAAACTATTTCGTAATTTGGCAACATTTCTAAGGTGGAAGAAGGCTGTTTTTGTGATATTTGAGATGTGATTTTTAAATGACAGGTTGCCGTCTAATATAACGCCTAGATCTTAAACTGTATTTGTTGGAGAAACAGTGCAGCTTTCAATTTGAAGGCTGTAATCGGAGATATTCTGTTTACTTGATTTTGGTGCTATGATTTATATTTCTGTTTTGTTAGAATTTGATTAAGGAAATTACTAGTCATCCAATGTTTTATGTCTTCGATGCACCAATTTGGATAGCTGAAAGGAATCGTCTTGATGAGATATATAGCTGAGTGCATAACAGTGGAAGGTTATACCATGTTTTCTAATAATGTGGCCAATGGGCATTATGTATATGGAGAAAAGCAAGGTATGAGCACATGAACACATGAACATCATCTCCAGTGTTGCTCTGAGAGTTTATTTAACAAGCATTTTACAGTTTGATTAACACATGCTTAACCTCAAGCATCTTCCCGATGACCGTCAAAATAAAAGTCCTGCTAACCTGAACACAGAGATGAAAACATACTAGTGAACTTAACTATAGTTTTTGCTATAGAAAATTGTAGTATTCTTGTAGTAAATTGATAAATCTGTAGTAAACACTGCAATATACTATAGTAAGGTACAAAAACACTATAGTATCTAAACTAATTTAGGTAAACTGAAAATTCAATGACCCTTATTTATCCATCTGTATTTAACATTTATGTCCTTTGTCTGTTATCTGCCTATTCATTTGATGACCTGCTTATATATTTTTTTAACGATGACAACAGACAGTTTCTACTTGTGCTTAACTTTATACATCTGTAGCACCAGTGCTTTGTGCAAAAAAAGTTTACATACAGCCCTGAATGTATCTTTGCTCCAACAATTTTCCAGCTGATAAACCAATAAGCCACTTCACAAGATGTAAAGTGTTTACATCTTGGAAAGTGGCTCATACATAGGTTTATCAGCTGGAAAAACCAATAGGCAGAAACATCTCAGCAATGACATACTGTCACCCAATAGGCATGGGAAAGACTGAAAGCCATGAAAACGTCTTGGTTACGTCTGTAACCTTCGTTCCCTGATGGAGGGAACGAGACGTTGTGTTGAGAGACAGACTTGGGTTTGATTCCGAGAACCTATCATCTCCGACATAAATCTGAAATGCCAATGGGCTTTGGCGAATGGCCCGCCCACGGCAGTCTCCACCCCGTACATTCGGGTATAAAAGGAAGATGGCGGCGGTCATTCATCACCCTTTCTGCTGAGGAACCTGGAGGTGCTCCTTGCAGCGGATCGGCAAGGCGTTGTGACATGTCGACGTTGTGTTGACAGACAGAATGGGGACCTATCTCTACACGTCACAGCGCTGAGCCGTATTACGACCTCAAGCTGAGCGAAACTGACTAGCCTAGCAAGTCACAAGAGAGCGTTGCAGCGAGACGTAACCTTCCAGTGGAATAGTAGTGGACATACTGTGAAGCCCCTTGGGACACGAAGAATGCTGGAGGTCCCTACACTCTTGTAGAGGCGAGCACCATCAAGAGCGGTCTTCATCGTAAAAGAGGATGAGTGACGTCTCAGAGGGGCTCACAGGCCACCAAGGCCCTGTAGGACCATTTATGATCTTAATAGGGTACAGAGCACGGCCGAAGTCGCATTCCTGAGGAACCTGGTGACCAAGTTATGTTAACCAAGAAACTTACCCTCCAGGCGATCGTGATGAGCGACACAGCGACTACATACACTCTCAACATGGATGGGGAGAGATTACTCTCTGGTCTCTGTAAGGTCAACACTGACCGGATCAAGGGGTTGCGGCAACATTCCGGAGAACGTAGCCGCTGTGACCGCCACAACAATCATGTTGATGTGATTAGAGGAGTGGTTAGATTGGATGGTTCTAAATCGCGTGTTTCGTCATTTGCCGGTTCGAGTCCCTCTCTGACCACAGAAATAATTTTACATCGTTATGGGTTTTATTATGTATCGCAGGGTAGTTTCTATATTTCTATTTAAGCATTTAATGCATGGTCAGGAATAGGAGCTCTTTTTCCACAACAATATGTTCCCGACACCGTGCAGACAGCCTCGCCAACAGCCTTTAAATAATCACCTTAAACCACATCACTTGCCCACTTAAACTGCATTAGCACGCGGCCACTCACATAACCTACGGGACATATTGCCATATACCTCCGTGAAGAGACTGACGCTACTGTGTGTGGAACTGACTTTCAGCCAAGAATTTAGAAATAATTATGAAACAATAATAAAAAAGATGACTATGCTGACTTGAGTGCATGTTCTCTACATTATTATGTGCAGTCTGCTTTACTAACGTTCTTTTCCCTTAATAAAGTTAACTAAAATGCTTTTGTTCTGTATCATTTTACAAGCATACTGCATTTTCGATTAAGAAAATTAGAATATTAGGTATGTTTGTTGTGGATAGTTTGTATTAAGTAAAATTTACATTTACATTTACGCATTTGGCAGATGCTTTTATCCAAAGCGACTTACATTGCATTGTCCTATACATTTTACATAGGTATTTGCAATCCCCTGAGATCGAACCCACAACCTTGCGTTGTTAATGCAATGCTCTTACCACTGAGCTACAGGAAAGCTGAGTAATGTGAAAATGATAAGTAATATATCAATACAAATGCCATACCTCATAATATCCTGTTCTTTTGTGTTGTATCCGTTTTGGACAAATACTGTGCCTGCATAAATTGGCTTAATTTTGTTTCTTTTTGACCTCCCTGTCTTCTGTTGTCCTTAAAGGCTCTGTATAAGTTTGCAACGCATGCTAAACAATTAGCTTATATTTATTTATTTTCATTTGACAATGTATATTTAACTTAAGATGGCTAGGTGTTTTTTTTCTTTCTTTTTTCATAAAGGAAACACTTTGTTGTAATTACACCTGTTGTTCCACATTAAATAAATAATAACAATAGCCTATATATTTCATTTAAAATTGCTGTCTTTGTCATCAAAAAACATTATATAATAATAACCCAAACATTGCGCCTTGCGCTCAGTATGAACGGCACCTGGTAGCTCACAAAAGGCTACCAAATCATTCTTCCCCTCATTCTTCTTCACTGCTGCTTGCTAATCTTTGAATAACTCTTAACATAAATCATGTCCCGCACATTATCTTCTCTTTTACTCTATGTAATTCTTTTAACCCAAAAGTCACACTCGCTTTGCTGGAAGTGGACATATGCAAATTTTGCAATTATATGATGAATAAACTTTATTTGTCCTACAATAGCCTAAATCTGTGCATTAAAATGATGGGCTTTTTAATTATGTTTTTAAAATATACGCCAGCGGCACTGAAACTCGAACATGTTTCCATGTGCTGAATAATAGAAAAGAATGCATATTTTTTTTATTTCAAATGGAAATGCGGAAGTTTATTTTAATAACAGAAGCTTCTTTGCGTTTCCATACGTTATATAGCGTCAGTCTCTTTACGGAGGTAAATGGCAAAGCATTCGGCTTTCGGCTGTGGATGATTTGTTTGAACATAAGTGGTGTGTTCGCATTATGAAGAACTGGCTGAGATCCAAATAAGGTGTCAGTGGAAAGACATTAGTACAATGAAATGGGAACGGCTTTTAATCGTGTAATGCACAGTTGCTTCATTGTCGTTGTGATGCTGGTGGTGGACCGTTATGTTCCCCATGGGAAGGCCGAGATGATCAGAGGATACCACTCGAACTGTGCTGAGGATGTAGTGACTCACTGCAGTATATCCAATAGCTGGGGGGCCACGTAGATGAGAACCAGTGGCCTTGGTAAAACCCTCAGAAACCAACCGAGGGAGCGGCTTTGGTGAATAGTTGAGTATATGGGGACAGAAGTCCGGTTGTTATTAAAGAAGGATTGGCTGTCCATTCTTAAGGAAGGTTATCTGTAAACTAAGCTTGTTACAGCGTGAGCTAGTGAGGGATCTTTGATCCTCGAGAATTTAAGCACTGCTTATACGGCTGAAAGTTAATAATGAAATATAAAGTTTTCTGCAGCAGCGTATGCTAAACAAATGCCAACGATCCAGATGAATGACGCAAAAGTCGCATGAATTCCTATATGACTGTTCAGACGGAGGTCGCATTGCGAAACATCAGACCTGTATCTGTTTTAGGAACACATATGGAAGTGGATCGAATCAGACTAAAAAAGATCGGATTCCATCTGGTTTGTCCTGTTCACTCGGTCATGCAGTAAACAGATCTGGGTTGCAAATGAGTAAAAAAAAAGGATTTTGGTGGCAGTGTGAACATGGCTTTTATAAGCAGAAGTGATGTCAACTTGGCCAGTCAAGTGCCACAATCCGTGTTTTTGTCAAGGTGGTGGCTTAGTTGAGCTTGTGATATTGTCGATTTTGTGATATTTTAGAGAATATTTTTAGAGATAAGGCTATGATGTTTGCAAACGGAAAAATTGCGCAGCCTGAGAGATTGATTATTAGGCGTTATTTCCAGAGCTTAGCCGGAAGTAATGCTTTATGATTTGAGTCTTTTGGGATTAAAGCTATGTCGGAGAGGGTACATTGGAAAAATAAAAAAGTCATTTTCAGGGTGACGAGGGAATTGATGGGTTGATTGGCAGGCAAGCTGAGGTGGAGTGAGCAACGGGAACGTAGGCCTATATAACTGCATGGATAGACATTTAAGTGGTGATTCATAATTTATGTTTACAAAATAAACCAAGATTTACCTTAATATATAACAAAATATTTTATGTGTTAAATGTGCAACGGTTCATCTGTACAGCAATGATAGGCCTACTTTCAACGTTAAGCAAAACGGCCGGCAGGTTGCAGCAGTGAAACATTTGATTGATTCATTCAAAGCAGATTGACTTGCTGAATCGTCTAAATCGTCCTAATTGAGGATTCATTTAAAATGAAACACCGCTGTTGTTGTTCAAAGAAAGACAAGCGTTCTGTTTTAATCTGTTGGAATTGGCGAAGTAGCGCAATAACAGTAATTTAATGCCATTTAATAAAAGCTTTATTGAACTGTATAACATTGATCGCTTGTGCAGTTGTGTGGGTATTATGAAAGCTCTTGCTATTGTCATTGTAAACCGCATTAGCGTCATTGAAAGGCAAGAATACAACATAATAGTTTGCAACATACTGGGCCGGAACGGCTTGCGGGGCCAACCTCAAGCTTGGGTCAGCCCCAGGAGTGGAGGAAACATCAGTGGAAAAGCGGGACGAGAGAAGGGCGTCTGGGCCTGCGTCGCTAGCAGAGGCAGCCTCGTCCTGGGGAGCACCCAGTTTATAAAAAGCAGAAATCGAATGTATTTCTGATTTTTCCTCTTTTTAAGTTTGAAGTTATGTTAACTGTTTGGTTGCACAAGGCGTTTCATGCAGGTCTGGGTGAGTATTCACTTTTAGATAGAATGCATCGTTTGATCCCACACTTTCATATTTGCAATTCTACGTGTCTAATACATGCATGAGCAACTGATAAAACACCTAAGACACAGAAAAACCCATATTCGTGTCATCATGTTTTTTATTATGTTATCGTGTTTTTATGTTTTATTCTGATAGTCATCTGTTTTTATGGCTTAAATCAAAACAAACCAACTGCAACCAATTTATTGATTGATATAAATTCGAATGCACAGTAAAAAAAATTTTTTTTTAATTTATGAGTTCTCATTTTGGCACCAAACTCTTCATATATTGTTCTTTAATATTACACCCAACCTCCCCCCCACGCTGTTTTGTTGCTTGTTTTGTAAGTTTTGAGTTAGGCTGAGTTGAGTTTGACTTGACCATAGTCTTTTTTATTCACTTCAATAGTGTGGATTATACATACATTGTGCGTGTTAATTTTACCTTTTTTAACACTGCCGATTTTGTCGTGTACTATATAGTCAATGGGGACTATTTTTTGGGTAAACTATCCATTTAAAATCACTGCAAGCTTCACCTCAACAGTCATTTACATATTTTGAAAAAAAAAATTGTCCCAGAGTAAAATAAATGATAACCTGGGATGAAGTGCAGTTTGAAAAGGCATTTACTGTTTCCGACTTCTAATGTGTCAATTTTAATCATTTTTTTCCAGCAAGCATGTTTGTAAAGACTCGGAGGTGTTGATGACGTTGATATGTTGAAAAAAATCAAGACATTGCATTATTTGTCAAATACAATCAGCTATGTGAAATCCAATCTATTATAATAATTCCTTCTCACAAACATCATAAAATAGAGACTTTGTCTAAAGAATTTGGTGGGTTCTTATCAGAACTATTACTGGCTGCAGATAGAGTCCTTGTCGTTGGTGACTTTAACATCCATATAGATAACGATACATATGCCTTGGGAATGGCTTTCAAAGACACTCTTAACTCCATGGGCGTTAGTCAATCGTAGTCAACGAAGCCACTCACCTTCGTAATCATACTTTAGATTTAATACTATCTTATGGTATAAATGTGGACGATGTTAAAATCCTTCAGCAGAGTGAAGTATTTCGGAAATTAGAGGTATTTCGTATAGCATGGAAGGATAGTACTCGAAAATACAGGAATGCCATAAAAACGTCTAGATTCGCCTACTTTTCAACACTAATAGAAGAAAACCCTCACAACCCTAGGTTTTTATTTAACACCGTGGCTAAATTAATAAAAAATAAATCGTCATCGACGTCAGATTCTGATTATCAGCATATAACAGTGATGAATTTATGAACTACTTCACTAGTAAAATCCAAGATATAAGAGAAAAAATTATAACAATGCAACCTGTAGTGAAATCCGCTAAACAAACTAACTACAGCACCCCTAAGGAGAAATTGCAATTATTTTCTACCGTAGATCCCGATGAACTGTCTAAAATCATAAGATCATCTAAATCAACAAAATACATGCTAGACCCTATACCTACAAAACTACTGAAAGAAATGCTCCCAGAATTTTTAGATCCACTTCTTAGTATTATTAACTCATCTCTGACATTAGGACATGTGCCTAAAGCATTTAATGTGGCTGTTATGAGGCCCCTTGTCAAAAAAAAAAAACTTGACCCAAGAGAACTAAGGAATTACAGGCCTATATCGAATTTACCTTTTATATCTAAAGTTCTGGAAAAAGTAGTTTCAACTCAATTATGCTCCTTCCTCCAAAGGAATGACATTAATGATGAATTCCAGTCTGGATTTCGAGCATGTCATAAGAGACTGCTTTGATCAGAGTTACAAATGATCTGCTTTTAGCGTCTGACCTTGGCTGTATTTCGTTATTGGTGCTTCTAGACCTTAGTGCTGCATTTGACACCATTGACCACAGCATACTCCTACATAGACTCGAAAATTATGTCTGCATTAACGGAATAGCATTGAAATGGTTTAAGTCTTATTTATCTGACCGTTTTCAATTTGTAGCAATAAACAATGAGGTGTCCCGCAAATCTCAGTCTTAGGGCCTCTGCTCTTGGCATTATATATATGCTACCTCTGGGAGATATAATAAAGCGACACAGAATTAGCTTTCACTGTTATGCTGATGATACTCAACTTTATATTTCCTCGAAGCCTCATGAAACACAGCAGTTCCATCAAATAATGGAATGCATAGTTGATTTAAAAAACTGGATGAGTAACAATTTTTTACTACTGAACTCGGACAAAACAGAAGTGTTACCTTGCTGGACTGAAAACCACCATACGTAACAACCAAGAATACTGCTTAGCTATTGATGGATGCTCCATAAAATCCTCGTAGTCAGCTAAGAATCTTGGCGTTGTATTCAATAGTAATCTGTCATTTGAGATCCATGACGCCAACACCTGTAAAATTGCATTTTTCCATTTTAAGAATATATCTAAACTGCGTCATATGCTGTCACTGTCAGATGCAGAGAAATTAAATACTTCCAGTATTAATTAGGCAAAGAAAATTATTTTGTGTAAATGCACAGATACTTTAAATTAAAAACATATTTCAAACCTGCAGCCGAGGTAACGCATTTGATTTTAAACATTTTGTTCTCCTAATGAAATTAAAACTTGTGTCTTGTTAATAAAGGAACGGACACTGTGAATTGGGGATATACTTCCAGTATTAGGCATGGTTATTTTAAATAAAGAAAATTCTTCCAAGTGTAGGGCACATATACTTCAAATGAAAACATTAAAAAGTGCAAAATGAAAGCACAAAATAAATAAATAAATAAAATACTTTCAGTATAAGGAACATATACGTCAACTAAAGTTTAGTTAAAGTTAAAGTTTCTTTACAGTAGTGCCATGCCATATATACAGTAAGAAAATAACTAAAAATACATTTGCACTGTTTAAAGGACACAAAATATTAAATTAAAATATTAAATATAAAAACTGTCAGGTGTCTTCTCATTTAAAAAGCAACAACAAGGAAACCCTAAAATTTTATGTTTATATAATGTCCCTGGTAATTTCAATACATCGCAGGCTCTTCCTAATATAAGGAGTACCTTTTGAAAATGACTTTTGGATTGAGGTTTGGGTCAGTTCCTGTTTTTTCTGTCCTGCGTTCTTCGTAATGGATCTTGCGGTTGGCTGCATTGCCTGGCAATGCTGGTATTCAACAACATGTTTAGTTTTGAGGTGGTAGAACAGATAAGTCGTGTTACCGCTCTTAGCTGGAACTTTTGCCCCACACACTCTACAGAGTATATTTTTCTGCTGCTCGTCGGACGGCTTAAATCCAAACCAAGTCCAAATAATAAATGTTGCACCGGTCTTTTTCACGAGCTCCTCTGTTTCGCTGACACTTTCAGCCATGTTTATTCAAGATGACGAATATGATGATTTGTTGCAGCCGGCTGCAGCTCATGGCTCTAAATTTTGCGGGTAGATTACGTCATCAACATGCATTATCGCGATAGTGCAATAGAATGAAAATCTCTATCGTAGGCCAATTTTGTATCGTTTATATCGCATATCGTTTATATCGCCCATCCCTACCCCACCTGTAAGTCGCTTTGGATAAATGCGTCTGCTATATGACTAAATGCAAATGTAAATGTAAATGAAGTGGTTACACACCAGAAAACGAGCGGCAGCATGTCGGGGAACAGGACTTTAATTTTTTTTTCCTCTCTCCCCTCTCTCTTTCCGGTCGCTCCGAGGGCTCCCGTCTCCGTTGTCTCGTCTCGTCGCTGCATACCCCCCACCCCACCCCCCCGAAGGAGGGGGAGGGAGCTTGCACAGTCGCGGGGGTACCCCCCGGCCTGTGAGGGGTGATGAGGGTATGTAGTAGAGTAGGCGGGGCGAGACCGTGGTTTATGGAAGCAAATAAGAGACGTAATGTTTTGAAATTTAACAGCCTATAAATACTTGATTTTGAATTATTTTCCTTTGGAAACCATGTATCTGAATTTATTTGTTTCGAATTTACCTCTATGAAATTTAAATATGAAAATTCTTGATTTCCAATTTAAAAACCTGAATTTAATGCTCACAAATTCAGATACAGAAAAAAATCAACTTACAGAATTTCTGATAAAATACATTTAGATTGATCAAATTTGATTGCTCTTATTCAGATCGAAAAATTCAAGTTAAATATTCACATGGTAACATCCAGGCTACCCAGGATAGGAAAAACAGTTGAGCCCACAGCCCGTCTCCAAATGAACCGAACCCTTGTACGGAACCATTGAACAGAACCAATGAACCGACGTCGGGCGGCCTATCAGAGCACGACAACCTGACTGTCTGTCATGATCCAAGAAGAGGTCAAGGCACCGATATTAAACCTGTTAAGAAGATGACTTCTAGGGAAAACGAAGGCGCTCCGGTAAGTTTGCTGTTTATGTACAGACTCTACAGAACAAAAGTATGTTGTTGCTAATTATTTTTTGGAACATTATTATTATTATTTTACGACCAACGTTGGTTCGGTTCATTGGTTCGGTTCATTGGTTCGGTTCAATGGTTCGGTTCAATTGCAGACGGGCTCTGGGCTCAACTGTTTTTCCTATCCTGGGTAGCCCGGATGTTACCATGTGAATATTTAACTTGCATTTTTCGATCTGAATTTGAGCAGTCGAATTAGACATATGTTTTCTTTGAAAAGTATTAACTTGAAATTTGAGATCTGAATAAGAGCAATCAAATTTGATCAATCTGAATGTATTTTATCTGAAATTCTGTAAGTTTTTTTTTTTGTATCTGAATTTGTGAGCATTAAATTCAGGTTTTTAAATTGGAAATCAAGAATTTTCTTATTTAAATTTCATAGAGGTAAATTCGAAACAAATAAATTCAGATACATGGTTTCCAAAGTAAAATAATTCAAAATCAAGTATTCATAGACTGTTAAATTTCAAAACATTATGTCTCTTATTTACTTCCATAGTGGTTCGAGTCCGGTGAGTAATTGTGAATTAGCGCCAGCTGTGCACACACTGGGCTCGAATCACGTAGGAGATGGGAGCATATAAAACGAACGAGCGACCGGACCGTCGAAGAGAGAGGACCGGACCCGAACATGTGTTATGTTTGTATTTATGTTCATGTTTTGTTCGCCGGCGGTCGTCCGTGAGGGGCCGCCGGCTGTTATATTACTTTATTAAATGTTTAAATGTCTTCCGGTTCCCGACTCCTTCCTTCCATTTTATGGAGATGTGTTACACTCTGTATCAGACTTTAGTTTGAAATGTGAAAGTGGAGCATGGGGAAAGTGTGTTAATGAAGAAATGGCTGTAAAATATAAATGGGTAAATAACAGCTCTATTAGGGCTGGGGGGAATATTCTGTTACCGCATAATAAAATGTCAACCAGAGATTTTCCTGAAACAAACACTGATTTATTTGATCTGGCTACGTTTTTATTTTTCTCTTTAGACGATGTCATCAACACACACAGCACGACATGTACAACAATATTAGAGACCATTTCCAGGTACTTAAAATATGGACCAGAGACGATAGGTGAGAGAGAGAGAATGTGTTTTGTTGACAATGGGTGCAAATCTGCTTTGGTTCACCCTACCCCTCCACCCCAACGTGCCGTATGATTACAGAAGTAATCGTACAGCTGTATCTATCTTTAATAAAGGTTATCAAACTAAATACTCTTCAAAGATAGGATGTATGCAATACTACTCTATAGGTACTCAAGATTAATATGGGATTGGCAGAAACCCTGTTTGTTAGCGCCGCTTTAAATAAATGTTTGTCTACATGCATCACTGAATGTCTGTATTCTATCTATCTATTCTATCTTGTTAAAGTTGTGTGTGTGTGAGAGAGAGAGAGAGATGATGATTTGATTTTTTTAATTAATTTTAGAGTTTAATGATACTTGTAGAATTAATTGTTATTATTTATTTGTGTTGAATGAGACGTTTGGAGAAATAAAGTAAATATGCATAAATATTTATGTTTTTATTTGTATTCTGCCCTATCTCTACTAGAGCTTTTCCCTCAAACAACGTGGAGCATCTCACACCTGCGCAAAAATAACGTCCGTAGAATGTTTTTATTATTCTTAGGTTACATAGATGAAGGTCAAGTTGCATTTATTACAATTACTTTGAAAACAAGAATGCCCTACAGAAAATCTTGTGGCTTAGTAGTTCATTAAGTGTAGAAAAGACATTGAAACATTAGCCGTTTTCATTGTTGTTTCATTTTGCAAAAACAATTCATGCTGCATTTATTCGACATCGATTTCTGACGGCGATTCAACGACGTTGAAAGGTAAGACGGTGAATCAACGTCAACATTTCAATGTTGTTCCAATTAGCTAAATCTAAACGCAATTCAACGTTCATTCCTTGACGTTCAACGTTGAAATGCTGGCTGGGTATTAAGTCATTAATATTCATTAAGCAGACTCGCATTTGTCGTGGCTCACAAATAAGCAAGCAGAATGTATAATCCCCTCACACACGCCATTTAACAAAAGCTTTCCGGCTTCTTTTATAAAGCTATCCGTTTAGGAGAGAAACCCATGTATTACGGAAGCATCAGGAGTTTACGCGTTCGTCGCGCGAGCTCATTGATGTTACATCCTCAGATGTTTAAAGTGCATTTAAAGTGTTTGACCCGCAAAGTATCGTCGGGGGTCACCACTGTGTGCTGGAGCACTGCGCCACAATTATTACTGTGTAGTAACGTTACTGTCGCTTTCATGTGTCTCTTCCACGCGCTCTTTGTTTATGTTTACAACGCACGAGCTAAATAACACGAGACCTGCCGTGATGACGAAGGTAATCCCTTCAGCTTGAACACAAACTCATTTCAACACCCACAAACACTCACCTGTCGTTCAGTTCTGCTGTTTCTCTGTAATGTGCCATTTGTGCGACCATTATTTCCCATACATACAAGCACGCATACACGGGAGCGCGCATCGGCTGTAGCAGGAAGTGGCGGGAAGTCAGACCTGCTCGTCCGCTTCTCGCGCATGAACAGTAAGTGTCAATATCCACTTACAAATACACCGTAAACAATACACAAGAGCTGTTCAATAGATATGAATCTCTCTGACCCGCGGTAAATTTGCATACTTAGTGAAAAACACTTTGTAATGCGATCTCTTTCGATCTCCATATTTCGGCGTGTTCAGTGTGAAAGCGCATTCTTGATTTAAAGTTAAATCTCTCGCAACCCGTCTTTTACAGGGATTTACTCTAAAATCTGATGTTTTAAGGTTCCTCATCAATACATGAATGCCAGTGAACCCCCAAAGCTGCAGTGTCACATAAACAACAATATAAATGTGCAGAAGTTTAAACGGAATCAGATCTGAGAGAACAGGGCGGCCCGCTCAAAGACCTTTAGAGGGGCACGTGCTCAAAGTTTAAAAGGGGCACATGGATCAAGGCTGTGCTCCAAACAGAAGTTTACATCCCCCTTGCATAATCTGGAAAATGCTGAATTTGGTAAAAAAGAGGAATTTTGAAGTCAAAGAATAATAACAGCATTTCTAGTCATACATAACTATTACAATAGATCCTCATGAAGGCAACACCATTCATACAAAGTCAGGTGGGTGTTAACCTCTGAAAATATTTTTGGTGTAATTTGTTATGTTTATATGTATATTTTTTCATTTATAAATATCTGTTATTCAGGAATCTAAATATAAACAATTTACACCAAATAACATTTTCAGAGGTTTTCACCCACCTGACTTTAAAGGGGTGTTGCAACGATGTGTCATGCATTCTGACTTCTTAACAATGTTAAACGTGCTGTCTTCTCATGCTTAACATGGTCAACTTGTACAAAAATGAGTTGGGCGTATGACGTAGTATTTCTGTGCTCAATACACTCCCCCTGTGATCGTACAGGTTTCAGAAAGTTTTTTTCGAACATATAAAGCTTTTTTGTAAAAAAAATTCTTAGTTCCTTATTGGACAATTCTCCCGGAAAAGCACACAGCACTCCTACGCAGCATGGAGAGCAGGAGAAAGAGCATGCGCAGATATCACTTTCACTTGTGTGCAGGAAAGAGAGCGAGAGTACGGGTTGGGTGATGGGCATTTGGGTGATGAATGTTATATAAACTGTGGATATAACGCTGGAGATGGTTTGAAACTGACATATGGAGCCGTTCCAGCTCTAAAAGATGCCGGACATGAAACGCATGTGGTGACTGAGACTGATGTCTGTGTTTTGTTGACAATGGGTGCACATGTGCTTTGGTTCACCCTACCCCTCCACCCCAACGCGCCGTATGATTTCAGAAGTAATCGTACAGCTGTATCTATCTTTAACAAAGGTTATCAAACTACATATTCAATACTCAAAGATATGATGTTGTCATGATTCCACCTCACCTTGTCAGGTATTTCTTGGTCTAGAGGTGGAATCATACAGAATCCTCTGTTTCATGTGGGAGAGAGACGATTTCTTCTCTCTCCGTGTCTCGTCTCTGGCCCCGCCCCTCTCTCTTCTCGTCAGCTTTCCCTGAGTGCTAATCCCCAGCACCTGTTGCTCGTTACCATCCTCTGTTTGTTTCCCCTATAAAGAGTCCTCATGTTTCTTTGTCTTGTTGCTCGTGCATTGTAAGCTGTACCTGTGTTTGATGTTTGCTGTGGATATACCTTGTGAAGATACCTTGTGGATATACCTGTATGTTTTCCTTGTTCCTGTGTCTTTGTCAAGTAAGTGTTAGTTTAGTGTTTGTATCCAGTGTTTATTTTCTAGTCTAGTGAGTTAGTGTCCTTGTTTTGAGTTTAATATTATCCAGTCTTGTTTTCCCCATTGTGGGTTTTGTTTTGCCTGTTTTGTAGTGTTCTTTTGTTTAATAATAAATTATCTGTTAACACTGTCATCCCTGAGTCCTGCCTGCAATTGGGTTCTCCCTGCATTGTCTTCCTTGCAATTTCATGACAGAATGCACGAGCCAGTAATTAACCCAGCAGGCAGCAACTCGTCCCAGGCTTGGTGGCAGTCAGCCATCTATGATGTGCAGAAAGGCAATGGCCCTTTTCCTCCCCAGAGTGACCGGACCCTGGAAAATTATGCACAGGGGTCGTTGGCTAGGCGGGGCTTTCTCCCAGAGGTTCTGCTGAACTCCTATTTCCTGGCTGGCCTGGTCAGTCCTCCTCCGCTGGAGGAACGGGAGAGGATTATCCAGGGGTCTTTCCAGGACCTGGTAAAGAATCTCTCGAGCAGTGGCCCCCAGGACTCCACCCACTTCCACCTGGATTCCGTCCCGGAGGACCAGGTGCTGACCACTGGGATGGTGAGGTTCGCCGGTCCATCCCACTCACCTCCCGTCTGCATCCAAGGGAGACGCCCACGGAGGCAGTCGTGGGACTCCCCGTCCGACTCATCCTGCACGGAGCTAGCCGTGTCTCCCACCGCCTCTCTTCGGTCGGCCACAGTCCCTGTGGGCCGCTCCCGGAAGAGGAAGCCCAAGAGGGGAAAGCGTTCGAGTACTGCCCAGCATCCGGTGTTCCCGAGGCTGGCTTTCAAGCCGGTCCAGCAGCCGGCACCAAGCGCTGCCCAGCCACCGGACAGCGCTGCCCAGCCGCCATTCCAGCTGGTCCCGTCTGGCCTTCCCGGGTCTCTTCAGCCGGCCCCGTCCGGTCTTCCCGGGTCTCTACAGCCGGTCTCGTCCGGCCTTCGAGGGCCTCTACAGCCGGTCCAGTCCGGCATTCCCAGGCCTCTCCAGCCGGTCCAGTCCGGCATTCCCAGGCCTCTCCAGCCGGTCCAGTCCGGCATTCCCAGGCCTCTCCAGCCGGTCCAGTCCGGCATTCCCAGGCCTCTCCAGCCGGTCCAGTCCGGCATTCCCAGGCCTCTCCAGCCGGTCCAGTCCGGCATTCCCAGGCCTCTCCAGCCGGTCCAGTCCGGCATTCCCAGGCCTCTCCAGCCGGTCCAGTCCGGCATTCCCAGGCCTCTCCAGCCGGTCCAGTCCGGCCTTCCCAGGCCTCTCCAGCCGGTCCCGTCCGGCCTTCCCAGGCCTCTCCAGCCGGTCCCGTCCGGCCTTCCCAGGCCTCTCCAGCCGGTCCCGTCCGGCCTTCCCAGGCCTCTCCAGCCGGTCCCGTCCGGCCTTTCCGAGCCTCTCCAGCCGGGGTCCAGCCCAGCAGTCCTGCCAGGGACTAGGACAGTTCCTCCAAGGACTTCCCCTGTTAAGCCCTCTGGGGCTCCGTGCTCTGGCGCGCCCCCACGGGCTAGGACTTCCCCACCCAGCCCTACCCTTTCTGGACTTCCCCCTATGTTCTCTGGTTTGCCAACACCCCCCCTCCCTTGTTTGTTATTTTTATTGTCACACCCGAGTCCACTCGTTGTCATGTCATGTATGCCCCTTATCTTGTTGACCATGTCTGTCTGGTTCTTGTCTTTGTCTAAGTCTGTCTTGTCTTGTTTGTGCCTTTGAGGAGCATCAGGATGCTGCTCCTTAAGGCGGGGGTTCTGTCATGATTCCACCTCACCTTGTCAGGTATTTCTTGGTCTAGAGGTGGAATCATACAGAATCCTCTGTTTCATGTGGGAGAGAGACGATTTCTTCTCTCTCCGTGTCTCGTCTCTGGCCCCGCCCCTCTCTCTTCTCGTCAGCTTTCCCTGAGTGCTAATCCCCAGCACCTGTTGCTCGTTACCATCCTCTGTTTGTTTCCCCTATAAAGAGTCCTCATGTTTCTTTGTCTTGTTGCTCGTGCATTGTAAGCTGTACCTGTGTTTGATGTTTGCTGTGGATATACCTTGTGAAGATACCTTGTGGATATACCTGTATGTTTTCCTTGTTCCTGTGTCTTTGTCAAGTAAGTGTTAGTTTAGTGTTTGTATCCAGTGTTTATTTTCTAGTCTAGTGAGTTAGTGTCCTTGTTTTGAGTTTAATATTATCCAGTCTTGTTTTCCCCATTGTGGGTTTTGTTTTGCCTGTTTTGTAGTGTTCTTTTGTTTAATAATAAATTATCTGTTAACACTGTCATCCCTGAGTCCTGCCTGCAATTGGGTTCTCCCTGCATTGTCTTCCTTGCAATTTCATGACAGATGTATGCAATACTACTCTATAGGTACTCAAGATTAATATGGGATTGGCAGAAACCCTGTGTGTTAGCGCCGCTTTAAATAAATGTTTGTCTACATGCATCACTGATTCTGACGCGCAGACTGACGCGTCTGAATTCTATCTATTGTTATAGTTGTGTATGAGTCTCTTGATTGTCCTATATGTGTACAGATGAATCTCAACATTACACTACTGCTGGGGACAAGACATACAGTGTATGCAGAAATGCTGATAAGGCAAAGATTGTGGAGGACCTGGGTGATTCTTCTGAAGATAAGTCGACGGTTTAATAACTCAGGACAAACAAGAAACCCTTAAACAACTATGACTAAACATAAAAACTGTCAGTGACTGTTCAGGACAGGTGACATCATACAGTGTTAAGAATCAGGGGGATGTAAGCGTTTGACCTGGGCTATTTTTAGAAATTCAGTTTTTATTTTTTGTTATGTTAAAATTTATTTCTTAAAATAAATTGTTCAGGGCAGGACTAAATTAAAAATAAACCTTGATTTTCTAAATTCTAATATTTTCTTCCACATTCCTCTGTTGTAGTAAACTGTGTCGGACAGGGTCCCTATTGGAAATAAACGTCTCCATTGTATCATGAAATATTGTATTTTAAGATTGTAGGCAATATGCTATAAAACACTAGGGGCTGATATCACTTACAGGGAGCAGCTGATGTTGAGGGGGGTGCTGGGGATGAGGCTGCTGCAGTTACTGTCTTTGCAGTTGTAGAAAAAAAATTAGTCATATAAAAAATAGAATTCTGTTCTAATCCTCTTTTTATTTTATCCCCTTTTAAAATGAAAATGTTAATAAAGCAGCATTGATGAGTATAATTCGGAGCATGAGAGAATCAGCCTGTTTTAACATTGTTTTGAAGGCACATTTTAAATGTAGGCAAAGGTGCCTGCGACCTGCTGCTTAAAGTCGTAGATGAAATGATGGGTAGTGTCGATCAGCGCAAAGATCACGAAAAAGAAGTTTTCCAGAATGCCTGAAAATGATCAGTGCTGGACATGTGAGAGGAAATTTTGGAGGAAAATGTCTTGTTGGAAGAGCAAGTCAGCACCACAACCTCATCACAGGTCCGTTGTTATTCCTTATTTACGGCCAGATTAAGAAAACCTCTGAGATGTATTTATTTATTTTTGTGTTTGTTTGTTTGATTATAGGTCTGCGCTGGCTGAAGCCACATTTCCATGGAAAGACAGTCCATTGGAAGTCCAAAAAGGCCTAATTCCCTGTTCTTGCAGCCCACAAAAACCTCTGTATGCCCAGCACAAGCATTGAAAGTGAACCGTTGTTTACTGCAATCCCCATTGTGATTGACGAATTGAGAAATCGAATTGATACCGAAAAGTAGAGTAGATAAAAATCTATCCCTGCTGAAAACGCCCTTGTTACTGAGATTACATCTGTTATTGATACCAGGCCCAGCGAACCCCAGGTTCTGCATGGACCTATCTATGACGACATTCAACAAAATATCAACGACTGCTTCTCTAGCCCCGTCCACTGGTTTGCAGATGACAGAACCAATGGCGCAGAACCAGATAGTGCGAGCAATCAATAAACAAACATGCCGTTAAAGATAGCTAAATATTGTGCCACACCTGGTTGTGGTAGAATACAGTCGCTGCATAACCCTCCTTCGGATTCTGATATTAGGAATGCGGGGTTAAAGTTTATTTTTAAAGACAAAACATAACACGTTTGTTTGTTTCATTTCTCAGAGGATTCCTTCATGAACAAGGCACAGTTTAAAATTAAAAAGCAGTGACGTGCCTTCAATATTGGATCCGATAGGAATGGTGCAGCAATATTATGTGAGTAAAACATTTATGTACTATGCATCACTAGAGACTTTGTTAGAGAACACTTGATGTGCTCTGAGGCCTATTTGCACAGGATTAGTATAACGTGGAGACCTCTAATCATTTGTATTAATTGCAGAGGTTGTCTGTGATCTTAAGCCTGTGCGATTCGCCATCTGTGATTTGGAGGGCTTATATATAATTTTCAAGGATTTATCCACCGTTTGTGAATAATGGAGGCTGTTTTGAAGTGGTTTGGTATTTTTTCGGGTGCTTGGTGATATCCATAAGTTACAGGGAGTCTCCTGTTTGTTTAATATGATGGAAACTCTTGTAACATTTGACCCGCGATCGCGGTGATCTTCGTTCGGTTCGGGATCACTGGTCTCAAATGCAGACAGGTACGGTCATATATCATTAAACACAATACAACTATAGGCTATACAAACTATACGCAAAGCCTTGCAATTACATACAGGAAATAAGTCAGTAAATTTGAGTGAAATCATCCCGTGCGAATGCGTCACATGAAATACTGATGTGTGGAGGTCATTTATAAATCACAGGAGGTCCCCAGATAATACTGATTCCGTGTGAAAACTGTAAATGGTGTCTGTAAATCTTATGTCTCGAACAAAATTCACAGAAGCCTGCAATTACATTAATTGCTTTCCAATCAAAGCAGTGTGTTAACTTATAAAGTCTTCAATGTGGCACGCCCATTAAAACCGAGCGTTTGTAGAGCTGGCCTCAAAACCTGGGCAGAAAATGGCCTATTGCTTATTGATTTTGATGTTTTTGGACGTAAAAACCACGTGAACGTCATAAGTAAACCTCATATAACAGTATAAAACAGACAAGGACACTTCATGAGACCTTTAAATTGCAATTTATATTGCTGTCAACAAAATGTCACGTTTTAAATATTGCAATTTTTTTATTTAGCCTATTTCAGTCAATGAATTTGTGTAAACTTGTTAATAATTGTCTGGCTGTACTAGTTTTTTTTTTAACTAAGGCTAAAGACCTAGTTGTGGCTTTGTAACAACTTTCCTTTTCAATTCGTCTTTTCACAATTAAAGAACAGTATTTCATCAAGAAACTGACCAGCACTGGCAATCTCTTTATTAATTTGTCATATAAGTCTACATTTTCGGTTAGATCAACATTCAAAATATTCTGGTAAATAACTAAGAAGCAAGTATCAGGTCAGCGTTGGAAGTGTTCTCTGTAACGTGCGGTCTCTGTCCGCTCCATCGTGCTCTCTCGTTATAGCTTTCTTGCGCAAGCTTTTCAATGCGATCTTATAAACATTTTTCCCCTTGAGAAATCTCTGTCATGATGCTGTGACAGTAGGAGTGGGATATGTAAACGCTTACAGCTAAAATGATAGATCCATTTCATTCATATTCCAAAATGCAAGACATATGTTTGTGATTATAACTGATCTATTTTCCCCTCTGCATTGTGTAACAATAAATAAAACTTAGTTTTATTGTTTTCAAAGTCTTAGTAAACAGCTTGTTGGAATGCTTGATTCTGATTGGCCAGTTGCGTAATTTGCAGGTTTGTTATTGCCAGAAACTACCTCTCAAAATTCATTTTCACATTTTTTTTGACAAATTGAATATAAATATGTATTTTAATAACATATATGACATTATATTTACAAATGTTTAAACAAAATGACCTGTTTGTGACATTTGAACGTCATTCATATTTGTAAATGGGCAATCGTGGCCTAATGGTTAGAGAGTCGGACTCGTGACCAGAAGGTTGCCCGTTTGATCCTCAGGGCCGGCGGGTAACGACTGAGGTCCCCTTGAGCGCCTTGAGGCACCTTACTCCTACTTGCTCCCAGGGCGCTGTAGTGATAGCTGTCCACTGCTCCGGGTGTACGCGTGTTCACTACTCACTGGATGGGTTAAAAGCAGAGGTCACATTTCAGGTATGGCTCACCATACCTGACAAATAGGTCACTTTCACTTCATTTATGCATTTGGAAGATTATAGATTATAGTCCTATAGATTTATTTCTAAGTATGTGCCATCCCCTGTAAGACAAAGAAACATACACATTAATACAAAGATTTGTATATTTCCCCCACTTTTGTGCTCCACATTGCTAGCAGTCATCATGGAATTTGCACCTTCTATGTGACTGTTTCTAAAGTAAAACAAACACAAATAAAGATCTTACAAAACGGTCTAGTGTATAATTGTAATTGTAATTGTAAAGACATAGGGCTGCAAAATCAGACACCAGCGCAATATCCTTGAATTACTTTTTGCATGGTCTGCATCCATTTCAATGCACGTTGATCAGTTCATAACGTGAATTCACGCCCAAGCAAGTAATACCGCAGAGAATCCACAGCCCTCTTAATGGCAAGGCCTTTATTCTCAATTGTTGAGTATCTCCTCTCTCTTTCAAAGAGTTTTCTGCTCAGAAATAGCACAGGTCTCTCATCTTCAGCCTCTCCTTGGGCTAGAACTGCTCCCAAGACAACATCAGAATCATCCACCTGTACAATAAATCTCCCAGAGAAATTAGGGCTCTGCAACACTAGTTCATGGCATAACAAATCTTCTTGGTCATATCAGTCAACGGTGTAGCCAGTGATGCGAAGTGGGGAATGAAGCGGCGGTACAAGCCGATTCAACCAAGAAAGGACCTCACCTGCTTTTTAGTTTGCGGACGAGTACTATTTTGGATAGCCTTAAGCTTTTCCACTTGTGGTCTGATCTGTCAATGACGCAGCAATTACCCCAAGTATCTCACCTCTGTCTTGGCCCATGAACATTTTGTGGTGTTGATCATGAGCCCTGCTTCCTGAAGCCTCTTCAGAATGTCCGCAAGATGCCGCAAATGTTCTTGCCAAGACCCACTGTATATAACCACATCGTCGAGGTAGGCAGCTGCTTACATCCTGTAATTACATGGTCCATCATCCTTTGGAACGTGGCCGGTGCTCCATGTAACCCAAAAGGCATAACCGTATATTAAAATAACCCTACAGGAGATCGAAAGACAGTGTAGGACTTTCAAGGGGGATCAAGGGGCACTTGCCAATAACCTTTACACAGATCTAATGTAGTCATATATGAGACTTTACCCAGTCTCTCAATTAACTCGTCGATACGAGGCATCGGATACGAATCATAAGATGATACGCCGTTTAGTTTTCTAAAATCAGTGCAGAACCTAATTCCTCCATCTTTTTTAGGGACTAGTAGTATGGGACTTGACCACTCATTGTTTGACGGTTCTATTATCCCCATTATCATTATGGTCTCGATCTCAGTCTTTAACCGTTCAACCAACATCTCCGGAACCCAATATGGTTTCTGCCGTATAGGAGTAGTGTGTTTCAGGATGATATTATGTGTGAGTAGCTCGGTCCGGCCTGGTCTTTCCTGGAACAGAGATGGAAAAGATTGAAGTTTCTCAGTAAGCTGCTGTTGTTGTTAGTAACATTCTGGGGACATCGGTGATGATCGAATTGGTTCCGTATCGGGTTCATCCTCATCCTCCACTTTAGACCTCACCCTCATCACGTGATCCTTTACATCCTGAGGACCTTTAAGATCCAACAGCCTCTCCTTTAATTCTAGCAGGAGAATAACATGTAGGACCTGCTTAGGCTGCCTTCTTCAGGGACACAAAATCTCATAGGTTACTGGGCTCAGTTTTTAAGGTCACGACATACGGACCCTGCCATTTGGCCAACAACTTGCTGGTACCTGATGGTAGTAGAACTTTCTGTCTAGGTTTTAGGTTCCTTTCCCTTGCATGCGTGTCATACCATACCTTTTGTCTCTGCTGGGCAGTAGAAAAATTTTCTTTAGCCAGAGTTGTAAAGGTCTCCAACTTGTTCCGCATCTGTAAGATATATTAGGCGATACTGCACTGGGCTGGTTCCTCTGCTATCCACCCTTCTTTGAGCACGTCCAGGGGGCTTCGAACTTGCCTGCCAAACCAAAGCTCGAAAGGGGAGAAACCAGTCGAACACTGAGGGACCTCTCCATAGGCAAAGAGAAGAAAAGGAATCCATTTATCCCAATCCCGCAAGATTCATCAACAACTTCTTCAGCATGTTTTTCAGTAAACCATTGAACCGTTCTACAAGACCATCAGTTTGAGGGTGAAATGGTTTAGTTCAAATTCCCTTAATCCTAGCTGTTTGTACAATAATTTCATCAGTTTAGCCATAAAATTTGTTCCCTGATCCGTGATCATTTCTGACGGAACTCTAACCCTTGAAATCAGATCAACCAAACATCTCACAGTATGTTTAACTTGGATCGAACGCAGTGGGTACACCTCTGGATATCTGGTAGCATAGTCACAGTTCACCAATGCAAATTGGTGACCCGAACTACTCTGCACCATGGGACATATTTGATGTCTTAGATATGGTAAGAGGTATTACATTTCCATCCCATTCTTACAGTATTACACCAATCACTATGCACTTGTTAACTGGACAATCATAGCACACCTCGCTTTTCAGAGCCATGAGCTTTGTAAAATATCTCTATGTTTCACAGAGGCGGGGCAAAGAGGATATACAAACATGCGCATAAGTGAAAAAAAAACACATTTTAATCTTAAATCGTGTATATACATTAGGGCTGTGCACGATTAACCAAAACATATATCACTCCTTGAGATATAAGCACACCTTGTGAGGAAGTACGGTAAAATGCTGCTGTATTCGAAAGCCATAGGGCGCTCTCGTGCAGAAACTCCAAATAAGCACTGCAGAAGAAGACCATAGAACAGGTAATTTTAGGAAAAGGACATGTTTTTATCACTGTTCCTCAAGCCTCCTCAGGAATTGTCATGATCCATCCATCCATTTTCTTCCGCTTATCCGGGGCCGGGTCGCGGGGGCAGTAGTCTAACCAGGGATGCCCAGACTTCCCTCCCTAGACAGGCAGGAACTCTCCACCCACCTGAAGTGAGCAAGCCACCCTTTTCCGACTGAGAACCATGGCCTCAGATTTGGAGGTGCTGATTCTCATCCCAGCCGCTTCACACTCGGCTGCAAACCGTCCCAGTGCATGCTGAAGGTCCTGGTCTGATGGAGCCAGCACGATGAAGAGCAGAGATGAAATCGTGTGGTCCCCAAACCCGACGCCCTCCGGCCCCTGGCTGCGCCTAGAAATTCTGTCCATAAAAATTATGAACAGAACCGGCGACAAAGGGCAGCCCTGCCGGAGTCCAACATGCACCGGGAACAAGTCTGACTAACTGCCGGCAATGCGAACCAAGCTCCTGCTCCGGTCGTACAGGGACCGGATAGCCCTTAGCAAAGGGTCCCGAATCCCATACTCCCGGAGCACCCTCCACAAAATGCCGCGAGGGACACGGTCGAATGCCTTCTCCACATCCACAAAACACATGTGGACTGGTTGGGCAAACTCCCATGAACCCTCCAGCACCCTGGAGAGGGTATAGAGCTGGTCCAGTGTTCCACGACCGGGACGAAAACCACACTGTTCCTCCTGAATCCGGGGTTCTACCATAGCCGGATTCTCCTCTCCAGTACCCTGGCATAGACTTTCCCGAGGAGGCTGAGAAGTGTAATCCCCGATAGTTGGAGCACACCCTCCGGTCCCCCTTCTTAAAAAGAGGGACCACCACCCCGGTCTGCCAGTCCAAGGGCACTGTCCCCGACCGCCAAGCGATGCTGCAGAGGTGTGTCAGCCAAGACAGCCCCACAACATCCAGAGACTTGAGGTACTCAGGGCGGATCTCATCCACCCCCGGTGCCCTGCCACCGAGGAGTTTCTTGACTACCTCGGTGACTTCAGCCCGGGTGATGGGCGAGTCCGCCTCCGAGCCCTCGGCCTCTGCTTCCTCAATGGAAGACATGACGGCGGGATTGAGGAGATCCTCGAAGTATTCCTTGCACCGCCAGATGATATCCCCGGTCGAGGTCAACAGCTGCCCCCCTCAACTGTAAACTGCGTTGGTAGGGCACTGCTTCCCCTTCCTGAGGCACCGGACGGTTTGCCAGAATCTCTTCGAAGTCGAACGATAGTCTTTCTCCATGGCCTCACCGAACTCCTTCCAGGCCCGAGATTTTGCCTCCCCAACCACTCGGGCTGCAGTCCGCTTGGCCTGTCGGTACCTGTCAGCTGCCTCGGGAGTCCCACAAGCCAGCCAGGCCCAATAGGACTCCTTCTTCAGCTTGACGGCATCCCTTACTTCCGGTATCCACCACCGGGTTCGGGGATTGCCGCCTCGACAGGCACCGGAGACCTTACGGCCACAGCTCCGAGTGGCTGCGTTGACAATGGAGGTGGAGAACATGGTCCACTCGGACTCAATATCTCCAGACTCCCTCGGGATCTGGTCGAAGCTCTGCCGGAGGTGGAAGTTGAAGATCTCTCTGACAGGCGATTCGGCCAAACGTTCCCAACAGACCCTCACAGTACGTTTGGGTCTGCCGAGTCTGTCCAGCTTCCTCCCCCGCCATCGGATCCAACTCACCACCAGGTGGTGATCGGTTGACAGCTCCGCCCCTCTCTTCACCCGAGTGTCCAAGACATATGGCCGGAGGTCAGATGAAACAACCAGTCAAAGCCGTCAGAGAGGTGACGTTCCATGTCCCTAGAGCTAGATTCTGCGTCCAGGAATCGGGTTGTCGAGGCCCCCGCCTTCGACTACCACCCGATCCACTTTGCACCGGCCCCTTACGGTCCCTCCTGTAGGTGGTGGGTCCACGGGAGGTTGGCCCCACGTCGTTCCTTTGGGCTGAGCCCGGCCGGACCCCATGGGGGAAGGCCCGACCACCAGGCGCTCGCATACGAGCCCCAACCCCGGGCCTGGCTACAGGGTGGGGCCCCGGCTGCGCCATGCCGGGCGACGTCATGGTCCTCGAATTTGTCGTCATCATAAGGGTTTTTGAACCGCTCTTGGTCTCATCCGTCGCCTAGGACCTGTTTGCCATGGGAGACCCTACCAGGGGCATATAGCCCCAGACAACATAGCTCCTAGGGTCACCCTCCACCACGGTAAGGTGGCAGTTCGAGGAGAGGTTGTAATGATAATAAAGTATATTTATAATGATCATGTTTGACGGGTGTTGCTTTTTTAAATGCACGTGATAAGCGACTCAAACTCCCACTGCTTTTAGATATAGCTGCAATTCCTACTGATCCCAGAGACGTGCTTCACGGACAAGCTACGCATGAATAAAATAATAAATGCCTTGCATAATCGCAGCCAACTCGATTTCAGCATGATTTATTGGTAATCGCGTTTAATTGGGCACAGCCCTAATACACATAATATTTGTTTTTCAGCCGTGTGATATGACCCCTTTAAGATTAATTGGGTAATCAAAGCTTAGTTAGCTTATACACGTTTAGCCTGTCAAGATGCAGCAGTGTTGTGTTAGCAATCCAGGGTAGAACTGGCTCTCCTGGTTGACTCTGGTTTCTAAAAAGGTTTTTTCTCCATTTATATATATTATTGGAGTTTTGGTTCCTTGCCACTGTCAGCCGCTGTGTCTGCTGACATCAGGTTTAAGGCTTTATACTTGAACACTGCTCTTAACGAATTTGTAAGACTAAAATTGTTTTGACATATAACTGTTTTTCTGTATAAATGGCAACAGCCACTCATGATATTATTGCTAATTCTCTTTGACCTGTTCATAATAAATCTAGTTCACTTTAGCTCATCTTTAAGACCTGCAATAAAAGCATGAGATATTAAACATTGTATACAATACCTATGTATTTGTTTTTATACATGATTGTGTCTATGTATGCATTTGCTTTTTTCCCTTACCTGATCTATTTCTTATTACTTATTAAGGAGTAATATGGGACATTGACATCTATTGGTTTAGCTTGGTATCGCAGTCCAAATTCAAAATATGTCATGATTTTGGGACAGAGAACTCACTCGCAGACGGTGAATAAAAAAAAACAGGACTTCAGAAATCAATAACCCACGATGGGGCAAAGAACGAGAAAATCACAACAGAAGGTAGGCAAAACCCTCAAAGGAAACTTCCTACAAGGGGGTAAAAACAAGGATTAATCCTTCACCCTGTATGAGCTGGCAAGGCAGAAACAGGGTAGACTAGTCACAGGGGTAACAACTAGACACGAACTGTAACAAACCGGCACATGACTGAACACAAGAGGAAATTAAATAGGGGAAAATCAACAAGCAAAAATCACACTGGGCAGCTGAGGGGAATTGAAAGCTAATGGAAAGATTACAGGAAACAAGGGGTGGGGGCAAGACGCACATCAGGAGAGCACATGGCACAAAATTATAACAAAGGCTATGTGCTTCCATACAAAACACAACAAGCACATAAGGCATGGTACTGTTACGACCCTGTTCACAGAACCAGAAAACTCCTGAAGAGGAGGACAGGATCATGACAAATATTGGAGAGGATTATCCCCTCTCAGACTTGACGCTCATAGAAGTTGCCAGACACTTACAGGAGAGTAATTGAAAGCATCAACTCTTTCAAGTCAAGTTTACCTGCAAACTTATCCGTATACAGTGTTTTTGTTGTCTGCAAACATCAGCAGCTCATTTCACAGGTTGCATATTCCGGAGGTCCATTTCATACCATCTTTAAGTCAAAAAACAAATGAGATGAACATGCAATTTGCATTCATCCGTTTCTTCAATAAATGAGACATAATTATACTGAATTGATTTGTGACTGTGACTGTTAGTTTTTTCAGATCAAGAGCTGTGTAAATAAATATACACAATCTAGATATCATCGGAAGCGTTGAGGTCAAATTCATATACAGGAACAGTCAAGCTCCTTTGTAAATGATCTGAAAAATTCAGTCATCAAATTATGAATAAATAATCAAAGTAACCCATACCGTCCATCAATTAAGACAAAGACCTGACGGATCCTTCATTGATTATGAATGCATTTCAGATCAGATCCATGAAGAAATTTCATGAGTTATAACATACATCAATTTATCTCCCCTCACCTCTACTTTTAATATAACTGTATTGAAGATAAAGACATTTTCCAGATATCTTAATGATAATCATTTATGACACCCTACACATATGAGCATCCTCCTCTCTAGACACCCAGAATAATCACTGGAAGATGTTTCTCTAGTCAGGAGTTGAAGTGTAATCTTTAGTTAAGCTTTGCATCTGAGTCCAAGAAATAAACATTTGTTTATCTTTCATACAGGCACTTCCATAAAAGACTGCGTGCATGTATATAGTGTATGATGAAGAGAGCAAAGTGTATTTCTATGCTGTACCAATGACAGCGTGTCTCAGATTTCAGTAAATGAGAGAGACACACGATCCCTTGTGAATTCAATTGTGTTCCAGTGTATTTCACAGCGTAATGCTCCAGTAATCACATCTGACCAATTGGACATTAGCTCTGTTTATGAGAAGTGAAAATCGATTGAAACCTCACACGACAGTCTTATTCTCCACATTTTCTATTCCATTTTACCATCATCTTTATTTCTCCCAAATGTAAGGGTTGGCTAAAAAACACAAATTTTGGCTTTGGTACGGTACCAGAATCTAATACCGGTAATACATATCCAAAGCGACTTACATTACATTATCCTATACCAAAGTTACCATAGGTGATCAATAACCAGCCCCAAAATAAATGGTTGAAAAATTGAAAAAATGTTAAGGAGACTTCATGAAACTGCTGTAATTCAAATTTGATATATAATTTTATATTCTATATAGCACCATATTATTTTTACACTGTGTCATGACACAGGGAGGTACAAAAGGTTCAGAGACTCAAATGCCGGTAATGCAATAGATTTTATTAAATAATAGTCCACAAGATCACCAGGCGACACCGGCCTCGAGCACAGGAACCACGTGAGTCCGCGGGAGAAGTGAAAAAGAAATCTTTACTGTCCCGAGGTGAATGTCAGCAGGGAGAAGCCTCGACCCGGTGGCAGAATCCGAACGACAGTGGTGATCACTGGTGAAGAGATGCCGGGTTGTGAAGAGAGCGGAGGTCCGAGACGCCAGTGGGCACTCAGGTAGATAACAGAGGAGGCAAAGGCACTTGAGCAATACGAAGAATCTTTACAAGACTTGGGAGGTTCTTAAGACTAGGATTTATAGTGAACAGTAATAGAACTCGCATCGGTCTGACAAAAGTTAAGAGAACAAGAGGGATTAAATAGAGGGGACCTAAACAGCAGGACATTAGTAACAGGTGAATAATAACAATAATAATAAGGAACCAGGGTAGACTAGTAATCAGGTCAAGCTACAGGAGTGCAAGTAATGAGGTGATGGAAACCCAGTGAGGGGAAAGCATGACGGTGAGACACGGGGGCGGGGCAAGTGACATAGACACCGAACATGTGGAGAGCTGTCAAAATGGTTCCCCATGAGTTCGACAAAACAAACACTCACACAAGACACAAACACCTGCAGAACTGCAGAAGTGTGAAGTTTTACATAGGAAAAATATCGAAACTCTTTGGTCATTTTTGAAAGCAATTCTACTTGTCTAATTGGATTCAATTATCTATGCTAAAAGTGCTATCGCCAGACCCGGAGATCGGCAGAATACATTCGAAAACTAAAAACTCAATTGATTAACTCTTGAGAAGCAGGGAAATTTGCATATTTCCCAAAAAGTGGAGTGTTCCTTTAAGGGAAAAAATTCAAATATTTCTGACCAAATGTGAAAAAGTAATGCACTGTATGCATGCCTTGCTGCTTACGTATTTCCGCCCATATCTCAGTTTTTACACAGGCTTCAGGTATAGCATTCTCCCATAGCAAAATGAGGTCCTAGCGTGGTCTTTTTTGCATATTATTTTCGCATATTTTGATTAACTAGCGATTTCATTTAATTATATTATTTACAGTATATATTAACTTTTGTTGCATACCTGTTTTATATATTTTATAAACACATCTTTGTAGTAATGAGTTCAAGAAGCTTTAAATACCTTTGTACTGTAGGTGCGACGTCTCAATATTGCCGTGTCCTAATGGCAGCTCATTAAAATGTTGCGACAGGCATTGGTTGTAAGCACGCATTGGTAACCACGCAGGAAGCTAGATAATAACTGAGCCTAAACGCAGAAGTGGCCGTGCATAGGGTGAATTGCCCCCTAAATCTAATAACTAGTTGTGCCACCCTTGGCAGCAACAACTGCAACCAAGCGTTTGTGATAGCTCGCAATTAGTCTTTCATGTCGTCATGGAGGAATTTTGGCCCACTCTTCTTTGCAGAATTGTTTTAATTCGGCCACATTGGGTCTTGGAGCATGAACAGCCTTTTTAAGGCCATATGTCACAGCATTTCAATTGGATTTAAGTCCGAACTTTGACTAGGCCACTCCAAAACCTCTAATTTGATTTTCTTCAGCCATTCAGAGGTGGACTTGCTGGTTTGTTCTGGGTCATTGTCCTGCTGCATAACGCAATTGCGTTTAAGCTTGAGGTCACAAACCGATGGCCAGACATTCTCTTAAGATTTTTTTAGGTTGAGCGCAGAATTCATGGTTCTATTAATTATGGCCCATCGTCCAGGTCCTGAAGACCATCACACTACCTCCACCATGTTTGACTGTTGGTATGTGTAACAAGATTCAAGATATGGAAGGAAGGAGGCGGGAACTGGCAAACGTTTAAACAGTTTAATAAAATAATAACAAAGTATAAAAGACAGCCGGCAGCCCCTCACGGACGACTGCCGGCAACACAAAAATAAATACAACCATAAAACATGTTCGGGTCCGGTCCTCTCTCTTCGACGGTCCGGTCGCTCGTTCTCTTTTATGCTCCCTATCTCCTACGTGATTCGAGCCCGGTGTGCGCACAGCTGGCGCTCATTCACAATTACTCACAGGTCTCGAACCATGGTCTCGCCCCGCCTACTCCACTACAGTATGATGTTCTTTTTATCAATACCGTGCCAAATGTAACGGGACGCACACCTTCCAAAACGTTTTTGGGATCATAATGTTTTTTAGCAAGTGTGAGACGAGTCTTTGTGTTCTTTTTGGTCGCCAGTGTTTTTCTCGCTTTTGAACTCTGCCATGGATGCCATTTTTGCACAGTATCTTCCTTATTGTAGAATCATGAACACTGACCTTAACTGAAGCAAGAGAGGCCAGCAGTTCTTTAGATGTTGTTCTGGGATCTTTTAAGACCTCGTGGACGAATCGTCATGGTGCTCTTTGAGTCATTTTGGCAGGCCGGCCACTCCTGGGACGGTTTACCACTGTTCCATGCTTTCTCCATTTGTGGATAATGGCTCTCACTGTGGTTCGCTGAAGTCCCAAAGCCTTAGAAATGTATCAGGCAAGAAAGGGTTATAAAGCCATTTCTATTACTTTGTTTCTCATCTGTTCTTGAATTTCTTTAGATCGCGGCATGACGTGTTGCTATTTGAGATCTTTTAGACTACTTCAGTTTGACAGGCATGTTCTGCTTAAGTGATTTCTTGATTCAACAGGTCTGGCAGTATTTAAGCTTCAGTGTGGCTAGTGAAATCTAACTCAGTTATTCAATCGATCACAGTTCATTCATGATTTACCAAGGGGGCAATTACTTTTCACATAGGGTCAGAAATGTTTGGATTGTTTTTTCCCTTAATATATAAAACCATCATTTAAAAACTGCATTTTATATTTACTCTGGTTTTCTTTGAGTAATGTTGACATTTGTTTGATGATCTGAAACATTTAAGAATGACAAATATGCAAAAAAAACTACAAATCCAGAAGGGGGCAAATACTTTTTCACACCACTGTACATTTAAATCATGATGATGAGTAGGCCAACTGAGATGTCTGGAACAGAGATAACGTTATATATGCGATGTATTAAGTTGATGTACAGACGCATCGCATCATGTAGAATAAACGTTACAATGTAAACCAATCTAAAAATCTCTCTGCAAAAGTAGAAAGAGCCGAATATATAATAAATCACTCAAAATGTATCCGTTGAAATGGTCACAAAAGTGCTTGTAAATCGATTCATCTTGTTCTTCTACGTTGGTGGTTCTGCGTCAGAACTGCCGCATAGCGGTGAACTTCAGAACAGCAGTGTTTCAAGTACCGAAAAAAGGAACCGTTTGAAATCGAACATCTACCGGTACATTTCCAGAACCGATTAACCGCGCAACACATCTACATATTCATACAGCAGTAATAGATACGCTTTGAGCTAAACGCCTTGAAGCTTTTTGTGAGATGCGTGTAGGAATCAGTCCTCAGGTCTATAGGATTGTTTTCTCTTTTTTTATTCACATAATTTGGAGTGTCCTACTTGTCTACTGCACACAGCAAAGCAGGTGGTGCTAAAGTGGAATTAAGAGTTTGACAAATCCTGTGAGCACACCAAAAATGATCATGTTTATCATTATCTCTGCAACAAATACAATAAAATGCTTCAATTAAAGTACACGGAACACCATAGAGTCTAGCGTGACATTAGAAAGCACGTGGAGGGGTGTCGAGTTTTGCTTGGTTCTGACTCTAATGTGCCCATTTAAAGCCAGAGAGAGAAAAACAGCGCCATGCATTTTTAATAGAGCGGTTTCTGAGGTCGCCTTCTCCATTCAAAGGATGAAACAATGATGATGTGCAATCTGTGGGCGAAAGAAAGAAAGAGTCATTACCTCGCGACAGGAAGACTATGATTTTATTACATTGATCTGTAATTCAGTCATTTCCAATAAGTGATGCAAGACACAGCACCAAAACTCACTGACCGCTCTGTGCAGCCGGCGGGGGCTCGCTCGTGATAATCGCCGAAAAATGAGTAGAAAACCCACATCCTAAATCAACAGATCATTATCTGGGCTGGACTTCAACGGACAGCACCGAATAACCCCTCCGCTGGATCATCTCAAGCTGAGACATGAGTCTGAGGACGTGCCTGGGTGTAATGTCTGGGCTGGTGAGTTTCTCCTGCGAAGCTGTGCAGAGCTGTGGAGAGTCGCGATGTGTTGAAGGTCAGCGGTGCTGCCCGTCCAAGGAGAACGTCACAGCCTTCCAGTGCTGCAAACTCCCTCCGCACACTTTCCTGGAAAACCTGGACTGGGTGGTCCGCAAGCTTTCGGGTCTCTTGATTCTGATGCTGCTCTTCGTGGTGGGTTACTTCATTCAGCGGGTGGCGTGTCCGCGTCCCCGCCGCCAAACACCCGAGGAGCCGTCACTTCTGCACGGACACGCGTCCCAGGACTCCCTGACGGGAGACTTTAGCTCGCCGGTTCTGCTGCTACCCACATACGAGGAGGTGAAATATCTGCCAACATATGAGGAGATCATGATGGAGGTGAATGAAAACTCAATAACAGGACGGACGAGCGATCTCCAACACATCTAGAAGAGCCCGAAGCTCTCTTTAACAAACACACACACAAACACACACACACACACACACACACTGGTTTTCGTGTTGGAATAGTGCATGATGAGCACTTTCTTACATGAACACTTTACTCCGACTGTTTTTCATAAGCCATTCTGGACGGTTCTGACCTGGAATTCAATCTACAATCGTCTTGTTGTGAGTCAACTTAGTGCGCATATATTATTCTAAACAATGAATGTTTATCTTTTAAATCTTTCATTATAAAACCTTGCTCCTCGTCTAAAAATAACCTTTCATCGGCTGACATTTCTCAACTCCTCCCCTGCTACCAGCGGTCGATACAGAGACTTGTTTTCACCATCCAAAGAGAAACCAAATGTCTCGGCCATTGATGTGAAAGGTTCATTTTGTTAACATGAAAAAGAAGGTAGCAGGAAGTGGGAAAAAAATAGGAGACCTAATGAAATGAAGTGTTTTTGTTTATTCTGTAAATATGAGACAATGTTTCTGAGCCCAAAATAAAATGTAAAGGAGAATATAACAGACGTTCATCTCGCTGCTGCCTGTTCACTGCAACTCATTTGAACAAAGTCTGACGATGATGATGATGATTGAAAGCAGTCTGTGATGATTGGATTACTGTGACACACACAGATGGTGCTGTAGTGAAATCTTCCACAGACCTGCATAAACATCCACTCAACATTCTCTCATCCACACTGTGGACACTTTGCAGGAAAATTAAAGCATTCAGTCTATTCTAGAGCGACGTGCTCGATCGTGAGGATGGAAACTCAAAAGTTTGTCGCTGCAGATTTAAATTGGGTCGGTTAAAGTTTCAGTCAGTTTGACACATGTCCTAATCTTTTGTTTACAGTGTAGCCAAGTATTTCATTCACACTTTCCCTATTTAAGCAAAAAGGTGTGTACATTTACAGATGAAAACCATACAATTGTAGACTAACACAAGAGTGAGTATACTGTTTTATGATGAACTCTCACGTCTTGTCAATACAACAAGTTAGTGAGAATCTGCTGCAGTACATCTCAAAGAACATCGAGCGAACAATGACGGATTACACATACACACATTGAGAAACTACATTTATTCGAAAAATAACCATCAAACTTCAGGTTCCAGTTAGAAAACAGATATGCTGACAGCTTTGAGATTTTGAACCGAGTCCTCAGATCACTGTGATTAGCGTCGGATGGACACGCTGCTTCTGACGGACGAGTTCGCTGCTTGTTCACGCTCTTTAGCAAACTCCATTTCAATCTTGGCCTGAATCTTCTGCCAGTCCACCTCAACCTGAACACAATCCAGACAAATGACACAAATCTCCATCAGAATAACTCAACACAAAAGTGTATCATTGACAGCTGGGAAATGTTTTGGGAGTAACAGCAGAAGTCAATCACTCAAAGCTCAAGCAGCATCCTTTTCTTAATGACCCAGAGAGATCTTTGTCATGTCGGGGGCGGGGCTAGTCTTTATAGACCTCCTCAAGTTTCCTGTGATCTCTTCGGTGTACTTGGTGTTCAGGACCGAATTATGGTCTGTACACAGGCCATACTGTCACCAAAATTATTTTGAGTTTCTTTATAAAATGAACACTGCATGCATTTGTAGCTGTTGATGCTGGATTCCACCACAACCGTAGCGCTGTTTCATTATCAGCGGAGTGAGGCACTCCAGCGCTATATTTAGGAGATATAGTCCTTGTATTTTGTGGATGTTGAGGTAAATATTGTTTCTTTTGCATCAAAGTATCATCAGTTTCTTGATTTTTCATCCCATCAGTGTAATGTTTCACACACAGTATTAAAGGGATAGTTCACCGAAAAACTGAAATTCATTTAGTCATTTCAAACCTGTATGACTTTCTTTATTCAGCAGAACAACAAAGAAGATATTTTATAGATATTTTTATTTTATTTTTATATTTATTGTTATATTTTATCATAAATGTTAGATTTATGATTTAAAAAAGCATGCTTATTTAAGCTTAGATAAACTAAACTTGGCTATGTACACTGTAGTAGGCTTGTGAGACATGTTTTTATTGCTCTTATGCTTTTTGTTGTCCTAATGTTTGCCCAATTGCTTCCATTGTTTACCCAACTTGTAGGTCGCTTTGGATAAAAGCGTCTGCTAAATGACTAAATGTAAATAAAAGAGAAAAAGGTTTAATGATGAAGATTTATTTCCACAGCCTTCTTTGGTCATATTTACGTAGGGTATGAATGGTTGTAATCACAACTGTATATACAAAAAAATCACATTTGTGTGAGATAGTATATTACTATTGTAATCAAACAATCAAATGAATCAGAAATGATTGCATTCCAAAATTCATTGCGTAGAATTGTCGGTGTGAAATTGCACTGCGTCGCACCCGTCCCTTACCATAAAAAAACATCATTCTATGCTTCATAATGTCTATCACAATGCAGTGCTGTGTGAGGATTATAAGAGGACAGTGCAGATAAACAAAGTTGTAGTAAAGACACGTCTGTATCTGACAGCACGAGAAGACAAACACACGCAGGTCTCAGGTCTGAACATCATGTAACTGCACAACACGTGGTCACTGTCCTGTGTAACCGAGGTGTGGATGTTTGGGAAATCAATCAAAATGTTTTTTTAGTTGGCACTTGTGAGAATCTGGATTTCGTCCTGTCCTCCACAAATACTGCATCTGTGTTTATTCCAATATTCATCATATGTATTCTTATTATTCACTTCTATTCATAATATTTGCCTATGGACGATTGTTTTGTTATTGTAATATTAAATATGTAATCATATCTGATTAATCAGGAGGAATAAGACTAAACAGAATGTCTGGTGATTTTCCACTGTTTTGGTGGTTTTATATGACGCCTCCTGATGCAAACTTATAAGTATTAGTCCTTAATACAATAAACTTTGGACTCTGATTGAACAAGCACTTGTGTCTGTGTCAAACTTTGTCTCCTGGATCCAGAAACTCTGTGTGTTCCGTCGACTAGATTCTTCAACCGTAGAATATTGTTAGACAAGGGGACATAAGAAGTTTACATTCTTTCAGCACTATATGCACTATATAAACACAACACATTACTCACCCCCTCAGAGTACTGCAGGAATCGCTTGTTGCTTTCCTGTTTGCTGAAGTCTCGCAGGAACTTCTGCCTGTGAGCGAGCACCGTGTCCACATGAGTCTTGTGTTTGACGGCCAGCTCCAGAGCTCTGCCGAGAGAGAGAGACCCTGTCATCAGAAGCGCACACACAGACAGATAAGACAGATGTCTGGAACACTACGCACCTGTCCCAATTGTACAGGTTGATGTGTATCTGAATAGCGTGGTAAATGAGATTGGACTGGAGAAGCGTTGACTCCGCCTCCTGCACATGACCACTGAAGAGAAGCGCATGAGCCAGACAAGAGTCTTTAGACGGCAGATCCTTCATGAAGTTAATATACTGCACCTTATCAACCTAACACAGACAATGCAAACACTGATTTACATGTGTTAAACCACTAAAACGTACCATAAACCTCACAGCTAAACTCCACAAAGTTACTATTCTGACCATTAAACGTCTGTCAAATAGAAGTCTATGGGATGGTTTCATCTGTTTGATTATTAGCAGGTCAAATTATTCCGGAACTGAAGACACATGAATGATTCATGTTAGTAGTGTTACTGAATTTCTCCTCTCACACTTGATCAGTAGAGCGTTTACCTCTCCGATGGCTGCATAAGCCACTTCTGCCGTACTGAGCTCTCTGCTGGCCATTGACATCCCTGCCAAACACGACCAGAGTGTCTGATCCTGAACAACACAATCACATCAATCACTGTGTGCTCATGAAATCTATATAATTATAATAAAGCAAAAAGAAATGAAACAGCAACACCAGCGGCAGTGCTGCCCTCTTCTGGAGTAACATGCCTTCTCCTGAGGAGCTTCTTAGAGACCGGCTATATTCAACAATCACACACACACACACACACACACATCCTTCTGTGAGATTCATAAGCTTGTTTACCTGTGGTGACCTCAATTTTGGTTGAGTTGGTGTGCATTCAGGTTTAAGCCACACACACACACACACACACACACACACAGCAGTAAGAGTGAAAATAAACCTTAGCGAAGCGGCAGAGGCGGAGGGCATCATCCCAGCGGGCACTGCTAGCATATTCGTGCAGTAGTGTGGGGTACGGTGACATTCCCCTGCACACCAGAGATCCATCCACCCGTCTCACCTTCAACTGAGTGCCCACATAACTCAAGACCCTAGGAGGCCGACTGAACTCACTGCAAATCAAAAACACACATATGACAATCCTCACAGCATGTCCTGAGCATGTGCATGCGTGCATCTACCTGTTGTCTTTAGTGCAGATGGTTTTAGGAAGCAGCTCTTTGTCCACAAACACAACAGCAGGGTAACACCACACTGTCAACTGATTCTCCTGAACGCCACACAGGAGGTTTGCCGAGTCGTTCCAGCACATGCTGTCCACCATGGAACCTGACGAATCACAACTGCACATCATCATAACTGCACAACAAACACACAGCGCTGGTGAAGAAAATTAAGGTGTGATTCTTACCAATCTTACAAATGCCCTGAGCCCGGCCCAGAGTTCTCACTGAGGTCAGATAGAGATCACGGTTCTTATCCATCAATGCCATGCGTCTGTCGTGAGGTGATCCACATTGATCCAGAGCCATGAACATCACCTCCATCTCAAACAACACACACACACAAGTAGACAAATAAAGTGCACGCTTAACAACGCAACACTAACAGAGAAGACTTCTAGAGTTCTGCATGCTGATTGGAGGGGAGGAATCATCACATCATGTACAGTGCATTCAAGATTTACACATGTTTATCTGAATGCATTTGACATCCGACACCATGACTGTACCTTGTGAATGAAGGGTTTGCCGTCACCGATGGGTTTTCCAGTTAACACTTCAAACAGAAATATGACTGAAGGAGAGAGAGAGACAGAATGAGATTGATGGATGAATCAAGCACAAGCGCCACGCTGTATGACGTGCATCCACCACACCTCGCTCATCTGTGGTGTCTCGTATGGCCATGGTGTCGTTACTCAGAGAGACAGACTGAGAGTTCAACATGTCCATTCTCACGCCGGGACTCTTGGGAGATGACACCAAACGTCCCTCATACGAGTACACGTAAAGCTCTGCTCCATCCACCAGGAGAAAATATCTGAAGACCAGAAACACAGTGACACATGATGAGAGAACATCACACTTACCATCAACATCATCATCATCACAGATCCCATTGATCTCCACGGGCATCATCATCATCATATTTCATTTTAAAACATAGAACTATGAATGATGAAACTAAGCTGATGATTCACAACTAGCAGAACAACCAATGGCACACAGCACCATCAAACCTTCTCATTTCTTGTGTGGACAGACGGATGTGTATTCTCACCTCTCTGTCTGGTGGATGAGACTGACCATACCATCCTTCAGTTCAAATATCAGTGGAGTGTTCCAGTTCTTTACACTACAACAACATCACATTCATCGGTTTAGATTTCCTCCAAACGCCATTTGTAAAGGAGCAGTACTGAATGTAGTAGCGTCATGTTTCCAGTACCTGTAGACGTAACACTGGAGCGATGTGCTAACAACCAGATGTCCGTGACCTAATGTCGCTTTAATGACCCGATCTCTAAACTCCAGAACATCTACCGCATCATTGAACACATTCCTCACCTACAAAAAACATAACGTGATAAACAAATGCTCTTAACTTTCTCATGTGGCCAGCACATCTGCGCGTTTGTGTACCTGCATGGAGCGTCTTTTTGTGAGCGTGATCTCAAAGTTCTTCCACTCCCATCGCTGCTCGATGACGTGAGCAAATAACACGTGTCCATTTCCACACGCCGCCGCCAGCTGAGTGCCGTCTGCAGACCATGACAAACTCAACAAACTCCCTGTGCTCTGCTTCTCCACAGAGTATGACCACTGACACACACCAAGAGAGAGATTTCAAACAGAAACAAGTGCAGTCCGTGTGTGCACATAACCAACACCCTATCATAATAAAGATCTACCCGTGATGTCACTCAGAAAGAGGTCAGAATAATGAAGTAAAGAATAGGACTCCACACATATGTGACCCTGGAAGACAAAACCAGTCTTAAGTAGCACAGGAACATGTTTAGTAAAAGACAAAAATACATTGTGTGGGTCAAAATGATCTATTTTTCTTTTATGCCAAAAATCATTTGGATTTTAAGTAAAGATCATGTTCAATGAATATATTGTGTAAATTTCCTACCTTAAATATATAAAAACTTAATTTTTGGCCTGCCACAGTTCCCCTGATTAACAACTTCAAAGGCAATTTCTCAATATTTAGATTTTTTTGCACTCTCAGATTTCTGAGTTTTAAATTCTTTATCTCAGCCAGATATTGTCATATTCTAACAACTTACATAAATAGAAAGTTTATTAGTCCATCTTTCAGATTATGTAAAAATCTCAATTTCGAAAACTTGACCCATAAGACTGGTTTTGTTGTCCAGGGTCACATAATGAGCGAGAGAGAGAGAGAGAGATAATGGTGAGCTCTTACCCCAGTCCTATCACACAGTCTGAGAGTATGAAAAGAGCCCACAGCGAAGAGTTCACCATCAGGAGCCCAGCACACAGACGTGACGGGATATTCATGAGCAGAACTGGAGAACAGCACCCGTCCATAACTGTCCCACACCTGAAAATCACACACACAAACTCAAAAACAAACTGATGACTGGAAGCTAACACTCCATCAACTATAATACCATGTCTTTGGTTTGCATCTCTTTACTACACTAAGTGTACTTGAAGCTGCTATGCGACAACGCAAACTGTGAAAGCGCTATAGAAGTAGAATTGAATGAATGCTAAAACAATCAGGTATGTCTGCTGATAATAGACAGAACAGCAGTGTTGACCTGAACAAAAGAACACACACACAGTAAGTTAGTGTGAAGTATGTACTTGTGCTCACCTTATATTTACAGTCTTCAGCTCCTGAGAGAATGAGGTCATTGACTACACTCCAGTCCACTTTGAGAATCACACCATCATGAGCTTTCCACTGACAAACACACACAATCTATTAACTAGCGTATGGATTCATTCATACATGTCAGTCACAGCTTTAAACATCAAATATATATACATAAACTTATATATAAGATTTGGGTTATAAAACCTAATGTGGCAACAAATAAAATGATCATAATAAACATAATTATGTTCTCAACCTTGGACCAAGCATCATTTTATAATAAGAATGAATTATTAGGTATTTTATAAAAAAAGTCAACTGAAAATATTCTGAAAAAAAAACTATTAGATGTTCTTCAAGATGATCTCAATTGACAAAAAATCATTGACAGAATATTAATGTATAATAAAAATGAAGAAATACTGGAAGAAAGAAGTGTCAAGGATTGATATTCTCATCCTCCGGAACATTTGTAAAAGACACAAAGGCCTTCTGTTTGATATTATGTGAAAAAACCCACCTTTAACAGTCCCTTTTAAATGTCTTGCTGGTTAAATGATTACTATTTATTTGTCTAGACAAAAACGTAATATTCTCTTGTCATGCTGTGTCCACGACTTTTTGCAAGCTCATTACTAATACTATGGTAGTTTTCTGCATAAAGAAATGGACATGTATAATATGTCTCATTATGCATGATTATTAAAAACTTGCATTTTTAACAACTTTAAATGGTCTTAAATGGTTACGAAATGATCATGTTCAGGCCTTTTTTGTAAAAAAAATTTGTCAAACTGTCAGTAAAAGTTTTGAAATGAACGTTCTTAACATGTCACAACTTGTGGCTTGAATACATTTTCATTTTTTTCAGATTTAGTGAGAATCACCCATTTTCCCACTGGCTGTTTGTCTGATTTCACTCATTCTTTCCATTTCACATGTTGCACATTCACGAGTTGGCCTATGCAGATAATGGTGTTTGTTTGAGGGTATGCGTATTTGGCGTGCTGTCGGGGAGAGGGCTTCGACTCGTTCATTCTTCCGAGCTCAGAGCACTCCCCCCCTGTCCGGGGTGAGGGCTCCGAATCCAGCATTAGCCTGAACCCGGAACACCCCCCCCCCTTTTGTGTCCTGCTGGAGACAAGGGGCTCCAGGTGAGGAGCCGGGGTGGTGGTGGGATGCTTGAGACTGAAGAGAGAATGAAGGTAGGATGTCTTGACTATTTATAGAGGCTCTCTCTCTCTTGAACTGATAGGTCAGGTGCTGTGATTGCGTATAGCGGACCAACCAAGTTAATTATCTGCTCCTGCTCCTCCCGAACTTAATTAATTAAACATCATATCTAGTGATGATGAATTATTGCTCAGACAGTAAAACAAAGTAACTTACAATGAGATTTTGAATGTTCCATATTCTAAAAGAATGCTTTTCCAATCGAGTCAAAGGAAGTCACCTTGTCATATATCCTACAGAAAAAGCAAAAACCTCTACCATATATGAATTATCAACAAAATTGAGATTTGCCGAGCCCCATATAAGAAACAACACGACTTCATTTGAAAAGAAATCCATTTGTTTGTGTTTAGTTAAGGAAACGTGTGTGATGACATTTAAAAAACGACTTAAAACCCATCTCTTCTGTGAATACTTGACAAACAAGTGAAAAAAAAAAGAAAAAAGCACACTAACCCTTTCTCTCAACAGGTACTGGTCTAGCTTTTGTTGAAACCAGTAACTTTGTATGGGCACTAATGTATTATGGCTCCTGTATGAACTATCGCTTATTGCTCCTAAACTCTTTGTAAGTCGCTTTGGATAAAAGCGTCTGCTAAATGACTAAATGTAAATGTAAATGATGACAAGAGGATGAGTCCTTGTGTTACCTGCAGGAGTTTGGAGCTGGGCTGCAGTGGTTTGATGATCAGTTGTCGACCTGACGTGTACAGAACCCTGCTGGAGTCTGGAGACCACGCCACCGAGTACACCGCAGACCCTTCACATGTCACAAACACATCTTATGACTGAAGAGTGTTGTGCGATCACACAGTTCATGAGAGAGATAGCACAGCACATACACATCGAACCCCATGAAAGTAGATGTACACGGGTAAAATGTATGTTTCGAGAGGTTAAAGAGCATCTTTAAACATGATGATGTCATCATCACACATACACTGGTTCATCCCAGTTTCCTTTCCAGCTCTTCACCACACACGTCATGATTGCTGTGTTTTTCATGAAGAAATCCTGACTTGAGAGTACAGACATACATTTTACAGTACTTCATTTCGAGTGTTTTCTATACATTTAGATTATATTCAATTCTTTCGATATTCTGCATTCTGTTGGATGCTGGATTTGTATTGTCTTCACAAGTAGAAATGAGTTTGCATTGGTCTTGTTCTCAAGGTTTGTCTGCTGGATCGATCAATGTTTGCGTATAAACAATTTGAAATCTCACTACGGTATTATTTTGGATCAATAACAAGAATGGATGTATTGACATGATTACAGATAACAATTGGTGAGAATGGTCTTGTGCTTCACTTGATTGTGTTTGTACCTTGTTGGGCGAGAGTAGTTCTCAGCATCCCGCTCTTGGACCAGATCTTCAGCTGTCCATCTTCACCAGCTTAAACACATGAAGAAACCTGTCAGTCTATGACTGAAGAACACGTCATCATTCAGCAGAAGACAGATGTGCACCAGTAACCTGTGATGAGAGCTGTGCCATCCTGATTCCAGCGTCCTGCCAGCACGGCTCCTTTATGACACTCTATGCTCTTCTCAATACGACCAGACTTCGACACCAGATGAAGTTTACCTGCACAACACAGCGACACCTCTTAGAGACAAGTCTCTAAGCTGCTGCATACAGATCCATACATTCACAATCATAATACATCAGTTTATATTGCAAATCAGCACCTTTCTGTCGTCAGTCTCTGCAGAAAAACATAAAACACTGTTGACATCTCTCCAAACACTTCTGCTTTTACTCTTATGACTGTCAGTAGTCTTCCCCACTCACACCATACTGCATGTCGTATCATGATGATTAATGATGATTTATAATTATAAACATTGACTCTAGCGTATCAAGAGTGATCTCACATGATTGTTACAAAAAGGTTCTGAATTTATATTGACATTTCCTACTGATGACACACTAAAGCAAACCTTTGAAAAAGACTTTTGGGTGAACTGTTCCCATCAACATTCAGCAAAAGCATTCAAAGAAAGTGTGTACAAGTAGGTGTGAAAGAACAGATTGTCGATGTGTTTTACCATCAGTGCTGGTAAGAGCAAAGATCTCAGACACGGCTTGTTTCTTGCCGCTGACGCTCTTGGGAAACCAGTGCAGGTCGATGGGATAAATGTCATCCTGAAGCTTGACCACAACACTTGTGTCTCCGGTGAGCAGATTCCAGCGCAGTATCTGATGATCATCACTACACGAGTAAAGTTCATCCGCCGTGGTCCAGCCTACACAACTCACAAGATCTCTGTGTGTGCATCGGTCAAGGCACATGAACACTGACATTCATTCATTCATTACAAAAGAAAAATGTTTAGCAAGCTGCGGTATTTCAAACCATTCTCTGACATCTAGAAACACTAAAGAGAAGCATTAAGTACGATGACACAGTTTCCATCAATCTAATCTCCTGTATAACTTGCAGCTTTGTCAATAGATCTGGATCAGAAAGACTTGGTGTGACAAAAAAACGTGTTTTGTGTTATCTTTCTGATCTCGTAATCTGATTGGTTAAGATGTTTGAGAGGACTCACAAATGTAAAACCAGCTTAACCAATAATATTAGTCGAACTGACAACAACATGTCTTTAGGCAGCATGATGTGAGAATTCAGATTTCATATATGCTGACATGAATGATTGGTGCTGCGAGTGTCAGCTCTAAGGGTAAAGGATATGTTTGGGCTCCTTTAGCACTGATGTTTTCAGTCGCATTCTTTCCCTGCATAAGGTTCATAAGAAAAACAAAACGCTTAATATCCGTCAGGTCATTATGAACAGTTTCACAGACAGCAGAAGAAATGCGTTCACCTCACCGAATGCGCCGTTGCCACGGAAACGCGTTTACTGTTTACGGTTCCTTAAACATAAAAATACACGTAAACTGATCTAAACGCTGCCTTTGGAGAGAAGAAACTCTTCTGACTAAACACTGTCCTCCACCAGTATCACCCACACTCTTCTTACCTTTAGATTATATTCATAAATCGACTATTTTGCTTTCTACGTAGCACAGCAACAATAGCATACTCGGCGTAGTGGTTTGTACGCGACGTCACTCGTCTCGCGAGATGTAGCTCCAAGCCACAACCGTGGTTCTGAGGGCTCAATTCTCGCGAGACAAGACTTCAACTTCAAACGATCTGGGCGGGGTTTGTTGTAAGTTTTAAAAGTATGATAGGCAGTTTGCGCTATACTTGATGACTCTGAATACTCACGTTTTGTTTCACCTTTTGATTCACTTACATATTTCTTAGGCTCGTGAAATAGATATGAGCAACTTAAGTAGAGAATTAAATGGACCTGTACGTTATGTCAATAAAGATGACAAGAAAAGTTACATTTTCTACTGCAGATGGACTGTTAATTCTGAAGAATGTGATTTTTTCTGTAGTTTACATGTCTACTGTTTTGAGCTGTCAGACTCACGTGATCGACGCAGAGCGGCAGACTTCCCATGATGCACCGCGCGGATTATAACGTATTCGGGTTCGTCCTCTCAGTTTACGCGCCATTTATGAGTGAGTTTTGACTACTGTGAGTTGCACGAGCTCACATTTGCTCTCATTTTTACTCGATAAACGCTCGATATTAGTGGATTCATTTCTGTGGAGCTTAATATCAGATTTATAGCAAAGAGTCGTAAGTAATATAGACTGAAAGCCAGGTAAGTGCGACGATTATTACGAGGTGTTGTTATTTAGTACACTGCCGCTTTATCTGGTAAAAACTGTGACTCCGATGGCATTCATTCATTTAATGTTATATCGTTCAATAAATCTAAAGAAAACTCAAAAGCGGTCTTTCATATTTTAGTGTCGCTTTTAACTTTAATCACCCGGCAGAAAACCGTCTTTTATTTGACTATCGTTTCCATTATTATGAAGTGTTTATTTAAGCCACTTTGAAACAGTTGAAACAAGCTCCATGAGCCAATAATGAGAGTTTAATTGTATTATGTTAGTATTCATTTTTTCTTACAAGCCACGTCTGAAAATAAAGCTGATAACATTTGTATTATATTGTTGCTAATGCTATTGCTACAACATCACTGTCATTTGGTGTAAATGTTTGTCTTTATTATGTGATTTAGACGTGTAGAGTTAAATGACCTGTCGCATGAAACGCAGCTTTTCAAATGCTTCAGCGTCAACTCTTCCGTGCACTATAATCACACGTCAGATCATGTCGTGTTGTTTAGTTTGTAAGTTAGTGCCGTAAGTTGTCAACTCAGTGTTTTGTCTTTGTGTGATCAGTGTGTCTTTTGGTTTGGAACATGTGTCAACAAAGACAAAGGAGACACGGTTTTACTGACGCATACTTTTCAAACCGTTCAGGTGCTTTGAATCATGCCTGTAAAGACAAGCAAGAGCTCGACCGCTGCCAAGAGAGCAACTGAGGATGAGTCCGACGATGAGCTCATCACAGCCGGCAGAGCCGCGATTGACCCCCCGCCGCCACCGCACGGTGCGAAACACGTTTGCATATTGTTGTGCACGCCTGATCGGGTGGCATCAGTTTAGAACTATAAATCACTTTAAAATGTAACATTCTGCTTAATTTATCTATTATTACATATAGGAATCTATGGTCTGGAAAAAATTGACCTGTGTTTATCTATTTTATTTTAAATGTATGCTTATCTGAAAGTAACATGCTGTATGTATGTGTATGTGTGTGTGTGAATTGTGCTCAATGTGTGTGGATTTGTGTTTTATGCATGTGTGCATGTCTGTATTCTGTGTGTTCACTTTTTTTTTTAGCTTGTACAACTTAGTGTTACTGTATCATATTTTAATATACCAAAACTGTACCACTTTGACTTCAATTAAAATTGTTGCACCGACATCCGGGTAATAGACAAGTATACCGTAAATGTGCCCTATGGTGTGACGGCACAATTTTTCACAAGTAAAAATGAAATCACGGTCAGGTTCACTCACCACTAGTTCTTTTGTGTTTGCTTTGTGTGTCTCGGCCTTCAACACACTCTCACTGACAGAGATTGAGCAGTGATACAGAGTTTTCAGTGCAGTTACAGTCTGTTTTGTAATGTTGTAGATGTGGCTGTGGGTGAGTCTGCTGAAGCACTTGATAATCGCAGTCTGGAGGAGATCTTGAGCAGCATCCCTCCTCCTCCACCACCGGCCATGAGCTCAGAGCCCGGCGCTCCACGTCTCATGATCACACACATTGTCAACAGAAACTTTAAATCATACGCTGGCGAGGAGATCCTGGGGCCGTTTCATAAGGTACAACCATCTCAATGTTATTGTGTTTGATATCAAAGCAAGTGAAGTGTTCTGCAAACAACACATGCTCCAGCTTTTCAGATACTCAAAAATGACACCAGTGTGTTCTGTGAAAGCTTTTGCTCGGATTTTATCCACTATCTTTTTTTTTTGCTTTGTCAGTTGTCTCAATTAAATGGCTTTTAAAACAGCTTTTGGGGGATTATGGGAAAGTAAGCTATCCTATTGTAGCGTAGTCTGATAGAATGCACAGATGATGCCATCGCTGATGGCTGACAGGCATCAAGAAGCTGAGGCACCATCATGCTTCCAACAGCTCAAGCTGTAAAATACGCACCTGATATTAGATCTGCTCATCTCGTGCTGTATAAAGAAGATGCGCCTGACTTCATAACTGTGCCCAGCATTGCCCCGATGTCATCGTCCGTTGGGATGTTTTACTGTAGACATCGTCCCATGACTATTTGGCAGACATCACCTAAAACAATGGCTATTTTACTTAAAGTGTTATGTTTAACTCGGAAGTAATCAAAATGTACTGCTGAAATCCAATAATGATGGACCTCTACTTTCTGACCTGCAGATAATATTAATTTAGTCTGTTTCGTTTTAATGCTGATTTGTTGTAAGTCATGTCATTAATGTGCTGTTGTCTTTCTTTGTCCCTTCAGCGCTTCTCGTGCATCATAGGGCCAAACGGCAGCGGGAAATCTAATGTGATCGACTCCATGCTGTTTGTGTTTGGATACAGAGCTCAGAAGATCCGCTCAAAGAAGCTGTCGGTTCTGATCCACAGTTCTGACGTTCATCAGGATATCCAGAGCTGCACTGTAGAGGTGCACTTTCAGAAGATCGTTGACAAGGTAAACATCTTCATCTCACACCAAGAAGACTGCTGATGAACAAATGGCATAAACGCTTCTTCACATGCACAGCATATTTGACCTGGAGAATGTTTCTCTGAATAACATTCTTGGTTAAAGTAGTATTTGTAGTAGTATTGAGTCATATTTATGCTCTTGGTTACTGCAGTGGTGTTAACGATGTGCTCAAATACAGATTTCTTCTGCTAACTATTTTTTTTGTTGGCAGATTCAGTTACGTTTTGTGTTCAGTGTTCTTGTGTTAATAATGTGTTAATTGTGCGTTCAGGAAGGAGACGACTACGACGTCATCCCCAGCAGTTCCTTCTTTGTGTCCAGAACAGCTGGAAAAGATAACTCATCTGCGTATCACATCAACGGCAAGAAGGCAACGTTTAAAGATGTGGGCACGTTACTACGCAGCCACGGCATCGATCTGGACCACAACCGCTTCCTCATTCTACAGGTAATCATCACCTTTCTCTCGTTCACTGTGTGTCATGATCAGCTCTCTTTATATGTATACTTCTCAGTGGTGAGTAAAAGCCCTAGACTGCTATAGCAGCGCATCATGGTTTTCAACGGTGAGCTAAAGGTGCAAACCATCTTTTGCTGCTGTAGAATTTCAAGGGACTCTCAAACACTCATCTGGGCTTTGCATGAGAGCACAGGTTGACATCCACCCACTCTACCTTTCCCGCTTTAGCAGCACGTAAATATTGGCGTGTGTTAAAGTCAAGGACAACCCCAATATTATGTGTGCTGCTTCAGTGAGGCGGGAGTGAGCCGCTCATCATCATTAGCCATCGGTGTGTATCATGCCTTTCATTTTCTGCCACAGAGACCATAATCCATGCTTCACCTTGGAATGTGGATCAGACAGAGTGAACGCTTGCTCCACTTCACTGGGAGTTTAAAAACACAAATAAATGGTCCGTTTAATGTACCAGCACTCCACCCACTTTCCCACTGCAGGGACATCTTAAAATGTCTAACAATGCATGAAGACAGTGATATTAAACATTCATGTTGTACCCAAGATTAGCTATAATGAATTTATGATTTTGAAACGCTCTGATTGGTAAAGCTGACCAGGTCTGTCATGATTGGTTCCCCGCTTAAGAGAGTGTGTGTGTGTGTAAAGATGTCCCACCCATGCCATATCAACAAGTTCCGCTCCTCAAGCTGTTGTGATTGGTCGGTCCCCCTCTCAGTGCACGTGAATTCATAAGCTTAGACAATGGAGTCAACTTCACTTCATCAGTTGAAAACATGCGGATCGAACAAAGTGTAAAGGAGGTCTGTTAGGGCATACGCAAACCTCAATCTTTGTCCGAGATCGCGTTTTTTCTACTATTCCGAGGGAACTGACACCACACCAGTTAGATGAGACCGGTTATATTATCACTAGTAACAGAAGCGTTAGTTTTGCCTTTTAATATTGGATTTAAATTGGATAATAAAACAAGCCAATTGACTAGGAGACTACAAGCAGGACTTTAGAGGATGTTTCATAGAAGTGTTTAAAGAGGTGTGAGCACACACACAATATAAGTGTATTACACAGAACAGCTTTCACAGTGGATGTTAAAGTCATGAAGCTGTTATTTGAGCGTTGGTTATTAGTAGTTTATTGGTTGGTTTATTAGTAGTTTAGCGCGTAGATTAGTCAAATGTGTACAATCTCTTATAACCAAACACTACTCCAGCGGCTCTTCCTCTTCTCTGAGGAATGTCTCGCCCCTTTTTTGGAGTATTCCTTTTGGTGGAGGTTACTAAAAGCACTTGGAATAGTGACTAGAGGTCGACCGGTGTTTTCAAGGCCGGTGTCGATATATTTCACCGAATTATATGCCAGGTTAAAAAAAATATATATATGTTCAAAATTAAGAATAACAAGAGCTCTGACAAAAACTTTGCTCAAAAAACATGGTTACTACACGTTTACTATAGTGACAACATGGTAAACCGTAAAGAAATAAAAAACAATAGTACAATCAACATATCTAACAAAGATTATTGCTGCTTTGTTGTGCCATTGTTTGGGTCTTGGGCGAATCATGTGAAATAGAGCGCTCTGCGCAAGGATGTGATCACACACGACAAGTTGATGCTGGAGAAACTGCACTTGTCTTTACTTTCATACATAGAATATAATCCGAAAATATATAATTATGGATTGGATAATTTAAAGTAGACACTTCAAAGTTTCTTTATACATATTCTTAATGTTTCTATAATGAGCTTTTGCAGAGTATTAATGATGCGTTTCAGAACGATGCATGCAGAGAGAGACTGCTGAAAGCACAGCCTGTATATTGTCATTGTTTTACAAAAGCAAAAATATTCTCTAGATATTGAGAACACAACAATAAAAGACCAGATCAGTTTCAAATCATGTATTAGTCTTATTTGTATGACCACAATTAATGGAGTATTTGAGTCTTTCTCCGTTTCTATAAAAAAAGATTTGGCTGCACGTTAAGACATAAAGGAAAAACACTTATTACACAGATCTGAAGACACTCACTGAAGACAACCGATTGTGCTCATGTGTATACGTGCCAAGACGACCATTATAACGTGTGTGTCTGATCATTAATGCGTAATAAATTCTGAAAATCGCTTAATATGACACTTGTTGCGAGCAGTTTGAGTGGCGGCTGTGTTCCATGTGCGCGTCCATTGCCTGAATGCACTGAATGAAGATCGTCTTTTGAGTGCTCGCGATTACATGACGCTTTAAAATGGTTTGTATTTGTGATTGGCATGACTTCAAATAATGTGCGAATGGCTATTCCATCAACTGATGCGGGATCACTGCAGCAGCTCGGACTAGCAAATGCTTTCAGTGCGAGTAAATCCAATCCTTCCAGTGCCTTCAGCCTCCCGCCTTGATTGGCCGGAATTCTGACTCCCAACAAATCAGGTGGGCGGGCATTTCTCCAGGCAACAGACTAGTGCAGTGTTCTGAAGGCTTTCACTAAATCCTTGGCAGCATCGAAGCCAAATACTGCATTTAAAAATTAAATTACTGTATCTGCAAATCTGCTTTTAAAATGACCGATGTCCATAATCCAAAAAATACTTAATATGGACGTTGATAATCGGCCAGTTCGATAATAGGTCGACCCTTAATAGTGACTGTAATAAGATTCAAGATATGGAAGGAAGGAGTCAGGAACCGGCAAACATTTAAACAAAGATTTAATAGCAATAATAACAGCCGGCGGCCCCTCACGGACGACTGCCGGCGAACAAAACATAAATTCAAAACACAAGAACATAAATATAAACTTAACATGTGTCCGGGCCCGGCCCTCTCTCTTCGACGGTCCGGATGCTCGTTCTCTTATATGCTCCCTATCTCCTACGTGATTCGAGGCCGGTGTGCGCACAGCTGGCGCTAATTCACAATTACTCACCGGACTCGAACCACGGTCTCGCCCCGCCTACTCTACTACAGTGACATTATGTACCCGGGAAGGAGAGGGTCGTTGTCAATTCCAGCCGTTCTCTTTAGTACAAGTGACAAAGACAAAATCTTGCTTGGCATTAAACTCTGAGCTTTATCATTTTGCAGGTATTATTTGTTTAGCAATATTACACACTAACTAAAGTTTGCAAAATGTGATCGCGGGGAATGGCTGCTTTATAGGTCTGATGAACTGGGCTTGTTTATTGTTTTATACTGTTAAATGAGGTCTACTTATGACGTTCTCATGGTTTTTACATCCAAAAACATCAAAATCAATAAGCAATAGGCCATTTTCTACACTGGTTTTGAGGCCAGCTCTACAAACGCTCGGTTTTAATGGGCCCACTGCTTTGTTTGGATAGCAGTTTGTGAGCCTTCTGTGAATTAGGATGGAGACGTAACGTTAGGTTACACATTAGCGTCATTCACAGTTTGCGCAGGGCATCAGTATTATCTGGGGACCTCCTGTGATTTATAACTGACCTCCACACATCAGTATTTCATGTGACGCATTCGCACGGGATGATTTCACTCAAATTTACTGACTTATTTCCCGTATGTAATTGCAAGGCTTTGCGTATAGTTTGTATAGCCTATAGTTGTATTGTGTTTAATGGTATATGACCGAAAAAATACCAAACCACTTCAAAACAGCCTCCATTATTCACAAACGGTGGATAAATCCTTGAAAATTATATATAAGCCCTCCAAATCACAGATGGCGAATCGCACGGGTTTAAGATCACAGACAACCTCTGCAATTAATGCAAATGATTAGAGGTCTCCAGGTGCAATAGTGACGCATAGTACAACAATGTTTTACTCACATAATATTGCTGCACCATTCCAATCGGATCCAATATTGAAGGCACGTCACTGATATTGTGGAGAGTTTAAAAGTAAAAAGCAGTGTCGACCTGTGCCTTGTTCACAAAGGAATCCACGGAGAAATGAAACGACAAACGCCCAATGTTTTTCCCACATGAGCTGGAACGTCTATAAAAATAAACTTTATACCCGCATTCCCAATATCGGATTCCGAAAAAGGTTATGCAGCGACTGTATTCTACCACAAGCAGGGATGGGCCAATATTTTGCTATCTTTAACTCTTTCACCGCCATTGACGAGTTATCTCGTCATTTAAAAGAAAAAACGTTCACGGCCAAAGACGAGTTATTACGGCAATCAGTGTTTGTACTGTTATACAGCAGGTGCCTCTGTTACACACCTTTGGAAAAAGTACAGAATCTCTGAACCTATAACATATATATTTTATCTGTAACTAATGATTGTCATGGGTGGTGTCTTTGACCAAATTTTTTGGATTAATGATTAATCAAAGTGATGCATTTTTGAAGAAACCTACCCATATCTAAGGGGTGATAAAAAAAATAACAAATGAAGATGGAATAATACAGTTTCTTTTGTTTGAAAGCAGGGACTGTTCTTTCATTTGATATATTGTTTGTCCATAAATTAATAACAGATAATGTACTGTGACTCATCAAAATTTAGTGAAAATGTTAAAAAACGCTGGCGCTGGCGCTGACTGGCAACTTTTTTTTTTAATGGCTGGCGGGGAAAGAGTTAACTGCATGTTTGTTTAATGCTTGCTTGCTCTATCTAGTTCTGCGCCACTTGTGGAACTTCAGTTCTTCATGTGTGAACCAGTGGGGCTAGAGAAGTAGTCGTTGATATTTTCTATTGAGGCGGTGTTTAACCTATCAATGTGGTCATAGATAGGTGCATCCAGAACCTGGCGTTCTCTTGGCCTGGTGTCAATAACAGTAATCTCAGTGACAAGGACGTTTTCAGTTCTGACACATGATGTTCGCGTGAATACAATTCCCTCTTATAAAACAAAAGCTCTGATTAAAGTTGTGATTTTAATTCATGCCTCCTTCAATTCAGAAAAGGGACCAGGAGCCTGATTAGCTAAAACGTTGATTTATATCGAGTCCTCACTAATAGCTGTCCATCATTTGAATGCGATTGGCTGCAATGCGCACTGCAATTAGAAACCATCTCTTCAGACAGAGCTTATACACAAATAAGCACAAGACCTTATTAATGCTTCTTCCTATCAGCTGAGGTGAGTGGAAATAGTCTTTTGTACTGTATCCATGTTCCTCCGGCGTGTATTTATTCCCGACCCCCCCCCAGAAACACAAATGACACATGAATAATTATTGCACCTTTAAATCAATTATTAGTGGCTCTCCCCACTCTTTAATAGAAGTGCCATGGTATTTTGTGTTTCACAGAGGGGTCATGTGCAGGTTTTGAAGTCCTCACTCATTGATTGAACAACAATGTTCTAGATGTGTTGTAGATGTTTAAAGTTACTGACAGACTTTACTTTTACTGCGTAAAATGTAATTTTGAATGAGAAAAAGAATGGGCGTGGCTTTTGTCTTTCTCTGCGATTTGATTGGATGTAGGGGAGGGAGGAATGACCAAAAATCTATTTCACGGAATGAATAGTTTTATTTCACTGTATCAATATATTTCACAGTAGACTTTGTCTTTACACTGCGAGTCTCTGGTGACTCCACAAGCCACACACGTCTCCCAGTAGCACCGCATGTGACGAGCATCATCGCACGTTACAACACAACTTTTGCCTCGGCTTGCATAAAGTAAATTTTATTTAAACTATTAATAGATTTACGAAACGACCTGACTTCTGAAATACCTGAGAATGAGCTGTATTATGTGCACGTGCAGATTATTGCACCCATGCACGAGCACTGTGGGTGAGAGAGAAGGCGCCGGACAGGAGCGGATCACAAACTACAGCCTGAAAGAAGGTCAAAAGAATGTTTGACTTGTTAAGAGTGAATAAATTCATATGTTTTTTTCATCATGATGCCTATCTTGCCTATCGACGAGTAAACTATGCCTACTTATTTACATTCCACGGAATATACGGTTTCCCTGGTAACAGAATATTCTGTCATTCGTCCCAGCCCTAATTAGATGTTTAAAAACACCTGTTGCATTTTGAAAAGGAACTGGCAGCAGACTAGTTGAAGGGGAGGAGTTAACGGATGCTCCGCCCAAGCTGTCTAACATACATCATTTATGATGGATAGTCATTACAGGACGGAAGTGCATTTTCTGATTTTAACTGGAAATTATGAGGTCAAACCAATTTTAAAAAGAGAATGAATTTACAATAAAAACTACAATTTTACATGAAAAAATAGACATTGCCATTTTTTTCATTCACTGGGACTTCAAGGCTGATGTGAAACGTCTCTGTGGCAGATCAACGTAATGTCTAAAACATGCCAGACACGACCCTCCTCAAACTCTAGTAAAAAAGGTGACTGGAATACATACGGCTTTGTTTCAGGGAAAATGTACATGCCTTGAAGATACTTAACACACAGCTCCAATTAGGGCTGGGCGATATGGTAAAAATGTAAACTCAATAGTTTTTTTCTATATTGATCGATAACGATATTAATTTACGATATGTAATTCATTAAAAAAAGGTATTTTAATCTATAATAATCTATGTAAAATATTCACTTCTAAATGCAGTTTATTAACAAAACAGTCAACATAACAAAAGTTAACTTCAAAACCAGTTCAAATTAAATTAAACAAAGTCATTGATATTACCCAATTAGACATGTACTGTTGCAACAAAGAGGATATTAGGCCATAAACAACATGTGCCAGTTCATTCAGTCTCATTTTGACTCGTTGAGTAAAGGGAGTATTCATTTAATACATTCAACCAATGAAAGGGCTCCGTTACTGCGTACATTCGAACGCTATTGGCTCAGCACCTGCGCACATACATAACACTGCAATATTGTCTTGCTCGACAAGTGGGATTCTTTTAAAAAGACATCTCACATAAACTGTAGTGCATTTCTTTAATCATGCAAGCATCTTGCATACAAGGCTCAGTCTTTTAATGTGCAAAGAAACTCATTTCATTACATCTCTAATCTGTACAGAGCAGCGCTGGTTTGTTTCATAATTGTTAACGTTGGATGTATAAAGGTTTATGCTTGAGTTTCAAAGTAACTCGCTGGCAATAGTGTGTTTTCACGACGTTTCATCAATCCGGAAGTTGGCCAAGTTGGATGCATTGAAAGTAAGCACTGCTTTTGAACCTTATGGAAATCCCAGATTTCATCGCCGACAAAAATCTAAAAAAGTCTTCTTTAGAAATAACTGTAAAAAAAAAGCTCTTTAAAACAAATCGATCACACCCCAGAATCGTTATAGCCATGCAATGTAACATCACATGCAGTATTATTAATTATTTTCTACTCTGAACTTCACTCACGAGTCAGCAGTATTTAACGTTACTGTATGTACTTTAAATCTATTGTACTTGGATGTAGACACACATTAATGGATAAAGAATCACTGTTACACAGTTAAGGGACATCCGATATAATCAAAATGGCCACATGCTGAACTTCACATACAGATAAGGACTAAAGACCCGATTTCCTATATTTCTTTACATTCAATGCCTCCAACATGGCTAACTTCCGGATTGATGACGCGTCATGAAAACCCTCTATGTGCCTCAGGTTTGTTTTGTTTAACCCGCGATTGCAAAGAAAAATAAGACGCTCGATAAACCGTGTGATGACAACTCAAGGTTTGTTTCGCTTTCATTTCCACTTCCAGTCATGTTTTCCTTCTCATGTCGAGTTTTCTTTGCCAAGTGCAGTATGAAATGGACTTTGTACTTTGACGCGCATGCTAAAAGCTGCACGCTGACTGACTGTTGTTGCGTTTATTTCTGCTGTCTGTTAGACTGTAAGATTAATCCATATAGAGTCAAAATAACAATAGCTTATCATCGTTATCTACATAAATTCTAACGCGATTCGATATGATATCGTTTATCGGCCCAGCCCTAGCTCCAATTGTTTTCATAATGTCAATGTAACCAGACGCCGTCATTTAAGATGTGTTTTTGTTGTGTGTCGAGGAGGGTTTTGTGATGCCGGAGGTGGGATGTAGAAGTCTATGTTTTGCTTTAAAGGCTAAAAGATTAAATTTACAGCAATTTATGGTTCTACATATCATCCTGGTGGAGAAAAGAAGACAACATGCACCGATGCCTATAAAGACAGGTGACATCATTATGTGACATGTAATGTTAGCGTGGCTTTTGAATTTGTATTTTTTTGCCGCTTGTGATTAGTTAATGAACATACACTTGGACCGGTGAGAGTTCTTATTGCGACTGTTTAGACAAGCCCTTCATATGACATGCTCATCCCAACCATCTCATTCTTGGTCTCTTTATCTATCATTACAGCTGTGGTGTGATCGCTGCTCTTTAATTAAATATGTCTGAGATATTTTCCCCTTTATCTTAAACATATATCAAACATGTCTCATTGACAAAAATATTCCTGGCAAGAAAATATGAAAAAGGTGTGCAGTCTTGAATAGTGTTTTTGTATTTTCTTGACACTCCTCACACCGAGAGTGTGTGAGGAGTGTACCAAATGAACCTGTCATGTCATAAGTCAAGTCTGATGCTGATGTTGTGTGTGTGTTGTCAGGGTGAGGTGGAGCAGATTGCTATGATGAAGCCCAAAGGTCAGACAGAACATGATGAAGGCATGCTGGAGTATCTGGAGGACATCATCGGCTCGTGTCGTCTCAAAGAGCCCATCAATATGCTGTGCAGACGCGTGGAGTTGCTCAATGAGCAGAGAGGAGAGAAGGTAACGCGACATCACCTAGGCAAACGGCACACACGTGTACGCATCATGAAGCCAGACTAAATATGATACTGACATGGCATGCTGGACCAGTGCCACCCTATTAGAAGGATTGCGCTCTTCTTGTGATATTGGCTTAATCCCAAGTGGCATACTCAATGAGCATGTACTCCATTTCAGTTACGACCTACTTAACAAGGGCCAAATGTTCTGTTTTGCCTGAATGGGTGTAGTATGATGTAGCCATCATTAGGGATGCACCGATCCGATACTTTGGATCGTAATTGGGGCCGATACGGGTCTTTGTTGCTGGATCGGGTATCGGACTGATGGGTTCCCTTCAATTTTGATCCGTTGCGATACCCGTGGATGTTACTCTAAAGCTTGAAAAAGGACTAACTATCCGGAAATTACCATGAAAGTTGTCATGCACTGTATTCAATGTCATGTATTTCGATAGCTTTATGCGAGGAACAAACCAAATAGCATAATTAAAAAACTCTGACCTCCGCTGGTGCGGTCATCTGTCAGTGTGAATCCAGCATGCGTGTGTCCGGGAACAGTCACAACGTTACTCGTTCCAAAGTTTTCAATATTCTTCATAATCACTAGATAATAGACTGTGGTTTTGTTTAAAATGCATTTTCCGGAGACGGTACTCGCTTAGTGCAACCTTATTAGATGCAATTTACTATGATTTAAACACATAATTTATCTCTTCTCTTTGTGTTATAACTGTTTTGAACTTGGGAAGCAAAGATCCCCGCGACATCAGGATCATCACTAGGACTCGTCCTGGATGCTCGTGTATTAAATGTATTAAGGGCATCCTTTTGTGGTCAGGATGTGCATGAGCGAGTTTGGAGACTTTTATACTGTGATAGTTTTGTTTAATAAACGGAGATGTTAAACATTTTGTAAGTATCTGTGCTTTATGAGACCATATTTTTTCGATATCGGCCGATATGCAGAACTCTGGTATCGGAATCGGACCGGCAAGGAAAAAGTAGTATCGGTGCATCCCTAGCCATCATACGGCATATTGACGTGATCATGTGACATAATTCTTCTTCTGTTCCTTTTCATTGGCGGTTGGTAACTTGCGTTTGAGGTGCAACCAACTGTACTGGAGTGTGAGCCAGAGATTAGCCATGTGATGTAATGACAAGCGAAACAAGTTAAGTTATTAGAGACAGGTTGCATTAACACCTTAACATGGGTTTTGTACAAGTAAACAACACATGAAACAAAGCTTTCTATTTTCTTCAAGTACAGCACCTTCAGAACTTTTTATTTTAATGCATTTTTAGTTTTACCTTGAAGGGCTAAATGCTTTTGATAAAAGTAAACAATTAAAGGGAATACATCAGCTTGATTTTGCAATCCCTTTTCTCAATTTAATTGTTCGACAATAACAGGCCCATCCACACTTCCCATTGTGAAGAATGATTATGCCATTTGAATGTTCTTTTTGTATCAGAAACATGCTTGACTGTAAACTACAGTTACAAATTATTATTTTGTCTGTATTCTGCCTATTGGTTGATGTCTCTCACGTAGATACGTTGCTCTAATATGCATTCTTTTGTAATATTTAGAACTACCTGAGTACATCTCTTCTGTGCTGTTTTTATGTGCGAAGTATGTTTTAACATAGACTTTATCCAAATATTATCCGACCACGCTCTCGTTTAACTTTCACTTTCTCCTCATCTGTTCTTTTCTTTCCTTGTCCATAAAACGACACCATTTTTACACGTCTCATCATTTTTCGTTTGTATTAATCATCGGGATCCTTCTGACTCGAGAGTCAATGGAGTATCTGCACCTGGGTCAGTCTGTTGTGGAATTGCAGTGTCTGCTGTGGCTAAACAGTACAATACGAGAGCAGCAGAGTCTGTTGGAGTGACTACTGGTGAAGCCTGAGACTGATTCTGATTCTGTGGGCACTGACTCTGCCGTCTACGCCGTCTTTTCTCCTCCAACTGGTCCTCTCTCTTTCCTTCGCACAGCTTTGTGCAGGTCCTTGAGGCGAGTCGCCATCTGGCACGGTCTGCGCTAGCAGTTTCCAGGTCCGCAGGATTCAGGCTTCCAGCTCTCAGGTCACGCTTGCAGACGTCTTTGTACCAGAGCACTAGTCTGCCTGTTGGTGTGGTACCGATGGCGAGCTCGCCATACATGATGTCCTTAGGAATCCGCCAGCGTTGGCGTCTTTGTGAAAGGCGTGTGTATGCTGAATGCTTTTGCCTGGGCCAGCACTTTAGTGTTTGAGACGCGGTTCTGCCAGGTGTTGCCCAGGATCCTCAGATGGAACGAGTTAAGTCTACGTTCTTGCCACTAGACATAGTTCACGTCTCACTAATTTAATTTGAGTAATTAATTGGTTTTGGGCTTATTTGTGTTTCATAATTATTTGTTTATGAAAGGTGATTAGAAAGTTGAATTGCGCCAAACTGTATCCGTTTAAACCACCTGATTAAAATGATCATCTGAATAATTATCATGTATTTTGTTATATCTAAGAGTCAAAAAACATTTAAGTAATATATTATATTGTCAAGGGTGAATATACATAACGTTATTTATTACAAGCGTTAATAAACTGCTGAAAATAAGCTCAATATTAATGCTTCATATTTAAATTCTATAAATTAAATCTATGAACAATATAAAACACGGTCAATTTAAGAACAAAGCAAGGTCAAAGTTAATGTTACATAAGCTTTACAACAATTAACAACATGTTTAATTGTACATGAAAGTTTGCTGAGACTGTTTTGCAGGCTGTGCATGGTATTCTGTCCCGTGATTTCATGGGATATAGAAGTATCTCCAGTATCTGTCGCGTAGTACTTCTTAATCTGGGCGTAACTAGTAAACCATCATGAAATTTCTGAATACTGACGATTCGGGCATGCTACTCTGTATAAGTACTGTTTTCTTCTACTACATAGTAGGTAAGTAGGTATATTCGGACGCAACATTAGTATAGACGCATCCAAATCTCGCGAGAAATAGGCCACCACCAGGGTATTTCTCACCTACTGTTTTGTAAATACTGACCATTCATATGCCTACTACCTTTTGCCTACTATATATTGAGAAAGTATGCCAGTTCTGATTTAGCCATTGTTTTGATCCATTGTTTTGTTTGTGTAAAGTTTTGAAGAAATTATTTGCTGAAGGGAGAGAGAATGTGTGTGTTTACGCAGCTGAATCGAGTGAAGCTGGTGGAGAAAGAGAAGAGTGCTCTGGAGGGTGAAAAAAACAAAGCTGTGGACTTTCTCACTTTAGAGAATGACATCTTCAAGAAGAGAAGCTTTCTGTGTCAGTTCTACGTGTAAGATGAACACGCAAACGTTAGCTTTGAGCTTTGAGAGTACAGGTGTTTTAGTCACACACAGTGTTCATTTCTTCCCAGTCATGATCTTAAACAGCGAGTTTCTACTAAAGAAGCGGAGAAACACCAGATTCAAGAGGACACCAAAGATCTGAGTGAGAAGAGCAGTGAGCTGACAGACCACATGAAGCAGAAGAACGAGGAGCTGAAGACTGTGGAGAAGTGAGACACGTCTCTCATGTCTCTCTGTCTGTATGTGAGTACACGTCTGCTGCATTGTGTGTTTGTGTGCTGTGCAGGAAGCTGAATAAACTGACCAAGTTCATCGAGAGTCAGAAGGAGAAGTTCACTCAGCTGGATCTGCAGGACGTGGAGGTGCGCGAGAAACTCAAACACACAAAGAGCAAAACGAAGAAACTGCAGAAACAGCTCCAGAAAGACAAAGAGAAGGTAAGACACGTGTCTATCTGTCCTACACTTTCAACCACACAGTTATATCATCACGACAGGGATCGTACTGGTGCTGGCAATCCTGAAAAATCAATGATGTTTTTAAGGTTTAAAAAATGCTTGGATTTGGGATAAGGGGATTGAAACTGATTGAAATTGTACTTGCTTACTTTCATATCAAATCCTTATGAGACAACAGTTCACTTTTTAGATAAAGTAACTAGAGTTGTAACGATATGAAAATTTCACATGGTTATAGTGACCAAAATGACCATGGTTATCAATATTATCATGGTTTTGTTCAAATGAGCTAAAATTGTTCAAAAAGAATGATACACAAACTGAAAACATTTCAACATTTTTATATTGGAAAATCAACTAACAACAATTACATATGCAATGTTTTTCTAAACAAAAGAGCTTTATTGCCTGAATTAAGACATTTGTCTTGGAATAAAGCCCAATTGTGCTTGAAATTTTAAGCATAAACATTAGAATAAAGCATTGAGAGGTTAAAGTTTTTCTAGTGCTGGTTTTAATGAACAGTACCTTGAATGAGAACACTAAATCCACACATAAAACAACACAAGCAATGTGCACAAATGAACAGCAAATGAAATGTCAAATAAACAAATCCAATAAACAGCAATGATTGTATGTCCGTTAAAGCATATGCTATTTGACACACATACATATCCCACAAATCACGTTCATGAGATGTGTTAATTTTGCGTTTATTACAAGTGAGATAATGAAATATTTCTTTTCTTATAACAACTTTTTTTTTCCAATTAATTAGTTAGTGAGTTAGTTTTGGTATTGAGTTTAAAGTTAACTTGTCTCTCATTCGCTATATAACAGCGGCTGGTGTTCACAAATATGACTCCGCAAATTTGACGTCTTCTTCACGTTTGCGGCAACTTTCTTTTTGCATGATTTGCAAACAGGTTGCCCATCCTCGATTAATTTGCCCTCAGGACTCTAGTAAAGCCATAATATGCCCAGACCTCCGATCTGGTCCTTTCAAATGTCTGCTCGTGCAAAACGTCACGTTATCAGAGAGATGCTGGCTGCACAGAAATCACTATGAGTTTTCAAAATCACTCTCATACACGGTTGTCATGCTCAGTACAGTTTAAACAGTAATACTAACCGTCAGGACATTTTAGCGTGGATTATCGTGTAACCGGTAATCGTTTCATCTCTAAAAGTAAAAGTAAAGGTTCTTATTGCGTTTGCCATTTGCATTAAAAACATTCTGCTTAAGCTTAGCTTATAGCTCTGGTTCTGCACTCGTGGTAGGTGGCGACATATGAAGAGTTCAGATGCAAAACCCTCATAAAGCAACCTCCGGTAAAAATTATATAATGATGTTAAGTGAATGCTCTCCACATAGCATAGGTTACTGAAATCATTTTGCTTCAAAACCCACTAAAAAACCCACTCTGCCCGGTCTGAAATATCTGGTTTTGCTGGAAGTTAAATGGTGTAGCCTGCTAAAAAATGCTTGTTTAAACGAAAAGTAATCTGACGGACTTCCTCACATGGAACAGACAACATGGGAGGATTGAAAACGAAACACAATTTATGGTTAAAAAAAGAAGAAAAGGAACAACAAAAAGGACATTTTTCTCCACAGGGTGTGGGCGTTTTCGAGCCATGTAAAATGTTGCAGTGGGATTGCGGGGATGACGCATAATTTAAATCGTTCTGGCAAGTGTGGCTTTAATAATAGAAATTCCTGCACAAGTGTTTTTGCTTCAATATGGGTCAAATAATAAAATTAATCTACAGACAGGAACAAAATGAAATAACCATGCAAACAGTGTGTCTTCATTTTAGAATTTAATTCCACTATCCGCGCTGGCATTCCTGGGTTTTCGTCTCGCCCTGTTCCTGAGCGGCATATACAAATTCTTATTCGTTAATATACGAGTTACATGCAACAAACACTCAGCACTCAGTCTATTGCAGGATTAGGCCTAACGAAATAATGTAAAACTCGTCTCAAATAATATTAGGCAATATATTATTATATTTGTTCTTTTTTACTAAAGTACACTACGTTTTTTTGACAATATACAGTTGAAAGAAAAAGTATGTGAACCCTTTGGGCTTACTTGGATTTCTTCATAAATTGGTCATAAAATGTGTTCTGATCTTCATCTAAGTCAAAACAATAGAGAAACACAGTCTGCTTAAACTAATACCGCACAAACATTATACGTTTTCATGTTTTTATTGAACACAACATGTAAACATTCATAGTGCAGGGTGGAAAAAGTATGTGATCCTTTGGTTTTAATAACTGGTTGACCCTCCTTTGGCAGCAATAACCTCAAGCAAACGTTTCCTATAGTTGCAGATCAGACCTGCACAACGGTCAGAAGATATTTTGGACCATTCCTCTTTACAAAAGTGTTTCAGTTCAGCAATATTCTTGGGATGTCTGGTGTGAATCGCTCTCTTGAGGTCATGCCACAGCATCTCAATCGGGTTGAGGTCAGGACCCTGACTGGGCCACTCCAGAAGGCGTATTTTCTTCTGTTGAAGCCATTCTGTTGTTGATTTACTTCTATGCTTTGGGTCGTTGTCCTGTTGCATCGTCCATCCTCTGTTAAGCTTCAGTTGGTGGACAGATGGTCTTAAGTTTTCCTGCAAAATGTCTTGATAAACTTTGGAATTCATTTTTCCATCGATGACAGTAATCCGTCCAGGGCCTGAGGCAGCAAAGCAGCCCCAAACCCTGATGCCCCCTCCACCATATTTCACAGTTAGGATGAGGTTTTGATGTTGGTGTGCTGTGCCTTTTGTTCTCCACACATAGCGTTGTGTGTTCTTTCCAAACAACTCAATTTTGGTTTCATCTGTCCACAGAATGTTTTGCCAGTAGTGCTGTGGAACATCCAGGTGCTCTTTTGCAAACTTCAAACGTGCTGCAATGTTTTTTTTGGACAGCAGTGGCTTCCTCCGTGGTGTTCTCCCATGAAGTCCATTCTTGTTTAATGTTTTCCTTATTGTAGATTTGTCAACAAAAATGTTAGCATGTGCCAGAGATTTCTGTAAGTGTTTAGCTGACACTCTAGGATTCTTCTTCACCTCATTGAGCATTCTGCGCTGTGCTCTTGCAGTCATCTTTACAGGACGACCACGCCTAGGGAGTGTAGCAACAGTGCTGAACTTTCTCCATTTGTAGACAATCTGTCTTACCGTGGACACATGGACATCAAGGCTTTTAGATATACTTTTGTAGCCCTTTCGAGCTTTATGTAAGTGAAGAATTCTTGATCGTAGGTCTTCTGAGAGCTCTTTTGTGAGAGGCATGGTTCACATCAGACAACGCTTCTTCAGAACAGCAAACTCAAAACTGGTGTGTGTGTTTTATTGGACAGGCCAGCTTTAATCAACACATCCAATCTCATCACATTGATTGGACCCCAGGTTGGCTGACTCCTGGCTCCATTTAGCTCTTGGAGAAGTCATTAGCCTAGGGTTTCACATACTTTTTCCACCCTGCACTATGAATGTTTACATGTTGTGTTCAATAAAAACATGAAAACGTATAATATTTGTGCGGTATTAGTTTAAGCAGACTGTGTTTCTCTATAGTTGTGGCTTAGATGAAGATCACAACACATTTTATGACCAATTTATGAAGAAATCCAAGTTAGCCCAAAGGGTTCACATACTTTTTCTTTCAACTGTAAATGACCAAAGTAATATAAAGTGAAAATAATTTATTTTTTCCATCTGTTTGCCTACATGCTTTATAAATCTTGCTAACCACAGGCTCCAAATGTTTTCAGTTCAGGATCCACCGACAGGTAATCTGTCCAACAATTTTTAACGTGGGGAAAACACACACATTCCTTAGTGTCTTCTTTCTTATCATAAACTTATTTTGTTTTATTGCAATATTAATATACCTATATCGCTGCACGATTATGGTTATCAATATTGTTTATATTATTGTGTCCAAGCGCAATAAACGTGTGAAAACAAATGTAATTTTTAGTCATGTAACTGTTTCTTAAGTGTAATGTACCTCAGACAGTTGTAGTTAAAATTGCACTGCAGTAGCCAATGGACGGACCCGAAGGGCATGTGCTCGCCCACTGCTAAATAGCCTATTCCCAGTGATTTATCATATACATATTATCGTTGTTGACGTATTGTTTTCCATTGATTTAACGTTTTTTTTATTTCTTCCATGGTTAATTTTCAAATGGAGAAAACCTATTTTTATTCAATTTTACTGCAAATATCAGGTACCTGAGAACTACAACTGATATACCAAAGTGATATAGAGCCTATTCATTGATCAAATTTCAAAATCCACTGTTTTCAACTAAAAGAGCATAAAAATAAACTTAATTACTGCGTAATACCTGTGAGTTGTAGACACGATGCAATGCTTTTCGTCCAGTGCCGACTTACGTTTTGAAGTCATAATAAACTGTTTATAAAGAAAGGTCCAAATTATATATACATTTTTTATCTGATTCATACATTGAAATAGGGCTGGGGCGATTTAGCATAAAATTCTAATCTACATTTTTTCAGAACATTTGACCGATTCACGATTTCTATTTTGATTTTTTCTTTTTTGCTTAACTAGTCAACTTAAAACATAACTACAACATAAAGTACTGAAATAACATTCTCTTTATTAGTAACTTAGAAAAAACATAAATAAAGTTTTTGTATTTTAAAACATTTCTGTATTGTGGCTAGTTGTTTTTTCAGTGTACTTTACAGTGGTCAAGAAGTACAACTTTGCAAAAGAAAGATGCGTTATAAAGCTGTTCCGACACTTTTTCGCGTGTTTCAGTGTACATTCGGAGAATTGCGGCTTCTGTAAAATGTTTGCGGCTTGGTAACTTGTATCGTGGATCAACGGTGTGAAGCATCTTTATGAACCCTTGCTTTTCCACGGTGTTTATGGGAACCATGTCCTTTGTGATATGAAATGCCACAGCATTTGTTAAGCTCATCCTAATGCGAAGAGCCTGGCGTGTCCTTGATGTTAGGGAGTATGTAAGTATGTAAACTGGAAAAGCATGAAAACACACATTGAAAACACTGGAAAAGTGTTTGTAAAATGTGTAAGAACCCTGTCATGAGCAGATCATCAAGTACATCTGTGATTCATTCTTCACACAAAATCTTCATGAACCCTAAACATGAGTTTATTAAAGGAGTCATATTTCAGGGCATTTCTAGATCTGTATTGTGTTCTTGTGGTGCACTATATATTTTTTATTCTTTAAAAATGGCGTAGTTTCAAGGGAAATCATTTTCAAATAATGTTATTTTTTTGTTTGTCAAATAACACTGCGTATGTGTCTTCTCTCGCAAACAGTTCAGTCTCCGTTTGTTTTGCTTTAACCCATGTATACATTTATATACGGCGTATTAATGCAATATGGCTGGGGTAGGAGTGTTAACATAACCGACTTTAGCAGGCTGTGCATCAGTAATAATGGTCCATGGGGAAACGCAGTGCTCCGTGTGTACGGTAGTTAAATGGTATAAACTAAGCTTTGAGGCAATTATTACTGTATTAAAAAAATATTCAAGGAATTGTTTCAGCCCTAATTTAGACCAAATCTGACTGACCACTCTTTCTAAATGGCCTGCGCACACTAACACTAACTATCATTTTTGAGTTAAGGCGGGTTTGTTACTTTCTGCGTCAGATTTATGCCGCAGCCTCAACGCTGTAGGAAATGCTCCGGGTTTTTTTGTACTTTTTTTGTGCGTTGTTGTCTGCGTCGACAGGCAATGGCTACTAGGTATGTTGCTTGTGTAACTAGAAATGAAATGGTTTCAATTTTTCGAATCACGAAAATAGTGACCAACATGATCACTGTTATCAATATTATTGCGTTTGTCTAAAAACTTTATTGTCCCCCAAGCGGGAACTTTGTGTTTGATTCAAGGTGTTGTCATGAACAAATAAGAAACATAAATATCAGATTCATATAAAATAATAAAATTTGAATAATACAAATTATAAAAATAATACAAATATTATCACGTTTTTGTGAAAAACCAGGATAATGATTTAATCTCCAGACAAAACCCGACAAACACGTTTGGTTGATGCTGTACTGTTTATCAGTAAATAAGATATGACGCGGTTAATAATATCAACCGTTCAACATTTTTATCACGATTAACCATTAAATCCGTTATCTTTACATTGCTATGTGTAACAATTACAAGATCTGAAGAAGCGGTTTGTTGTGTCTGCTGTTTGTGAAACATTTAGCAGTTATGCATAGGGATGGGAATTGATAAGAATTTAACGATTCCGATTCCTTATCGATTCTCTTATCGATTCTCATTGGGTGAGGGAATAAGTACAAATTTGTTTGTATGTATTAACTCACTTTAATATCTGATAAGAACACAGCAGATACTCAGAGTATACACAAATTATGTGTAGCAACCTCAGAACAAACCTAAAAGTAGGCTACAAAGTAAAGTTCAGGGACCTATAGAATTTGTCACATTCATCATTGGTCCAGACAAAAAAAAACTGCCATTTAAGTGTCATAAAAACTAAAAACAAAGACTAAACAGTCAAGGAAGAGCTAGTGACAATGACAATGGAGATTATTATTCATATAGTAAAAGTTTACATAATGAAATGGCGCTCACATTAACTTAATAGAGAAGTTACCTTCGGCATTAATAACAGATGATGTCTCGTTAGCTCCCCTGCTGCTTGACTCACTTGTTGTTGCTGTGTCACTAAGTAGTAGTGTATCAAACACACGACAGTCCTGCAAATGAATTGCGTGCTGTGTGGCCAAATGTTTCTGCATATTGGAGGTAGTTCCTCCCTTTGCCGAAATTAAACTTTTACATTTGTTGCAAATGTCCGCTATTGCGTCTTTTCTAGTGAAATATAACCACGCTTTAGATTGCTTCTACCTCGATGACATGTTTGCTGCGTAACCAAAACAACGCAGCGCGTGTGTGATGTCATGATGATGACAAACTTGCAACGAGCGGAACCGATAAGCGGAATCGTTAAGCAGATACGCTAATGGTTCCAAGGAATCGATTCACTGGGCACCGGTTCTAAAGAAGCCCTAGTTATGCGAGTTGTTAATACAGTTTGGAGTACATCTGTGTTCTATGGTTGCTTAACAACAGTTTACATGAGAAAACATTGTGTAGTAAATGGTATTGTACTGTAGTTTGTTATAGTAATTACTACACTTTGTGTACGAATGCGTACAACAGCATTTTGTAGTATTATCCTAGAGTGCAGTTAGTTGTTTACAGTTGTAACCTGTAGTAGCATTGTTTAGGGCCATCAATATGACATATTCTGATATTTTACATTAAGAATAGACCCAAAGAGCTGATTCAGGCATGCAAGTAATGTGCCGATTCATATTTTTCTTGCTGGTTTTTGGAAGAAATTTGCTATTGACATCTTCTGTGACAATGCACTGATGGTGTTGACAGAGTATGTCCTGATAGGTAGAACCTTGTTTTTAGTGATTTATCTTGAACATAGGCTACATGATGCTTATGATATACTGCAGATAACATGAGCGTATTCAAAGGGACAGCTGGAGCAAACCACTGTATCAATCTGACAGGTGAAGATGACCATGGGTATTCAGTATATCTCTCTTCATTTTGTATTCGAGGCACTTTAACTGTTCCTCTTTTTTCTGTGTGAGTGGCATAACTAATCATTATTACACATTATGATCAGTGTGTATGTGCTCTTCAACAGAATAATGGACCACATGACGGACACTGCCTCATCTGATCATAAACCACACAGACTAATATACACAATATCAGTTTAAAAAGCGACACCTCATGAGAGCGCTCTCAGCATAGAAAACCTACAATAGCAGAAAGTAAACACAGATTAACCAGCGAATAAACTGAGATTATAATAAATCTTCATATTAAACTGGTAACATTACAGTGAACTGACGGCAGTAAATTTATCTGATCAAATGTCACTGTTATGCAGAATAACAGTAAATATGCACATTATGTTAGATGTAAGACTGACCACAGTCAAGATCACTCGTCTCAAATAAAGCTAATGTTAAGCCACATAAACAAATGTTCACATCAGCAACCAGAATAAATTGAGGCACAGCCACCTTATACATCATAAATGACTTGTTTTGAACAACGTTTTTCAGCTTTTAGGTTTTTTCCAAGACTTGATAACAATCTTCATCCACAATGAATGATGTTTTCTGCTTCTTTTGACATGTTTTCATAATCTCATAATTTTGAAGCAAACCAACTTCTGCTTCTACTATACGAGACTTCTGGCGAACAATCCCCCAGATGGCGGAAATCGCCTTAAAGTTATTAAAAAAACAAAGTGTGCCCGTTTACGAAGATGATATGATTGGTCCGTTTAAGTGTCACTCAAAAGTAATCTCTCTCATTGATTTAGTATTGTTCTGTCAGCAGTAACTTCATCGAAGCGCCCCCACCCATCCCCCCCCCATAAGCACACGTTCGACGACTTGTCATATGCTGTCCGTACATGCTGCATCACAACTGCGACTGCTCCGTGATCTTGAATTGCTCTCGTGAGGCTTGGAAATCTCACGTGGATAGTCCGCATCGATCCATGAAGTCAAATATACATATCTAATAGGGAATACCAGCCGACTTTTATTGAAATATTTTCACAATAGCTAAGGTCATCACAGAGGGCTATGGGGGTTTGCTACTGACATACCGAGTCAATGCAGAACAGAACATGATGAATAAGTCAATATTGGGACAGCATGTCATGTGTCAGGTGTTTCTCATGATTCTGTGTGTGCTTTGCAGCTGGAGGAGGTGAGGAGCGTTCCCGCCAGCAGCGAGCAGGTCATCACAGAGTCGTCCGCTCGGAAGGAAGAGCTGGAGGAGAAGAAGCTGCAGGAGGAGCAGAAGTTAGCACAAGTGATGGAGAGTCTGAAGGAGGAGACCAGCGGCCTGCAGGACGAGAAGGAGGTAACGTCACACACATTCATCTTTCTGCTTCAGGATATTTGCTGGGACTGTGACGTTGGATGATGTGACAAACTAATTAACATACTTGTGTTGCCACCTCAGACCCTTCTGACTTTTGCTCTCTAAACGTTGTGTTATATTACAGTCTATTGCCCGGTAAGATTGTTGTCATGTACATTTATAGCCAGAAAAGCAAGACCTCACGCTCGCAGGGATCTATTTGCCACATATTTCCACTGAAAAAATGCTCAGGTTTATCCAAAACTACGCTAGGATCCGAACTAAACTGAACTAAATGTATTGATAGAGTTGCTATAACAACGCTATTTTTTGCAATCACTCCATGACTGGAAGAGGCTTTGCCAAAACAACACTGTAAAACAGCATGGAGATTTAGTTTGATGAGAAGAGTTCATTTTGATAAACACACGCGTTTATTTCTCCTGCAGAAGAGAGAGCAGGAGCTGCTGGTGTTGAGTAAAGCGGTGAATGAGACACGCTCACGCATGGATGTTGCTCAGTCTGAGCTGGACATCTATCTGAGTCAACACAACACTGCTTTGAGTCAGCTCAAACAGGCCAAAGATGCCCTGCAGGAGACAGTAGACACGCTGAGAGACAGAAGGGCCGCCATCAAAGAGCTGAAGGTCAAGATACCTCAGTGTGAGAAACAGCTCCAGCAGGTGTGTGTGTCCGTGTGAAGCACACATTATCAACAGATGACACTGAATGAGGAATGAAATGAGCATGAATCATGTTGGTGTGTGTTTCAGGACGAGCAGGAGCTACTGCAGATCTCAGATCAGGACAGACAGAAGACTTTGTTAGTTGGTGATATGAGACAGAAGGTAGCTGAAGCAAAGAGCTCTCTGTCCAGCAATCGCAGCCGAAACAAAGTGCTGGATGCCCTCATGCAGCAGAAACGCTCAGGAAAGATCCCGGGAATCCTGGGCCGCCTGGTACGTCCACGAACGCGCAGTCACGTCTCTCTCTCACTCACTCACACACACAAACAGAGCGCTGATGTCACGTGTGCTCGTGTTTCTCATCAGGGTGATCTTGGTGCTATAGATGAGAAATACGACATCGCCATCTCCTCCAGCTGTGGCTCTCTCGATAATATATTAGTGGACTCCATTGACACGGCACAGAAGTGTGTCACCTTCCTAAAGAGCCAGAACATCGGTGTGGCCACCTTCATCGGCCTGGACAAGGTAACATTTTGTGTCAGGACGCCTTCAGTACATTTTGACTGACTTAAACGCTAGAGAGTTTATTGATGATAAATGATGACTGTAATGTAGTGTATTTTGGCAGCCTGTTTTAATTTAGTTTTAGTCTAGTCTTTGTGTCAAGCTGTCATTTTAGTTTTAATTAGTTTTAGTCACATTCTTACTCATTTTAGTCTAGTCAAGTTTCAGTTGACTAAAAGTCTGAGCATTTTAGTCTAATTTTAGTCAGAATTATCCATGACTATTTTCGTCTAGTTTTAGTCGACGCAAATTGTATTTTAGTCTCTTTTTAGTAATGCAATTCTATTTAACCCGGTCAGTATAGTATAAGTACCTAGTAGTATAGACAAAACAAAAAAATATTTTGGCCAAACCCATTTCAAACAAGCTTATCTTCTGATATTATTATTACCCTATAGACTCCGTATACATCCATTCCAGACACAGAAGACACGCTCATTTGAATTTACAGCTATCGGTAGGGTTGTTAATCTCTAGGCACGATGCGATGCAATTACGATAACTGATAAATCCTCGACCATCACTCGTGGTGTATATTAAACTGTGCACATAATAAACTCAGACACGCAGAACAGACAGATCACATTTAAATAACAGGATTCCGCTCTGCATCTAGGTTAAAGCATCAGACCAAATAACCTTATAACCTTATTTCGTCTTGGTCAACGAAAATGAAGAGACATTTTAGCATAGTTTTTATTTTGTAAACAACATTTAGTCTCGTTTATATTCGTCAACAATATTGCATTATACATTTAATTACAGTCATCATCATGTGACCAGCATTTACTTTGGGTCTCATTTCATCACGTGATAACGATTCGTTGACGACCATATTTTGTTATCATTTTCGTTGACGAAAACAACACTACTGTGATGTTGATACCTATTAAAGGCCAAGAGCTAGACAGAAAATGGAAATGAAGGTTTTCTTGATCTCATATCAGAACAACACTAGTGCATTTAAAACTGTTCCGTATTGTTCAGATGAAAGTGTGGCAGAAGAGCATGGGCTCAATCTCCACTCCAGAGAACATTCCTCGTCTCTTTGACATGGTCCGTGTGAAGGACGAGGCCATGCGCCCCGCCTTCTACTTTGCCCTGAGAGACACGCTGGTGGCCAGAGATCTGGAGCAGGCCACACGTGTAGCCTTTCAGAAGGACAAGCGCTGGAGGGTGGTCACGCTGCAGGGTCAGATCATCGAGCAGGCCGGTGAGTCCATCTTCAGATGATTTTTTTGTGATGGTAGTGAAGAGTCGCTTGTGAGCTGATGTCTCGTCATCTGTTCATCAGGTACCATGACGGGAGGAGGAGGACGAGTGATGAAAGGTCGCATGGGCTCTTCAGTCTGTCCCGATATCTCTCAGGAGCAGGTCAGATCACTTGACTTTCTCATTGGATGTGAATCTAGATCAGTCGTTTATCGCAGCGTTTCTTGAACATGGGACCAAACTTCGTTTCAAAGTTAGCGAAAGATTGGCTGGATAGAGACTTAAGGGGATTGCACACCGGACGTGGAACTGCCGAGTTTGTGCTATTGTTTGTAAAAATGAACATATTGTTTTCTATGAGTGTACACATTTGGGCCTCCATTCTGTGCCTGTCGGTGGCGCTATGCTACAACTGAGGACGCTGATCTGAGCCCTGCAGTGACGCAACGCGCCACGCTTAATTTAACATCAAGTTAGATGTTCTATGACTGAAATCATATTTGCTGTACACACTGAGTTCACCATAAGCGGAAAGATGCATTTATCTGTTTGGGAATAACAGAAAAACACATATAAATCAGAAAACCTCTCCATTCTACAACCTTGATAGCAGAGTTGTCCTAGACGCTGTGCGCCTCGGCTGTTCCGCATCCGGTGAGCGACCCCCTTTAATGTCTGTCTGTTTCTACTCAAGCCTTTTGAAAGATATGTTCAAGCTTTAAAGACATCTGCTCCTGCGTTCCTTGAAAAACAGATTTAGAGTGATGCTTGGTGTGTTGTGTCGTGGCTTATTTTCTTTGGGGAGAGATGCGTGTGGTGTGAAGGATAAACATGTGTCTGTGTGCAGCTGGATAAAATGGAGAGCGCTCTGAATAAAGAGATGACACAGCTACAGGACTGGCAGCAGAGAAAACTGCAGCTGGAGGAAAAAGTGCACAGATCCAGATGTGAGCTGAGAGACATGAAGAATACACTGGAGAAATACAGCGCCAGCATTCAGGTGAGAAAACTAACCCCAACATCATCACCATCATAGAATAGTTTCTTCATTCAGCCCATGATGAAACCTGCTGCTCTTTCAGAGTCTCGCAGAACAAGAACTTCACCTCAAAACTCAGATGAAAGATCTAGAAGCCAATGTCATTTCAGCCGCTCCAGATAAAGCCAAGCAGAAGCAGATGGAGAAATCTCTGGAGACGTTCAGGAAGGGTACGGCCCTCAAGTGAGCTGTAGTACAGCGTTATGAAACACCTCATGATACTCACACGCTTTGCTTCTTTGTGACTTGAAGACTTTGAGGCGGCATCCAGTAAAGCGGGGAAGGTGGAGGCCGAGGTGAAGCGACTGCACGCGCTCATCGTGGACATCAACAGTCACAAGCTGAAGGCCCAGCAGGATAAACTGGACAAGATCAACACGCAGCTGGACGAATGCTCCTCGAGCATCACAAAAGCCCAGGTGGCCATCAAGACTGCTGGACGGTCAGTTCTCTGCTTGTGATTGCTTCCTCTGTGTTGTGTTTGTAGTTTCAGTGTTACGGTGAAAAAGCATGGAGCATCATGTAGGGTAGATCGCTGTGCACGTGTAAAGATGTTGCTTTGTGATGTGTCAGCAATCTGAAGAAGTGTGAGGAGAGTGTCTCTCAGCTGGAGAAGGATGTCGGAGATAACGAGACGCTGATGGAGGAGCTGACGGAGCAGCTGAAGAAGCTAGAGGAGCAGGCCGGAGAGATCATGCAGACGTACCAACAAGCCGAGGTAACGTTACACACACAACTTTTTTTGTTTTTATTTCAATTTGTTATTGTTCTGTATCCGGTAACATTGAACTCCACTTGAGAAAACCGAGTCATATAGACGATTTCAACATGACTGCACATTTACGCATTCGTAGACTGTCTGTAGATAGTATCTGTGTACAGTACACATTCATTGTTGAAGAACAGATGTATTGTTCATGGCAAAAGATCTAATTCAGCACAAAGTCAGTGATATTTTCATTTTATTGACAATTCTCTAGATCTTGATCATTAAAACGGTCCATGCTGATATTCACTAGTTAAAGAGTTCTAATGAGCAGGAAGAATAAGCAGTTCACCTATAAAATAATGTATTCCATCTAGATTAAAGTGAAAGGATTTGTGTTTCAACATCCGTGTGTGTGTTGTAGGAGGCCCTGCCTGAGGTTCAGGAGCAGTACCGGGCAGTGGTGCAGGATATCAAGACTCTTCAAGAACAAGAACATGCTCTACAAAAAGAGTCTCTGAATGTACGACTCAAGGTGGAACACATCGACACGGCCATCACAGAGTGTCACAACAAGATCAAACACTGGGAGAAAGAGGTACACAACACCACACTAGTGTCACGCTCTAGATTTCAGTGGAATAAACGTGTTAATGAGTGCTGATGACTGAAGCAACGGATAGCTTACATCAGAGCAAATGAATGTCAGCCGTTCAACAGAGATGTTTGTGTGTTGCTATCAGGCCAGTAAACTGTCACAGCACTCTATTGATGGAGCACCAGCTGAAGAGCTGCCCACGCTGAGCCCCGATCAGCTGCAGGATATCACTAATCCAGATGTCATCAAGAATGAGATTGCTCTGCTGGAGGACCGCTGTGCCAACATGAAACCCAACCTGGGAGCCATCGCAGAGTTCAAGAAGAAGGTACATGCACAAAGAGCTATCAGATGAAACTGTTTGTCATCAATGAATTACAACCGCAAACAACCCCTGTGTGTGTGTTGTGCAGGAGGAGTTGTATCTGCAGAGGGTGGCCGAGCTGGACGATATCACCACACAGAGAGACCGCTTCAAGAGAGGCTGCGAGGATCTGCGCAAAGAGAGACTGCATGAGTTCATGGCCGGGTTCAACATCATCACTAATAAACTGAAGGAGAATTATCAGATGCTCACACTGGGAGGAGACGCTGAGCTCGAGCTGGTGGACAGTCTCGATCCCTTCTCTGAGGGCATCATGTTCAGGTGTGATGTCACAAATGTCAAGGAATTCAAACAAATGTGCTGTTAGAAGCCAAATTGATCAAAGCTGTGTTTTACATGGAATGTCGGCTCATTCATGCGGGAGGATTGCTTTTTATTTATACTAGTTAACCATGATTATGGTTTAAAGCTGTGTTCCTCAAATCCCATCCCTGCAGAGTTGAACCCGAAGCGTGACCAAACTCGCGCACAGGTGTTCCATCAGGGCACTGTGTGAGGAACCCTGGTTTAACACATCCCAACTCTGTAAACGGGGTTGAAGAAAGCCTAAATATTGTCTGAGGTTGAAGATGTTTGTGTTTCTGTGTGCTGTGTCAGTGTGCGTCCTCCTAAGAAGAGTTGGAAGAAGATCTATAATCTGTCTGGAGGAGAGAAGACGTTGAGCTCTCTGGCTCTGGTCTTTGCTCTTCATCATTTCAAACCCACACCGCTGTACTTCATGGATGAGATTGACGCAGCGCTGGACTTTAAGAACGTCTCTATCGTGGCCTGCTACATATATGTGAGTTCTTTTGTCTGTCAGACCAGTGACGTCATGTTGTCATCACAGGTGGAAAGCTAGGACTGGGCGGGATGATGGAATACTGCGAAATAAAATGTCAACTGAAAGAGATTTTTCTTTTCTTTGACTGTGTAATGTAAATAAGTAGGCAAGGTTCACTCAACACTCTGCAAATTAGGGTTATGATGAAAAACACCACAAGAATTTATCAATCAAATATTCTTTTGACTTCTGTGGTTTCGTGATCCAGTCCGGCACTTTCTCTAGGTTAACAACCACTGATCTAGGCAACGGACGAGTGACAAATCTAAAGTAGTGACGTCGTTGCATGCATTCTATTAGAATGATTCGGAGCGGATTAAGTCTGAAAAAAATCTGTACAGATTGATATGGGTTAATGTGTGACGAGCTTTAAATTAGATTTGAACATTTGCCATGCACACAATGCACAAATATACCTGCAGTGAATATATAACAGTGACAATAACAATAGTAAAACTAAAAACATACAAACAGGCTCACCATTGTTGAGTTGTGTACTACACACTATAGTTCTCCTGAATGAATAACACAACTGTAAATGCTACAGGGCTGTTAAGTGGGCACAGTCTTAAGTTTACTCAAGTATTTCAGCACTGGGTCCCAGACAAAAAACAATTTGTCCCTGCTTCAATTCTAACATTTTCATCAATCTCTTATGTTCTTTTCTTAACTTGACCAAATGATTGCAGGAACAAACCAAGAATGCTCAATTCATCATCATCTCTCTGAGGAACAACATGTTTGAGATGGCTGATCGACTCATTGGCATCTATAAGACACACAACACCACCAAGAATGTGGCCATCAACCCCAAAACTATTGTGCTCCGAGAGGTGGAGACCGCAACCGGCTGACCATGACTTCAAACCTGTATAAACAACCCAAATCATTGTGTGTGTGTCTGTTATGTCTTTATAAATCTCTATGATCATTTGTTTTCTGTCAGTTTACACTCACTTTTATCTTTTTAAATAAAATGACTGTTTTATTTACTAGAGCATAAATCTCTGGAAATGTTATTATTGCACCCAAGTAATTTCTTTTAATAAAACATATGGGTTATACTGAGCTCCGGAGAATGTGGTGCTTGTGCTTCTTTATTATAAGTGTTTTTGACCTAGTGTCCAATCTAGGCCGAAGCAGAATATAAATGAAACACTTGGCCGAATACCGAACACGGCTTTAAGCATTTTATTTATTTAGCCAATATTTAAACATTGCATTAACTGAATGGTCAATATGTGCTTTTAATATTTCGTAATATAAAAAATAATATTGATTAAAACAAAACAATCAGCCCCCTCTCCCTTCTTGAATAGGCCCATTTCTGACTGCTGAAAGAATGTACTGTCCTATGTACCCATACAGCAAAAGACTTCTTTAAAATGTGTTAATCAATATTATAAGTTCAAATATGAATACAGCGGTGTTGATCAATAATTCAGTTTAATACAAATGTTTTAAAGAATAAATAATTTCTGCAATTCTCATATCATTGGCCGAGGCAGTGCAGTAAGGTGTGTTTTTTTCATTCAAATTTGATCATTCCCATTTGTGTAGTCATGCATCGGAGCTGGTTGTGTTATTGTTGGCATTGACAGCAGATTCATGCTTGCATCTGTTTTGGGGAAATGTCACTGTACCAGTATGTACATTTTGGCCAATAACCATCACTAATAATTATTTTAATATTGTACATTATCTAAATATTTATATCCTTTTTTCTGAAGCAAAAGGCAAGAAGTGGACAACTGCTTTTATTTCATAACATTGACTGACTGCAGTTAAAGTTTCTTTAACTATTAAACTTTTCTGGTATAAGGATTTACAAATGATAGATATTCTTCCAGTGCAAGCCAGAAAAGTGTTCTCAAAAGCCACATGTCTAACAGGTCTCAAGACAGAAAGCAATCTTTTGCTCCTTCATGTTTTGCTAATAGCATATCAATAATATCAATAATCATGACAAACACATCAGTGTGTACTGGTCCTTTAAGGAAAAGCTAACCTCAAAATCAAACTTATTTTTTACTCGCCCACATAACTTCAACATGTTTAAAGACCTCTCGGCCTCTTTTGAACACAAATAAAGATATTTCAAGTGACATCCGAGAATTCATTTTTGATTTTTTTATGAGATTATGTGCGAAAAATAAACCAAAATAACAATTTAACCAATAAGAGACTATGATAAGTTCTTATGAAACAGCTTTATTTGTTCGAAAAAAACTTTCCGAAACCAGAACGATTGGTGGGGGAGTGTATCAAGCACAGAAATACTACGTAAGTTTTTTGACAAGTTGACCATGTTAAGCGTGATAACACACCACATTTCCATCCATCCATTTTCTACCGCTTATCCGAACTACCTCGGGTCACGGGGAGCCTGTGCCTATCTCAGGATTCATCGGGCATCAAGGCAGGATACACCCTGGATGGAGTGCACACCACATTTAATATTGTAAATATGTCAAATGCATGACACATCATTGCAGGGCTGCTTTAAAGCTTCTTAAACTCATTAATACAACAATCTATTGTTGTAGCATATATAAAACAGGTATGCAACAAAAGTTAATATATACTGTATGTATAATATTATATTTGCATATTTTGATTAACTAGCCAATTCTATTGATTATATTATATGCGAATATCTGAAAAAAGACAACGACAGGACCTTGTTTTGCTATGAGAGAATTCTGCGTAAAACTGAGATGTAGCCTGAAATACGTGAGCAGCAGGGCATGCATACAGGACATTGAGTCATTATGAGCGGATGGACCGATTTAACCATGTCCTCAGCGCTTTTCTGGACCTTGACAACAACTATAACCATGATGTCTATGAGGAGGCCTTGAAATTTCTCAGATGTCACCTAAAATATCTTAATTTTTGTTCTGAAGATCCCTTAACGTTATGTGGGTGAGTAAATAAATCAATTTTGATTTTGAGATGAACTTTTCCTTTAAGTGTTTCCATCAGACCTGTCACAGCAGAAATTCTTCTCCCATCCGCCAGGTTTAAAGTGTTGGGAAACAAATGAATTCCCAGTGAGAAACATGACATCAGGGGGCATTCATGTGCAATTTTTACCTAGGAAACTCCTATTTCCCATACGAAGGCAGTATTGCTTCATCTTGAACTAGAGAACGCGATTACATGAGAACACTTTATATGTGTGAATGAAGAAAAGCATCATGGGTAATGTGACGTTCATAGCTTCAACACACAAATGATTTTAGACTTGCATGCTTTCCTTTGAACGCTGATGAAACAAAGTTGTGAAAGGTCATTACTGTGTGTGTAGTATGTTGAGACAGGTGAGGAGCAGTTGGTAGGTGTTTTGTCCAAGAGTGTATATGCAAGCGCTGATATGTGTGTTAATGTTGTGTAACATACAGTAGAGTTGTGTCTCTATATAATGAAGCTGAAGTGAAGCAGTGATCCCTGATGAAACAAAGAAGCTTCCACACACCAGCACGAGGACAAACAACACAAGAAAGACAGAAGAGCACCAGAAGTGGCGCTTCTCATATTGCTTTTGTGCACTTTTCACAGAGTGTATGTGTGGATGATAACATGAGATGTCAGGAATTGGTCCGTCTTGAAGTTCCCTGACAGTGACACGAGTCCAGTGTTCCTCGATGAATTCCTGCACTCGCGGTGCGATTTGAAGACCGGTTACCTGCGGCAGGACAATCTGGTTTAAAGTGTTCACACGTGCCCTCATCTGATGCACCTTCTCCAGATAAGCCAGCGGCTCTTCTTCCTCCTTCTCAATACTGGAGCTTAAAGATATCAGCGCACTCTCCTCCTCCTGCAGTTCCTCTAGCTGCTCGATGAGTGGATCGTACGTCTCCACCAGCAGCACGCTCGCCCCGTCGAGAGCCCGCATGAACTGATCCTGCTTCTCAGCGAGAATCAGCTTGAGCTCATCAAAGAAATGTGCCACAGCCTTCCGGTCCTCCTGCATGACACTCTCACTCTGAACCTTCTCCTGCCGTAGATGCTCGGCCAGGCTGCTGATCTCTTCTCCTCTCAGACCCTCCAGCAGCTGCACTGGAGCGGCTCGCTCCTTCACGTAGGCGCTCTGGAGGTCGTCAATGGCGTGGCCTTGGTGCCGTCCGACCGTGAGGCAGAAGCCGCATATGAGCTCGCGATCCTGAACGCAATAGACATTTAGAGGCTGCCCGGGATGTTCGGGGCACGCAGGAGAACGGGGCCGGCCGTCTCGTTGATATTTCTCTATGATGGCACGCAGGCAAACGTTTACTGGGAGCGCGTCCACTCCGTTGCTCGGCAGCTCAGTCACGCTGCGGCAGTTAGGACATTTGAGCGGCAAACGGAGTGGACGCCAGATGGATGCGATAACGGAGAGCTGAAGCACGTTGTCCAGACAGCTCTTACAGAAAGTGTGTGAACAGGGTAAAACTCTCGGGTCACTGAAGAGAGAGTAACACACCGAACATGTCAAATCCTCCTCCAGATTCTCCATAACAGCTGCAGAAGACAAAAGATAAAAATCATTGTTACTGTTTCAACAGAAGATGAGGTCCTCTCTTGTCTGCATGTCTAAAGAATCTCTTGACCTGAGAGGGAAACTTTCATCTGGATCAAAATGATCTTGAAATGCCTTGTTTACCCTGGCACACATGAAAATGGATTACTTAGCGTTAGCAGCGTGTGCCCATTGTCCTTTCATACCGGCAGCGTATGTACCGTCTTAGCTGGGGAACTGTTACCGCAGTACAGCATTGCAATTTCTCATTACGTTATTTACATAACTTACATCAATGAGCAAAATATCTTCCTGAACTTCATCAAAGCGCTTTTAAGAAGATTGCATAACTCTGGTTTGTTAAATCTGCCGGTTTCACGCTCTTTTAGATCCATGTAGTACAATTAATAAATAAAAAGACATCATGCTTTGAGGGATACAAAGTCACTTAAGGGTTAACTCACCATGACTAACTTGTGATGCCATCGCTTTTCTCCAACACATACGCAATATAAGCATATAACATGATGTCTATGTTGTTTTATCTGTTTTTTCAGAAGGTTATGATGACAGTGTGTTTCAGACAGTACAATGACAATTTAATGCAATCGTTTTCCACTCCTACATATGCAATATAATAATAACATTTAAGATACAATGGTATTATAAATCATTTAAATGTGCTGTTGTGGTTTTGGCCCAAAAACTCTATGCATTCATTTCTGTATTTATATAACTTGTTTATCGATGAATTTCACCTGCTGAAGACAAACTGAAGGGAAAATGCCCCAAGAACAAGCAGGAACTGAAGACGGTTGCAGTAGAGGCCTGGCAAAGAAATCTCCAGGGATGAAACCCAGCGTCTGGTGATGTCTATGTGTTCCAGACTTCAGACTGTAATTGACTGCAAAGGAAGTGAAAGTTTGATTTATGATTATTATTCTGTCCCATTACTTTTGGTCCCTTAACAAGTGGGAGGCACATATGCCAGCTGTTGTAATTCCTACACCATTAACCTGATTTGGATGTAAATACCCTCAAATTAAAGCTGACAGTCTGCAGTCAAAGCACATCTTGTTTGTTTCATTTGAAATACAATTGGTGGTGTATAGAGCCAAAAATGTTAGAATTGTGTTGATGTCCCAATATTTATGGACCTGACTGTATCTATTTATACTTTTTCAACGGGGCTGTCAAATGCTTCATTCTGATTGGGCGACGAACGTTTGATGAGTGTGCATTATTTTTCAGTCAAACGCACACCTATGAAGTAGTTCCAGATAAGTCGACCGAATAACAGTTCCATCTCACTCCGCCCAGTTTAAGTTAAGTGTAGCTACTGTCCACCACTGAATATGTATCTAACAACAGACAAAGTGACCGGCAAATTCCATTGTCTGAGAAGAAATAACTATTAATATTTAGGGACAGCTTGAACATTTTATCAACAATGGCGAGAGCACTGTGCAGGACTTTTCAGACGAAAAACTAAAGCATATATCAAAGATAACTGCAAACTACATGACACAATCAGCGGGTTAAAGATAAAACAAGAAGCACCAAAACAACATCTTAAATTCGTCTGTGGAATGGGTAAACGGGACTTAAAACACACAGCAGGAAGCTTTCTGTGCCACTGCGAGAACCACCCCAGCTGGCACAGAAATCTCGGTGTCACTTTTTTCTCTTAATACTTTTCTTATATGTCAGGGGTGTTAAACACGACGAAAACAAATCATATAGGATACTTGTCTTTACATTCTCAGTGAAGCAAACACATGTGCACTGTCTGTCTTCCTCTCGTTCTCGGAAAACTGCATATGCAGGCTCAAGCAACGGCTTCAGATGAGATGTCCCCATTACTTAAAGTCCCGAATGAACTGGAAGTTGCGATTCGGTTTTACTTCTGTATTTTAACGCACTTCCGAGTGAATGGAATTTCTAGTGCGAAAAATTTAGGCTGCGGCTTTTGTCTTTCTTTACGATTTTATAGTGTGTTTAAAAACAGCTGTTGCATTTTGAAATGGAACTGGCAGCAGACTGACACTTGAAGGGGAGGAGTTAACAGACGCTCCGCCCAAGACGTCTAACATACTTCATTAAGGGGCTGTATCCACCAAGGGCCATATACGTGGCAGAAAACTCCCACAAGTTGACCATTTTTCAAATCTGGGCGCTCGGTCGAACCAATTGAAACGCCTTGGTGGACACAGCCCCTTAAGATGGATAGTCATTGCACGAAGGACATGTATTGTCAGACTTTACAAAAGATTATGACGGCACACGAATTAAAAAAAGAATGACCTACATCAACCATTTTTTCATGAAATCTTGCAGCGTTTATTGTAAATAGTGTAAGGTCGGAGCCAAGATGTCCTGAAAAGAGACATAATTCCTCTACTGGGAAACAAAGAACATTTCTAAGCACAGTAGGGAACCAAGACCAAAAGGGCACCCCTTGCTGTAAAACAATGCACCCTCTCCTCATCAATCTTCTCGAGAAAAGACAGAGAGCATCTCTCAGTACAGTGGGAGACCAGAACCAAAGGGACACCTTCCTTTGAGAACAACAGACTTCCTCCAGTACACCAAAACTCCCTACTGAGAGAAGATCTACATCTCAAACAACGCATACCTGTGAATCACAAGTGCACACCTCACCCTGCACCCCCAACTGTTCCTTTTCTCACACATTTGGTCAACTAATGTGTGTAGATAAAGTGCCGCCCCTGCGATCACAAGACCCAATCACAGCCACACTTTCTAATTCGAAAGAATTTCCAAAACGCTTTGTTCTGCCTTGGTATTTCAGAATGGTTGGTAAAAATATCAGGGAATCTGTAGTCAGATCTCCCGCACAATTACTGTGTGTCGTCTCTTGTCAGGTATGCAATTTCTCTTTACTTAATCTCTTATGATTTTCCATTATTTTTATTTAATTATATTGATTGACATTTGATTATTGAATTGAATATTGAATTGGATTTTAATAATGCTTTCTATACCTGACTAATAAATAGTCATTGTAACACATCTCCATAAAAGGGAAGGAAGGAGTTGGGAACCGACAAACATTCAAAACATTTAATAACAGAAATAAAAACAGCTGGCAGCCCCTCACGGATGACCGACGGCGAAATAACATAAACACAAGTATAAATATAAATACAAACATAACACAAGTTCGGGCCCGGTCCTCTCTCTTCGACGGTCCGGTCGCTCGTTCGTTTTATATGCTCCCATCTCCTACGTGATTCGAGGCCGGTGTGCGCACAGCTGGCGCTAATTCACAATTACTCACCGGACTCGAACCACGGTCTCGCCCCGCCTACTCTACTACAGTCATGTTTGAAATTGTTTTGCAGTATTCTGAATTTATAAACACGTTCTTATATTATGTGTTCAGTATAAGACTTATATTGTATCCCGTTACATCCTTGTTACCGCAAATCCCCGCTCAGGTTAGTAACGGACTAGAATCCTGTCTAGGTGACAAAGACACACCAGCTGAGAATTTTAGAGATCCGGCTAAGAACTTGGCATTAGTTTAAGTGTACTTAGATCTTAGAGGCTGTTAATGTGAATTTCCGTTTAGAACAACACAAGGGTTGTCTGACCAATCTAAATAGGGTACGTCTCAGACTCTGATTACAGTAATAATATTCCAGTTAAGTGTACATGGGAAACCATGGCATGATTATATAAAGCTGCCATTAGAGAAGGTAAGATTGGTCTATCTATCGCTGTGGAGAGGTCATGACCTCTGGGTGAATAAAATTGTTGCTTGTGATTAGGTGTTAATAATCTAGGCTGACCAAAAAAGGTGCGTTTAGCAGTGAGTAAGGTGGTTTTTCTATTATTGTATTGAGTTATCTTATATAAAATGACACATTTAGTTAGTTATAGGTTTCATGTATTCTTATGAAATAATATTGGGCCTCATGTATAAGTATGAGCTCTTGAAAACTACAAACATCTTATCATAACTGCACACACACCACAAATAAGTTTTAATAAGGAAGTTTGGTTTGTCTCACAGAGTCAAGGACGCTGGTATCTCTAAACATTGAGCTCATTTTAACAAAGTAATGTTATGAGTCTGAACACTGAACATCTGCACACACACCAAATATCTTTTAACACTAAGACGTACGTCCCACACACTTTTGTAGAGAAGTTTAATTAAATCGCATACATACAAGGACACTGGGTAGTTCATTATCACTAAACAATGAGCTCATTTTTAATAAAATCATGGTTAAATCATGTATCGTCCGAAACACCCAGAAAAGTGTCAAGATAAAGAAGCACTTGTTTTTGAGAGGCTCACGCAACCATTAAATCCTAATATGGTAGGCCGGAACATATGAAACCTGATTGGAAGAAGATGATGTCAAGTAAACATGATTGGTTTAAACTCTAATAACAACTTGAAAACAATGTATAAAAGATGGAGTCAGATATGTATTCGTTGGGCATCTTCAGATGAACTCTGTATGTCCCTCTTTGACTCGTTCGAACAAATTAAAGATTGAAAACTTTGAAACTTGGCTCTTCTTGGTCTTCGTGATTTCTCTCAACATTTGATGATCGAATTTGCCACAACATGAGCAGCCACCTAAATGGGCTGTCGTGGCCTAATGGACACACTACTCCTACTTGCTCCCCAGGGGCTGCAGTGATATCTGTCCACTGCCCCGTGTGTTCACCACTTACTGTGTGTGTGCGTGTGCGTGCGCGCGCGTGCGTGCGTGTGTTCACTACTCTCTGAACGGGTTAATACCAGTATGGGTCACCAGATCTGACTAATAGATCACTTTTTCACTTTCGCTTAGTTATTTGATTGATGTAGAGAACATGTGTATTTTTATTATTATCTATCATATTTTGTTACAGATTTGTATCTCTAACAGCGCATCCTAACTTAAATTATATTTTACTGTAACATTTGAACAGAGAATGCTGAAATAAATCCTCAACGCTGATCAAAATGTCTATGAACACGATCTTACTGCTTGATAAAAAATGAAAGTAGAGGATCTAAACACCAGAGATGACAGACGCGTGTCCACAGCTCTGTGTGTCCATCAATATTTCAATCACCTCACGCAGGTTTTACATGATAATCATCAAACGCAGAGAGTCCATTTTTCTTCCATGTTACTTTATTATAAGGTAAACATCAGAAAGCTCTTTAGCCTGTAAGTGTAGGCTGTGGGTAACTTGGAAATAAACTCTACAGACATGAGATTGATTTAATATCAAATGAAGCTCAGTGCGAGTCAAAACACAGAGATATATAATGAGAGTAGTTTGCGAAACAGAAGCAAACAAACTAACCGTAAAACGAGAAGGATCCCAAACTGCCACAGATCCCCGGCCAACAGGCGCGTGCGCATTCACGTGCCACTCTCTCCACCAATTACAGCTCTTGTTTGATAAACCGCCCAGTGCAACAAGCTGCTCAACTTGACACGAGAAATGTGATTGGTTTAAAGTTGCTCTGGAACAGACGTCACATGTAGGGGTGGGACATTTTACTGTTACTTTATGTTGTTTATGTGCTGTAATGTTTTAACTACATGTTTAATAAAGCATTAACAAAACATTTTTTATCGTTTTTTCTATACTATTTTCTGTAATATATACTATTGTAATATTTCATGTTCATTGGCTGCAATATGTCTAGCATTTAAATAAAATTTGTATGGTTCCGATAACAAGACAATGGGTAGAGGGCCGGTTTCGCCAATATTGATATCGATACAATACATTTCATACAGTGCATGAAACGGAAGTTGCGATTGTCTTTTTTCCGTATCGTGACGTATACCCTAGTGAAACGAGATCTGAAATGAGAGAAAATGTAGGGCGGGACTTGATTTCATTCACCGGCCACTGATTGGATCCTTAAAAGGTAAAAAATTTGAATGGCAGTTTGCGTTCTGTCAGTCATTGCAGCCCTGCCCTCGCGGCTCGCGCCATTCTTCTATGAGAGGTCGTATCGAGAGGGAGAGTTTTTTTTTCAAAGATTACACGTGCAAATTAAAAAATTTTTAAAATAATGATGTGCACGGTTTAAGAAGTTATAATAAATACTTTACCACCGTGTAATGCAATTAGAATGATCATTTTTAATTTCGTGCTTACTTTGAAAGCATGCACCTAAACTAACATTGTCAATTGTGCTCACAATAAGCCAATAAGAAGTCATATGAATTTTATAATCCAGGACACATTTAAACCGATAAAAATACTTAATAATAAACGCTAATGAAATAAAAAAAATCAATTTCTTAATATTACTGTTAATATTTTTATTGTTTAGAAATCAGCAAAAAAATCAGTCACCTGATGGCATTCAACAAAACCACAGACATTCCAAAAAATAAATCTTAAACTCCACTGCTATAAAACCATATTAAATTGGCCAGTCATTGCAAATTGTGAATTTTCTACTCCACCTTCGCTTATAAAGTAGCGTACAGCTTCCATCAAAACATTGTGGCAGTAAGAGAAAAGGCATAGACATTAGCTGTTGAAGAATCTTATGTATGTCTTTTTTATATGTCGCTCTGTGACTTTTTCCTGATATAATTACCCTAAACGTCTGATGTGCCCCACCCGTAGTGACACTAATTGGAACCGAAAACCGCCACACGTAACAACCACGAATACTGCTTAACTATTGGCAGATGCTCCATAAAACCCTCGTCGTCAGCTTAGACTCTTGGCGTTCTATTCATTAGTAATCTGTCATTTGAGAGCCATGTTGCTAATAACTGTAAAATTGCGTTTTGAGAATATATCTAAACTACGCCATATGCTGTCACTGTCAGATGCAGAGAAATTAATTCATGCATTCATGACATCAAGACTAGATTACTGTAATGCACTTTTAGGTGGTTGCCCTGCGGGCCTATTACAAAAACTGCAACTGGTTCAAAACGCGGCAGCTCGAGTTCTTACACTTACAAAAAAGTATGAGCATATAACCCCGGTTCTGTCAACCTTGCACTGGTTACCTATAAAGCATCGCATTAACTTTAAGATCTTGCTTATTACCTATAAAGCCCTACATGGTCTAGCGCCGCAGTATTTGAATGAACTTCTATTGTATTACAGTCCTCCACGTACATTACGCTCTCAGGCGTCCTGTCAGTTGGTAATACCTAGAATTTCAAAATTAAGTGCAGGTGGTAGATCGTTTTCTTATCTAGCGCCTAAACTTTGGAATATTCTTCCCTGCACTGTCTGGGAAGCAGACAGACTCTGTCAGTTTAAATCTAGATTTATCTTTTTAATCTTGCATACACTACACTTCCATAATATTAATCCTCAGAGGGTTTAGGCTGCATTATTTAGATCAACCGGAACACTTCCAACAACAACTGATGTACTTGTTGCATCAAAGAGTGCAGAACAGTCTCTTTGTTCCAAGGTTACCGCAGTAAGCAAAATGCAGTTCATGCCCAGACATGATGGCAGAGCGAAGTATAGGAAGCGGCGACCTAACAAGAGCTGAGATGATAGAGCTGGATAAAGAAGGACGCAGCGTCTTGACACAGGGATGCCACCTTTCGACGAAATTTGCCGTTTTGGATCCAAAATGGGTCATTATTATGATTCATGTAGATCCAATGAGCTTTGAAAATGGGGGGTGAGGGGGGTCTGTGAGTCTTTGGACGGGGTCGCGGTGAATGAAATTATGAGAATCATGTCCAGGTGTAATGGTAATGATGTCAAATCACTAGCCAGTTTGCTGTTTATGTTTTGAATTCTGCGCAGATTAAGTGCACATACTCAACTCATGAATCAATATTAGATGTAGTCGCAGCAACTCGACTGCGCATTTCTGACTTACTTCAACAGAACCGTCACACCGCAACAGGTAAAGGTGCGTTAGTTTGTTTGCCTTAAAAGGAATGGAGCAGACCCAAAAAACATAATATGGGTTAAGTGCGTTAACACACTGTGACAACCGCTATCATCGCATTTACGGAGAAGCACTGATGTGTAAAAGGATTTGTATTGGTCAACTAGTTCTCCGTCACGTCACTAACCCTAACGTTAAATGTGCTAAAGCACGGAACTCATGTCAAACTGCTTCGTATTGTTTTGCACAGCAGATCTATCTGCAGCTAAGATAAAGTATAATGTGATAATCTACAAGCGTTCATAAACGCCACAATGCAACTCCAGATGTCTTGTACAGCATACTGTATGCATCTGCGTGTTGCGTTTGGTTTTTAGTACAACATTGCTGATAGTATCACACCTAACGTTGTTGTTACAATCCAACCAGTTGTGTAAAAATCTAATTAAAATCTGTCACTATGGTTACAGGCATGCTGTGCAAATAGTATAATGTTGCGAGTTTGACAGTTCATTCATGTTTAGACTAGAGCTGTGACTGTAAGCTGTCGTAAGACAGAGCACCTTGACGTAAATGTGAAGAGTTCATTTGCAAAAACAGAACTCTGTTTTTGTTCATTTTCATTTACTTCGCTTTTTTATTGTGCATTCCAAGTAAGATCATTTAAACAGTTGGATTGTTTTGATTAAGTAATAACAACAAAAAAATACAGATAAGAAACACAGTGAAAACACAATAAACACGATTTGTGAGAATGAACAAAAACAGAGTTGTCTTGTTTTGCAAATAGACTCTTCATGTGGTTGTCTATTCTTGACACTTTTAGCAGACAATGGACTATTCTGATTGGGTGCACTGAATAACATTAATTATAACAATTTGTATTTCTATATATTACTCTATATATACTATGACTATATATAATATATACCGTTGGGGGGGTCTCGCATCATTGTCACCTTTTTTCATCCCGATGAGTTTGCATCCCTGTTGACACGACTTTGCATAAAAAAATTAAACTACTATTAGATTATTAATAATAAGTGAATAATATTATAAATAATATTAGTGAGTTTATATTAGTGAGTTTTTTATTTAGCCTTGTTGTGCAAGCACTGTCGAGCTTGTGAAGAGGCAGCAGCTTTTGCCAGAGGGAAACTGGAATCCCCTGCTTGGGCCTGGATTCTCTTGAGGTTTTTATTCTCGATCTGAGTTTTGGGTTCCTCGCCACCATTTGCATATTGTTTTGCATTATTTGCCTGGCCGGGGGGGCTGCTTTAGAATTCAAATTTTAAAGTTTTAAATAATTAATATTGCATATAGGAATTTATAGTCCGTTTGATATATTTGACCTGTGTTTCTCACTCCTTATCTGAAATGTGTCCTTTGTGTGTTAGTACATTGTAAATGTTGTGTGTTTGGAGCGTTTGTATGTGGGTGTGTCTGTCTTCTGTGTTTTCAACTTTTTTTTACAGGTATATAACTTTAATTGTTTTGCTTATAGTCAATACGTCTCATGTACAGCTGCTTTGTAACAATAAAAATTGTAAAAAGCGCGATATATATATAAAGTTGAGTTGTGAGTGTTGAACCTTATGAACCTTCTATCCTCTCCATTGTAAGTTATACAGTCGGAGGTCCTAATTGTATCCGTCTATTGTTTGAAGGTCATGTGTTACCAGGAATTCACACAGACTGCACCTCAAGTTTAAATCTAGGTAAAGAATGTAGAAGGTTGGTACGAGAACATCGCTACAGAAGAACCATGGTGCACTACCACCTTCACTAAACTCTTTTCCCTCAAGCACTTGGTCCTGCTTTCTTCATTTATTTACTAGTACATTGACGAGCCCAAAGACTGCTCAGTTAAATTAAAAGAAAATGTAACAGTGTGACCATGGTTTCTGGAAGCAATCAATGAACGGAGAGTATAAAAAGCCAGAAGGGAGTGGCAAGTATGGCGCGATTATGTTGCGTCGCATGGAGGGAAAAGTATGGCATGACTATGCTGGAAACTTTGCTGTTATTGAGCTGGAAGTAGAGAGAGAAGAGTCCTCTGCCAGTTAAAGAGCACCAATTCACCACAGGGTCTTCAGAAGCAAGTGAAACACAACACAGGCTGTGAAAGCATGTGTGAGGCATAGGGTAAGGGTCATTTTCCGCATCACTCTGTCACACGCACACACACACACACACGTGTCCACATACCTCCCAAAGCGTACTCTACCGTGAATATGTGCGGATCTCAATACATGCGCAAGTATGTCACCTAGCGGATTCAGACAGCTCAACATTTTTCTTGTGCATGCGCTGTTTTATACAAACTGTCCATTTGAAACCAAAACATCGGGCGGTAATAAACCGATGCTCCCTGTTTTTTGCAGTGCATTTTGGGATTTTTATGGTACGAACATTTCAGTGCACTGGAAGGATTTTGCGAAAGAGACAGCCCTTAAAATGGCAGACTTCCTGGTCAGTGCCCTAACTATTGAACTGATTGAGACACAGACTATATCAATGCAACATTTTTGTGTGGAAATTTGCCAAATACTTTAAATTATGTTCACCTGATGACTATTACTTATGCTTAAAGATTGCAGGCTTTGCATCTAGTGTCTTTGGCGCGGAGATAACCAATTTCAACAGATTGACCAATCAAGCAGATTTTCCGGAATTCCAGCCAATAAAATCACAGAGGACAGCAGCAGTTCAGCAAATAAGACTAAATAAGAAGACAAGAACGTTCAGCCAATCAAATTGAAGAGACAGTCTGCAGGCGGGCGCTTATGACCGTGACTGTGTAATGAGATGTGAGAATGCAAACAGAAAGCCAACGGTTTAAAAATACAAATGTAAAGATTTCAGAGATACAAACTACTTGTCTTTTGTGGATTCTGCGGTTATAAATGAAACTTAGGTGGTTTGTCACATAATGTAATGTGTATTGTACTTAAAATACCTAAAACATAACTAATACGTTTATAGCATATAAGGCATAAGATATGAATGCGTGTATATGATGGATTAAATAAACAGAAGAATTCAATAGAATGCAGAACTATTGTCACACATAATGTAATGACTATTGTTTGGTCAAATTTGTATTTAACATTATTAAATCAGTTGTTTGGCAAATGGCTCCTTTAGTAAATAAATATGTTGTACCAGCAATTTCCAAATACAGTTTTTCATTCTAGAAATGTCAAATGTTGTAATAATTTGCATATGGAAACATGTACAAGACAGTACTGGAACCTTTTCCTCACCTCAAGCCCTGGTTAACACTGCATAGCAGTGATGAGCTGGACTGTGAGACCAGCTGTTCAATAAAGCTTCAAAAAAAATGTTTAATTAAAGATGAAGCAACAATAGTTGTATTGGGTCCAATAGGTGCCATATCACAAACTACCTCTTTGATTTTTAAGTGACCCATATTAAACTTCAACACCCTGATCATTCGCAAAGACGTCTTCAGGAAGAGATGTGTTCCACTTCATTCAACTCTCCAAGCATAATATCATACTCCACTACAATTGAGAAATACATTTGACCTCTAAGATTTTAATGTACTTAAGTAGTATAGACGCACCTGTTCTATCTGGGCATTTATTGGGTAATGCCCATTCAACTGAGATCCTATTTGTCAGATTTCATTATTTTTAAGCATATTCAGTTTTTTTTTAACTGCTATAAATCTCATTTTAACTTCTAAACGCTGCTGGACTGTAGCTCTCTAGGACAGGTGTTGCTAACCCCTGAGCTATGCTTATGAGAGAACATTCTGATGTTAACAAAGACGTCAAGTGGTTTAAACAAGTATATTTGTCAAGCTCAACACAGTACGCTTTGAATACGCACATTAACAGGCCTGTGCTGAGGGTTTGAATCCTCAGTTCTATCTGTTCTGCGGTGCAGGTTTACTGTAAATGCTGTTTGCTTATCCCTTAAAGTCACAGAAATGACAACAGAAATCAGACAGACTTTGAATATTTATTTGAATAGGTACAGAGCCTGTAGTCTATGTCCAACAGGGTATGTATACCATCTAGTTTATTCTTTGAAACTACATATTTGCAAACAAGGAATGCGGTGGGGGGGGGGGGGTGTAAATCAAACAGAATATGGCCATCAAGAGGTTATGAAAACAAAAAGAAACTGAAAAATGGTGGGAAAGTGATCGGTGTCATTTATTCCTGTATGTATCTGTTGCTGTAGCTCAACACTGGACATCTATAAATAAAGATCTACACATCGGGTTTGAGGGCGCCTGCAATTAAGAAAACATGTGCAACATGGTGAAGAACTGCTTGTCGGCCAGGGCCAGATGTGGGCAGAGACATAAAAATTATGACATAAACAGCACAGCAGTTTCTCTTAAAAAAAAACAGCTTACACTCAAACTAAAATTCACTAAAATGAAGTATGCTGTAGTTAAGCACATGCAAAGGAATCGCTCACACATAAAATGGCCATGTGTGTAATCCCTCCCCTCATGACAACAGAAAGCGTCTGAAACATACGACAGCCCAAGATTGTGCAAAGGTACAACTGTGCACAGCGTGTTTTATATGTATTTACACCAGCACTAAGAAACTAAAATGAAATAAAAGCCTAAACAGAGGAAGACGAAAAAAAAAAAAAACACACACCAGGGCCAAACGGCATACGACTGATCCTCTCAACGCCCAGAGCTCCAGTGTCACCAATTATGAAAAAAAAAAAAAACGAAAAGAACGTCATGACATTGTCTTCTTTAGATCACTGATGTCCAGTCAATCCATTGAAGTTGACTGATTATTCCAGGCCAATTCATATTTCGCCAAATTGGTCACCCTCCACACACGCTGTTGAATTTCTCGTTGTCCACTCATTGCTGCATCTTTACATTCAGTCGTAAATTTGTCCAGTCAGTCAATCAAGTCCGCGCGCACACACGCACACTGTTACGTCCACCCAGGCGGAACCCCCGCGGGTGTGCGGGGAGAGATCCGTCTCCAGCGCTGAAGATGAACGCAAACATACACGCACACATTCACAAACACACAATCATCCAGGTGACCTCAGAAGTGTCGGTGAGGTTTTGCTTTATTCTTGCCTCTGATTTCTAATGTGTGACATCTTCCTCATTTTCATTTTGGTTCTTTGAAAAGACAGACGGCAGATCGTTTTAGTGAAGTTCGCTCACCGAGCGTTCGGTTTGATGGTCGTTTGAAACGTAGTCGTCAGGCACTCATTCGCACTCGCATCCACTCAAAGCCATCTCAAACGTCCCGTGGAGCGTTTCCTTCAGAACTCAAATTCTCTTGGATTTGATGCAGCCGTGGATCCCACCAGCCATGCACAACTGATCTCATTTTTCCCCTCACACTCTCTCTCGCTCGCTCGCCTAATTATTGTTAATGTTGAACAGAGTGCTGCATCACAAACCAAACTCCACATTTCACGTCATCTTCTAGAACTGGAACCCTTCTGCTGGCACGTTGGTAGAGGAATTGAAGCCGTACGTTCCTCCTTGGATGGGCTCAGGAACCAGGTTAGCGTCCTCATCAATCTGAAAGAGATCAAGAGTTATCAGTCACAATTACATTCACAACTGAACTGCTAACACATTGTCAAACAATCATCTGACGTTGGCTTCATAAAATGCATTAAACATTGACGTAGTGTCTGTGACGTCATCTGTTGATTTTTGATGAGCTTTTGAAGCAGAAATGTTGGAATACACTACAAGACTTTTGCACAGATTTTCAGTCTAGACTGAAAACTTTCAAAAAGTCTGCAAGTGTGTGATGTCAAGTTTTTTTTTAAATCAGTTTAAAAGAAGTCGTGTAGTGTATTCTAGCCTCAAAGTGGGAGGAGGCGTCCGACTCCATCATAGCAGCGCGTCACTCCAGGATAATCAAAAATAGGTAAAGAGAAGGGACATGGTTAGAGCTGAGGGGCCTGGTTACTGGAACAACCCGTCACTCAAGTGGCCGGGCCATTAATTATGCTGAATTTAAAGACTTAATATAATTAAGGACCCATTGGATGAAAATCTAAAATGTTCTGTATGTGCTATAATCAGCTTTAGGGCTGAAACGATTAGTTGACATTGTCAACAACGTCAACAATAAATAAATTGTCGACAAATATTCTTGTTGTCGAGTAGTCGTTTGATTACGTGACTTAATTTAAGGGCCTGCAATATCATAATTTGACCGCTACGGCACTGTAGCGCTAGAGTGTAATGCAGCCTTCCCGAATGCTATCGCAGTAGAAGGAAACACAGCGAGAATTATGGCGGAGTACAAACGCAAGCAAACAAGTTAAGTGAGGGAAAGCTTTATCAAATTGAAAACAAAAAAAATGCGGTTGTGCGCAATGCATGCAAGGCGGAACTTGCCTTTCACGGCAGCACAACCTGCATGCTGGAGCATTTAAAAAGGAAACATCCCGGAGCAGGAGAGAGGTGACTGTTCTCCATCTAGAGCTAACTAACTAACTTAGTGGTAAATCTTTTTATGAGAGAATGCAATATTAATAGTAATGATAATAACAACAATAATCATATAATTACAGTAATCTTATTTTTTGTTTTGCAAAAGAAAAAGCTTTGATAGAGCTTAAAAGTCAAGCCTGTTTTGATTATTGTAACACTATTAGGTATTACATGAGATGAAAATGATTATAAGAGAGGGATGTTAAGTGATAGGAGTCATATATCTGGAATTTATTTTTTTAATATTTTCTTCTCTTTCACCGACATTGATGATTTATCTCGTCATTAAAAAAAAAAAGGTTCCCCGCCAAACGATTTATTACGGCAATCAGTGTTTATACTGTTGTACCGCAGGTGGCGCTGTTACACACCTTTGGGAAAAAGAACAGAATCCCATAACCTAGAACGCTCTTATCGGTTTTTATTCTTATAATATTACCTACCATTCATTCGCATTAATTAATAACCCTGGTTCTCGGGGCACACGTCTCAGAATGTTGAAATGTCTCTCTAATTAATACACCAACAAGCTGATGAGTTGAATCAGTCGAGTTGAATCGAAAACATTCTGGGAGGTGTTACCCGAGGACCAGCGTTGGGAAACACTATATGTGCATTGTGTCAATACCCCGGATGGAAAAGGGATGGGGTGCACAGTAACTCATAGGCATCTAAAGAGACATACGCCAAAACGGGTTGGTGCAAGTATAGGTGTTTATGACAAGGCAAAAAGGTTGTTGTTTAATGGTCGTAGTGTTTTTCAGAAAATTGTTACAGACATTTAATAAAGACTCTAATAAATGATGCCACATGGTTGAAAATGTTCATCCGATGATCCCTTTAAATGAACGAGTTATAAAAAAAAAATTACCTTTCAGTTGTCATGAAAGGCAAAATTATCTATATAGACAAAAGTCTTTTTGTAGCAGGCCATAAACATGTTTTTCTCTGCTATAAAGTTGGGGATTTTAACATGGTGCTCAATGAGATTCTGCTCTTTTCTCTAGTCGCTAGGCCTATTGTGGTAGCGGCGTGTACGAGTTTAGTCATTTGCATAAAAAAACACCCAGCCACAAGTCAAATTTACTCCAGGTAACCCCACGTGATGCAGCCTACAGACACGCTCTTGCAAGTAATTCCAAGTGCACAGTCCTCAAAACATATTAAAGTATATAATTATTTTTCTAAGATGATACATACATTTTGTCATTATTGAGATAGACTCGTGATTATTGTGTACGTCTATCTTTTTTCTTATATTTAGACTAAATTTTTATACAAAACATTTGGTAAATCACGATTTGTTCATGAAAATGTTTGTACGCAGGTTTCACGCACAAGTTTGTGCGCACGCATGCTTAGTGAATAAGACCCCATGTCTCTTTATATGGAATGACTTTTTGAGTAGTGTTTCATGGTGACGTGCACTTCAGAGGAACAAAAACGCTGTTTGAAATTCTTGACATGTCTTAAGTAAACTCTCTTTGAGACCTCTCTACTGCACCAAATGTGACTTGTTTTAATCAGTTGTGTTGCTGTTCTCGTTACCTCCGTATTTAAAGAGTAGAGCATCTTGTTCATGCGCTCCTTGTTTTCATATTGGAATGGGAGGTTTGTGGCTTTGACACAAAGCTGACAAGGCCTACTACAGTATTCCGAACCGGCTATATTTATCAGGAAAACACAATATAACTGAGTCTTTTCAGCTGCCGCTGTGTGTGCATTCCTGCATTTAACACAAAGACACAGGGCAGCGCAGGAAGTGCTATGCGCGTTTAAAACTAGCGCATGAGTTGTTTCCGTTTGGCAATCAGGTAATAACAGCTCATGTGGTCATCAATGACGCATTCGGATGAATGATATTGACTTATAGCAATAGTTTACTTTCTCTCGTTTAAAAGGTTGCGGTGGTAAGTAACAATTTGGCCAACTGCACAGAACTTAAACTCTGATAGAATGCTAATTTCAGTCACACCTGAGCATTTTCTAGACACGTAAAGCTTCTGTTTTTTATTGTCATGGATAAATGCGTAATTGCCCCGCACCTCGATACTAGGCATGGGCCGATTACCGGTTTACAGAGGTTTCAAAAAAATCAGCTGAGTCAAAAATCACAAAAAAAATATTATTATACCGTTCCTGCGATAGTCGCAGTTTTTTTACTCATCCTTAAAGACGGAAAGTGCAGGAATCTCTCAGGTTGTGAGCAGCGAAGAGCGTAACAAGCCACGTGGCCCCTCCCCCTCCGGTTGGTGCAAGCAGTCAGTGAGTGAGAGTCACAGACACAGTCACCTGTGTGCAGGATTTCCCCATCGAAAGACGCATTTAAATAAAAACGCTGTCATCGTTTTGTTAAAAACAGCAGCCGAACGCCATGACTTCATAGGCTGCGTCTGTGCACGGAGGCAGCCCAGAGAAACAGTCTATGCAATAACTAATCACATATTTAAAAACTACAACACTAATTTCTCGCTAGAAATGCAATCAAAGGTTGTTGAAAGTGAAAATGAAATTTATGTATAGAAAACTATGCTCCGACGGGCGTTTCGACTCCCATAAAAAAAAAAAAAAAAAGAGCTTGGGCCTTCTCGACCAATCACGTTCCTCGAATGTTGTTATAGAAACAAGAGGTCTCTGTCATTGGTTAGCTGTGAAAAATGAACCTTTTCAACCTCAACAGAAGCTCTGAGTTGAAGAAAAAGATGCAGACGCTGACTTTAAAAAAGCGCTCCGGACGTTTACTCCATAGGATTATAATGTAAAACGCTAGCAGCTTCAAAAAAGAAGTCAAGCCAGAATAAATACTATTTGGCTTTCTACAGGGGCAAATAACATGACTATTCAACTAGCCCAACATGAACTATGACTAGGTGAATTTGACTGAAAAATAAATGTGTATAAACTAAACATGTCTCCAAAAACATGGTTCAGCTGCTGATTCGATGACTGCTTTTTTACAAAATTGTTTTAATTGTTGAGCTGCAGGTTGAGGCTCACTTAAGTGACTTTTTTTCTTCAATTTAAAATTATTTTTTACAGAAAATTAATTATGTTCTGAACTTCTGATTATTGTCGAGCTACAGGTTAAGGCACAAACGTTGTTTTTAATAAAAAAAAAACACATTTGAGGATATGCAATAGTAATGCTGTGACACCGTGAAACCGCGGTAGTTTCGCTCAAGGTTATCACACCGTCAGACTATCATACCGGCCCATCCCTACTTGATACTATCGTGTATCTGCGATCCACAGGCTGGCGATAGAACGATCTGACTATAGAGAATATCACTAGTGCATTCGGATCAAATGTTAATGGCATTCATTTATATGTAAACAAATGCATAAATAAACACAATGGCGATATATTGCATCACCAAAAACTACGGACGTCAAGTATATATATTTCGCAATAAGTTGATAAATTGACCACCACTGCAGGCCTACTAGCGACCATTCGATGAATTGGAGTAAGCTTTCTGTAAACCACAACTACACACAATTGCAAAAGCTCTAATGTAAAATGTATATACTGTGTCTGTGTGTATTGTAACTACACAGACACTCGGTGTATGGCTTATCTTAAACGTTTCTCTCTCCAATTGATTTATAAAGCACTTTCATCGTTCAATAGCAGCTTTATATGCATGTCAGCAGCAGGTGTGTCATGATTACTTGATTCAATTCGTGTATCCTCAATTTAATTGTTACGCGTCACATGCTCGTGAAAATGGTGGAAGTGCAGTTTTGAGTAACCAATGACAAAGTCAATTGCGTTTGAACATTAGAACCAGCAAATCACCTCTCGCTCTCACTATGACATTAAAGGGTTTTAATGCACGACATGGAGGCCAAAGTACACCCGACGCCAAGCAGAGTGCATTAAAATCCTTTAATTATGGGGAAACCGTGGATTATATGGCTTATACCATGGTCATTTGCCAAGTTAAAGCTATTATTGATGTTTACAGTGTCATTTGTGATCAGACAGGTGAAAATGTTGATCGATTCATTCAGTTCCTGAATGACTCATTTTGAACCAGTTTAACAAAGAATTAGCAGACAAGACACAGAATACATGGTATTATTGCAGAACTGAACATCAGCATTCAGAACGAGATACAAACTTGACAAGAAAATTGGCAGGTATGTGAAAGTGTCACACTTACATCATCAGATGAGAAGAACTGATCGATGATTTCATAAGCCAGTTTGTAGATGTCTTCATTCTCATGATTCTGTAACTGTTCAATCTTCTCCAAACCTGAGCAGATTAAAACATTATCATCAAGCTGAAGCTCTCCTCAAGCGACCCACTGTAAAAGAATCCTTTCCATCATCCATCATGTGTCCTCTCACCTCCACACTCCTCAATGAGGTTAGCGATGGTCTCTGCTTCTTCGTCAGCCATCTTGAGAATATTACTGAGCCCGTCCAGAACCACCTGAACCACCTGAGCATCCTTCACTGTCAGCAGATTACAGAACGGAGGAATCACCTGCTGTTGGATCAGATACGCCACCTACAGGATGGGAGGAGTGTTAGGGACGTGCTTTTGATAACAGAAATACCCGTGCCAACTTGCTACTGTAAAGAAAAGCTTTTAACACATGGCCGGCTTTCGGGGGCTTCCACTGCTGTGAAACTTACATTGATAAAAGTTGAAATTCGTTTGACATGACATCTAAAAAGTACAGACGTGTTTTTGTGTGTTTGTACCTGCTCCTTCCGGCCGCTGATGGTGAGGTTACTGATGGCCCACGCTGCCTCTTTCTGTGTTCCAAAATCTCCCTGTAAAACACAAGAGCATCAGTAAGAACATGAATGGAAAACCTTAACAATTTATTAGAGAGGGTTAAAGGTCATCACTCACCTTGTCCAGCAGCTGAACAATCATGGGCACCAGATTAGCATCAATAACCGCTTGAACCTGCTGCTGATTCCCAGCGGTGATGTTAGACAGAAACCACACCGCCTCCTGCATAACAACACACATCAGCGGCAGAGTACAGGACATGGGCGTGCGTGTGGTCACAGGGGTCAGGGATCAGACTGCAGGATTTTAGGTCACAGACACATTCAAGGTCGTGGCGCTGGCGGCTCAAGGGTGAGAATGATACTGAGGCTTTAATCATTGGCGTGACCACAGAGAAGCCTCGTTGTGAGCGGCTGCCTCAGATACACTCCTGTATCAGCCGTGACCTTTGATCTCGGACACCCCTACCCATCAGCCAAGCACACACACATTCACACTTAAAGGACTTAATTCTTAACATCATATCTAAATCTATACAGTTGTTATATCCAATCACGCATCACTCGCACCAGCGCCACACCTCTGCTGTAATCATATCCAACACTTCTCAACTTCTTTCTGAGGGTGACATGAGGCTTATGTTGTACCTTGTTGATCTTCTCCTTAGGGTGTGTAAGGAGAGCAGGAAAGTGACCCAAAGCATCACAGTTCAGCACAACCTGAGTTTGTTCATCAGTTCCTGTCACGATGTTCCCCACCGCTCTCAGCGCTGCCGTCTGCAAACACACACAAACCGTTTTGATTTTTTCCATTTTGATGGAGAACTGAGCTTTCGCTGATCAAATAAAAGTGTTGAAAGTCATTTTGCAGAACACAGCAGCAGATCCAAGCTGCTCTTTATCTGTCACAGAAGCTCATTTCACTCTTCACAAGGAAAACCATACCTCACTTTCCTTATGGCACTAAACACACAGAATGACAGGGAATATAAAAGGCTCCGTCGTACCTGAACTTTCACCTCCTGGTGACTGAGTAATGGCACGAGATACGGCACAATCCCAGAGTCAATGACCATCTGAATCTGCTCATTGCCAGCATCGGTGAGATACGACAGAGCCCACACGGTGTCCACCAGAATCTACACACAACACAAATCATCACCACTCCATTCACACGTAGCATATCGTGTTTCATGCTTATGAAGTTTTTGGATGGTCATTTTTCTGTGCTCACTCTTGTGTTTCAATGAATTTCATTTGAAAAAAAATCATAACTCAAACACAATGCTGAATAGTTTGCCCACCCTTGACTTATACTGAAATCGGTGTGTGTATGTGTGTGTGTACGTAACACTTACGTTGACATCAGTGTGGTGAATGAGCACACACAGCGCAGGCAGAATCTGTATGAGACACAGTCACGATGTTACACACACACTTCTGTCATCATCTGTTCTCTTACATCAGATAAGCTTCAATCTCTTAACCCTCCAGTCAGAGGACAAGGAGAAGTTAAGCGCTCAGACTGCACACATTCCTCACGCTCGTACCTCTTGTATGGTCTCCATCGGTGGAGGTGGGTCTTTGTGACGACACAGGTTCACCATGACCCAGGTGACGTTTCTGAGGAAGGTGATGGGTATGGAGGGGCTGATGAAGGACAGCAGAGGTTTGACCACTCCCAGACTGATGACATAATCTCTGCACTGCGGACCATCCCCTACAACACCACCATCACACACAGCCTTCACACACGCTCTTAAATAAACACCTTCACACTTTAAAAATCACACACACACACACATGTAGTTTGCACTCACCAATGATGTTCCCTAAAGCCCACACGGCCTGCTCACACACATTCTGATGAGGAGAATGCAGCAACTTCAGGAACAGAGGAACCGCATCTGCATCAACACAGAAAAAGATGATGATAATGATGAGTGCAAAACATCAGCTCTGCACACAGACACATCCAGAGGGGTCACTCATTGACCTCAGGTTCCTGTAGATCAAACTTACTGAGCTGTGATGCCAACAGGGTTAGATTTAATCTCTTATATCAGAAATCTTGAAATCAAGATCACTTATTTATGAACCCAAAACATCAAGTTAAACAATGACATCGTTATCTGTCACACATATCATTCCTTATTATATGAGATAGGGTTGGAACATGTCTAAAGTGAAACCTTACGATGGATGATGACATCACCTACAGCATTTTAAAGTGAGGTGCGTCTGGCAGGAGCAGCAAAGACACACATTTTTATACAGCGCGAGCTGGGCAGTTATCAATTCTGGGGTGTGTCATCTGTACAGCGCCAGCTTCACTGTTATAAAGTCAGGCTTGATTGTATTCTTATGTTATATTCAATAAAACAATTTTCAAGTGAGGCGCGTCTTCTTATACAACGCGAGCTGCGCAGACACTTGTCTTCTTTATACAGTTATAAAGTCATGCAGGTCTGCGCAAACCAGGCATCCTCTTCATACAGCATGAGCAACAGTTATAAAGTCGGGCTAGTCTGATCTGTGCAGGCCGAGGTTTTATGCCTCTTAGCATTGTTAATATTTGTTTACAATGCACAGCCCAGAGCAGCAAGAGTCACATGAGGAAAGTGAAACATTTGTTGGAATCAACCCTAATGTTGAAGAGTAAAGTGTAGTAGTGAAAACCTACTTGACTGCACCACAGCCTGCGTCTGCTCAGACGTGCCCGATGCGATGTTAGTGAGAGCCCAGGCCGCCTCAAACTGAAGAGAAGGGCTACATGAAACAGAAACACAAAGATGAACACATGGCATCCAGACAGGTGGAGTCACGTGAGACTGGATCTGTGGCTATCAGATTCTTACTTGTCGTCCCTGTCCAGACAGTGCACCAGGATGGGCAGAATCCCAGACTTGATCAGATCATCTATGGGAGGGTTGCGGTCACTCGACAGCAGTTTCCTGAGAAATAGCGTGGGGATAAAAAACAACGTTCACATCGCACAGCTCAAGCACAACACACGAGTTGGGAAATACAAGAGAATACTCACCGAGCGGCCTGCACAGCGCTCAGCTGAATGCCTTGGTTATCACTGGTGGCATTCTACAAACACACACAACAACACTCACATCATCATCATCACCACCTCCTACGGACCACCAAACATCCTCTTAAATCTTATTCACACTTACCTGCACTATTGCTTCCAGCGATGTGTTTTGCTGTCATGAAGAAAAGAAAACACACATCAGGATTACTGAAACACAGAACTCTAGAATAATGATGATGAGAGAAACTTACTGATCTGAAATCTCCATCAGCATCAGAATCATCACAGACGTCCTCATGTGGCACGTTCCTTCTCTTCAGGAGGTGTTCATCTCTCTTGTTCTACAATGCACAAGGCATCTGTTCAGACCAGCAGTCACTATTTCCAACGCATGTGTGAACTCGTGAAATCTTTGTCGTTTTAAAACATCCATTTGTCACATAAACCAAATGAGCATTCAAAAGAGCCACTAAAGGTGAAGAGATGAGACATGAATGGGCACCTTTATGAGTCATTACCTTTCTGAGTTCAACTACCACTTCCGTCCGCTGTCTTCTCATCGTCTGTACAGGAGAAAACATTACAGTCATTGAATTACAAGCAGTACTGTACAGTCTGATATATCTCCATCACACATTTCAACATCAAGCCAAGCCTTTACTTCATTACTTGCACGTCACATGACCATTGGCGGTGTGTTTGGGCAGAACATTTAAGAAGATAGAATGTGAGGAATTCACATGATGTAATATAGTTTATCTAAGATGGTCCAAGTGCAGGAAAACGAACGAGTGCAGTTTGGAGATTCAGGTGAGGTCGCATAAAAACATATTACAGACATATTTTTTTATCTTAGGACTTCACTTAAGATTTGTTTCTGTGAAAAATCCTAATTTAACATATCAAATCTTCAATCCATTTAAAATTCTTATCTTATCCCTGGTTAGAAAATCTTGTTGCATCGAGTTTAATAATCTGTTTCCAAGAAACCAACAAGGCACAAGCTTCAGCTGTTATGTAAAGCACAAACTTATCGTTCCTTTCGGTTTCAATGCACCAAAAAAAGACGTTTTAATAAGCTATAGGATCACATTTTGTTCAAGTCTGTCAATCAAACAAAGTGTTCATAGAAAAAGTACATGCATAGCTGTTTTCAGGGGGGGCGAATCTGGAAGATGGCTTCACCAGTAAGGAACAGTGAATCTATATAAATTTTAGGGATTTTTCGTGTAGGGGCTTTTTGTTACAAATCATAAAGTACTTCCAACATGGTCGCCAATGTTCTCGTCTTGAATCCTTAATATATACTCAGACAGGGCTACTGTAATGCGATCGTTACCGTTGGCTTTCATTCGAGTTTCAGTCAAAATGGTTGGACTTGTGTTGCAAGTGATGATAAAACCACTAGAAGAAATTGTTTTGCTAACAAATTGGCCAAAGATGCCTCAATCAAAGCACATGACACCAAAAGCCAAACAGAAAACAATCCCTCAAATACCTTAAACGTGACATTATCATTGTCACATTATGCTTTCACATGTGAGAGACCGTTTCATTAATAGAGATCATCACCTCTCACAGTGGTCAGAAGTGTTCCCAAACAGCGAAAACATACTAGACAAAGTGGTTCTCTATCAAGGAATCCAAAACTGAAAGAGATCCATTCAATTGAGATGTGTCACTTACTCCCGCCCTCCCTCCGTCTCATAATAAAACCCATAATAACGGTGTTCTACACCAGCAGACCCTCAAACATATATAACGTTACATTTAACTACATTCAAGACCTGTAAAATCTCACTTGGGTAATTCTTAGATATTCCTGTAGAATATAATGTTGAAATGCACGTCATGTCTGTGAATCGAAAGTAGATGTCCCCTAAAGTTGGTGACTCAAACACACATTTCTATTGAGAATAACGGTTACAAATCTGTTTTTCTACCGCCTTACCAATGGTCAACATGACCTGAAACCATTTCAACGGTCATCAGCCATGCATCTTCCCTCATTTGTATGAATGCGTGTGTCGGTATGCGGCTTGTTTTGTTGTGTAAATGTGATCCTAACCAGCTAGCGGCTAACCCTAGCGTAGCACTGAAGATGATAAACTGACCCACACAAATTACATTCTTAATAACATCGGATCCACGCATGACTCGAACACACAAACTCCCGTCATATGCGATGTGTGTGTATATACGGTGTTGTAATACGTTAGTTAGTGAGTGTGTGTATGCAAACACTCGCAGCATGTTTTACAGCGCGGGCCTTCAATTTCGAGGCCTTTAAACACAGCCGCACCTCACGCTTTCACGGAACTCTAAAATGTTCTCGTGGTAAATTAAAGTAGACTTTATTCACGTGCTGTGATGCGTGTTCTGTTAGCTCGAGGCTACTGGACTTGAACGCTACGCTTGAGGTAAGGGCACAGTTGGCTAACGTTAGCCGCTCGGCTAACATCGCCATTTCACCCATTTGTACGATATAAGCACTCCACCGTCAAACAAACGATCGTATGTTAACATATTTCATCCAGAAAACCCAGCGGTGAGAGATCATAACGCCGACGTGTATGTATGTATGTTGGTTTATTTTGTGAATTCGCTGTAAAATTGATCGACGTCACAGCAGCGCGCGTGAATGACTTTACCTCCAGATCTCGCCCTTTATTCTTAAAGTTCTTCAGTCGCTGCTTGTCCAGTTTCTCGCTGTCGCTCATTTTGTCGTTGGTTCTTTACGTTACGGTATATTTTAAATACGTATGTCGTTATCTTGTTCTAACTGTGTCTCACGCAGCTCCTGTAGATAAATGCTAATGAAGGCGCGATGTATGCTGGGATTGCCGGTGAACGGGGCACCGCCTAGCGCTGGTAGGAGGGAGCATCCTGGAAAACATTACAGAAAGTTAAAATTGTCCCGTCCGTTTCTCTTACAACTGACAAAAAGTTTATAATGATGATGTGGTATTTCATAGTGTCAAAAACACACGGTCCATTATTATTTTCCTTAAACACACTTAGTTTTACCTTTGTGCGACTAGCCGAGTTTAAAGTATTGCTTAATGCTTTAGTTTTGATAAGATCACTATTGCCCGGTTTCACAGACAAGGTTTAAGGTCAATCCCAGACTAAAATGACTGTTTGAGCAGTCTTAACTGAAAATAACTCGACCAAAAACATCTTAAAGTATGTCCGCGCCATTGTTTTCTATCAAGATGAACACCATCAATGTTTTTTACTTGGGCTTTAAAAAAAAATCCTAATTTAACTAAGGGTTAGTCCGGGTTTACAATAAGACTTGGCTGTGTGTGAAACCGGGCCAAGATGTGCTCGACTTTAAGTGGTGACGCTGCATCCACCGATCGGCCGATGATATCAAAGTAAGTTCCCGCGATACTCTGATGTCATGTTCTGAGCGGTCTGCGCAGTGTCATCACTTACTGAACGAGGGCTGGAGTACTTACTGTTAAGGGGTGCTTTTCAATTCTTTTTTGTGCTTCCTCGTTTCCTATTCTCGCATCTTGGTTCCACCCCTTCAGGATGCTAAGGAAGGTAACAAGGAAAAGAAGCGAGGACGGAGGAATTAAAAGAAGTGAAATGGGGTGCTTCTCAATATCCCTCCTCGTCTCCTCGCTCCTCTATCCTCCATCCTATGACCCGGAAACCGATCGAGCTCAGCCATATTGTAAGACATCTCAATTCTCTAATTGCACCGGGAGGAGTCGAGGATCGAGGAGGGAGGAGGCTTCCTGATGAGTCATGAGCGAGGTGACGCACGTATAAATTCTCCTCCCACTTCACATCTGCTCCAAGTGCTAAACATGGCAGAACATTCAAACACACATAAATGTGAGTATTAAGCATAAAGTTATTGTAAATGTGTGTTCTTTTTTTGACAATGCCTTTAATTTCGATGTATAAAGTGTACTTTTCAGCACAGTTTTAATTATTTTTATTATAATCATCATCATTATTGTTTACATGTACAAAACACAATGTATGTGAAATCACAACAACAATAATTCATTAATAATAACTGGTAAATAAAATAAGAACAAATGTGGTATTTTGTGGAGGTTGAAACGGTTACAATATAAATAATTATATCTTATGTTGAAGAATCCCGATGTTCAAGCTAAATCCAGCGGTGTAGAGTCATCATTAGTTGACGACGCTTTGAAGTGACGCTAAAGCGCGAGGATATATCATTTCACTTGCTTCGATTCCTCTGTCCTTGCGTCTTTTACTTGCTTCCTTCTCTCGCATCTTGAAGAGGTGGAGTATGAGGCGCGGAAGTTGACAAAAGTGAAGCGAATGCCGAGAGAGGGGTTGAGTGTGCGCGAGATTGGTTGAGTGTGCGCGAGAGGGGTTGAATGTGCGCGAGATGATGCGAATACGCGCGAGAGGGAGTCGAGAGTAAATTATTCTGAAAAAGTAATTAATTACTAGTTACTCATTACATATTCAATAGTGTAATTAGATTGCTGTCCAAATTACTCTGTCCAAAAAGTATTTAGTTACTCACTACTGATTACTTTCTATATCCTACATCAACCTTGATAAGTTAAGTGATTCAAGGATAGACATGAAACGGCTTATTTAATTCATTCAAAATAATAATATTATTAACTGACCAAAGTATTACAAATATGAGCACAGATTTTAAAGTAAGACTTTGAATTTTGATGTCAATTACACCATTGCACACGCATATATTTCACAATGTATTTAGTTTAATTACATCAAAAGTAACTGTAATTAAATTGCAGAAAACATATGAGTAATCCCTTACTTTACTTTTCAAGGGGAAAGTAATTAAATTACAGTAACTAATTACTTAGTAACTAGTTACACCCAACACTCCAACACCCAAATATCTTTGAACATCATTGCACTGACAACAAGTGCACTGTAAAAGAATAGAAATAGAATTATAAAACGTGTCTTAAACATATTTAGAATTGCAGGATACCTCCGTTGACCAATACCGTATGAGTTAGAATGGGAATTGGATCTAAACAACACAACTAAACACTTGTGTGACAATATATGATGAAAGTATGAGCTCCAGAAATTTGAACAGCATGGATCAGTGGCATAGGTTAATGGAGGAACACTGTCGTATACAGTGTTGGGTGTAACTAGTTACTAAGTAATTAGTTACTGTAATTTAATTACTTTCCCCTTGAAAAGTAAAGTAAGGGATTACTCATATGTTTTCTGCAATTTAATTACAGTTACTTTTGATGTAATTAAACTAAATACATTGTGAAATATATGCGTGTGCAATGGTGTAATTGACATCAAAATTCAAAGTCTTACTTTAAAATCTGTGCTCATATTTGTAATACTTTGGTCAGTTAATAATATTATTATTTTGAATGAATTAAATAAGCCGTTTCATGTCTATCCTTGAATCACTTAACTTATCAAGGTCGATGTAGGATATAGAAAGTAATCAGTAGTGAGTAACTAAATACTTTTTGGACAGAGTAATTTGGACAGTAATCTAATTACACTATTGAACATGTAATGAGTAACTAGTAATTAATTACTTTTTCAGAATAATTTACTCTCGACTCCCTCTTGCGCACGTTTATGGTATGCACCCTCTCGCGCGTATTCGCACCCTCTCGCGCGTATTCGCATCATCTCGCGCACACTCAACCCCTCTCGCGCACATTCAACCCCTCTCGCGCACACTCAACCCCTCTCTCGGCATTCGCTTCACTTTTGTCAACTTCCGCGCCTCATAGTGGAGCTAAAACACGAGGAAAGGAAGCGAGGAATGAGAATCTCCCATGGCATATCCTCGGTCCCTTTAGCGTCTCTTCAAAGCGTCGTCAGTTAACGATGACTGTACACATTGCACATTGAAAATATAAAAAAGGTAAACACATACTTTAGGCAGATTTTACAATCCCCACTACAATACAATAAGTTGAACACATGCTTAAAAGTGATCAGAAATGTATATAAGGTATGTCAAATGATTGTATACATAAATATGAACTATAGCAACTATATGAATATAAATTATACTGTCTGAAATAGGTATACATTTACAAAAAAGCGTAATGATCACATTTATGCATGTTTGAATATGATCTAAAGATGTCACAATGTGCAGGGGGAGGAGAATAATACGCGCGTCAGGTTTTGTGGATAAAACACTCCCACAAAGGAAACACATTTTCGGGGGACCCATATTTCGGAGGACCTGTCCTGGACCACCAACACCTCATGCCTGGTCAAGAAGGCTCACCAGCGTCTCTTCTTTCTGAGGACACTGAAGAAGAACCAACTGTCTTCAACTATCCTGGTGAACTTCTATCGCTGCACGATAGAGAGCATCCTGACCAACTGTGTCACAGTCTGGTACGGGAACTGTTCTGTTGCAGAGCGCAAGGCACTGCAGCGGGTGGTGAAAACAGCCCAGCGCATCACAGGGACTACACTCTCTTCCATTGAGGACATCCAGAAGAAACGCTGTCTGCGTAGAGCTCGCAGCATTCTCAAGGACTTCTTTCACCCCGCTCATAGACTGTTTACTCTCCTGCCTTCCGGTAGGCGCTTCAGGTGCCTCGGGACAAGAACCAGCAGACTAGGAAACAGCTTTTTTCCCAGAACTGTTTCATTATTGAACTCTGCTCCCCACTGATTCCACTACCCCTCATAACTTTAACTTTAATGCTGCTATTACATTGTTTACATTGCACTACAGGGCTGCCATGCATGACTGAACTGTACACACCAGTACTTCATGTATCTGCTCTACCGGACTGTTTACACACACACAGCATCATTTGCACTCTATACTGCTCACTTGCACACCAGGAATATTACACTGAATGCTCATTTGCACTAATGGACTACTCTCATAACTGCATTACCTCATCTAGTGCACTGTAACTCTCATAACTGCATTACTTCATCTACTGCACTGTAACTTTCATAACTGCATAACCTCGTCTATTGCACTATAACTTCAATAACTGCACTAACTCATCTACTGCACTGTAACTTCAATAACTGCACTAACTCATCTACTGCACTGTAACCTTAATAACCGCATTAACGCATCTACTGCACTGTAACTTCAATAACTGCACTAACTCATCTACTGCACTGTAACCTTAATAACCGCATTAACGCATCTACTGCACTGTAACTTCAATAACTGCACTAACTCATCTACTGCACTGTAACTTCAATAACTGCATTAACGCATCTACTGCACTGTAACTTCAAGAACTGCACTAACTCATCTACTGCACTGTAAATGTATAACTGCATCTACTCATGTATTGCACTATAACTTCAATAACTACATTAACTCATGTACTGCACCGTACCTTTAATAACCGCATCAACTCATGTACTGCACTGTAACTTTAATAGCTAATGTCTGTAACTAATGCACACTCAAGTCACTTGCACTATTGTATAGTCTATATTGTTATCTGTTCATAACCACCTGTACATTAATGTTCACAGTATATAGCCTTCTGTTTATATTGTTCATAGTACATACCGACTGTCATATTTTCACAGTACATGGCGATTGTATAGTATTTTCCTAATATTGTATTCTGTATTTATTCACACTGTATATCTGCACTTGCTAATTGCACTTCTGGTTAGACCTAAACTACATTTCGTTACACTGTACTTGTATATGTGTAATGACAATAAAGTTGAATCTAATCTAATCTAAAAACATGTGCTCATGACTCCTCAGAAAGCCTCCTCGATCTTCGCCTCCTCCCGGGGCAATTAGAGAATTGAGAAGTCTTTAAAGATGGCTGTACTCGATTGATTTCCGGGTCACCGAATGAAGGACGGAGGAGCAAGGAAACGAGGAGGCCTATTGAGGAGCACCCAAGGAATTTGTCTAAGTGACAGAAGCTTATAGGTTAAAAAAGTGACAAGGCACTGTTAACAATACGTAAACAATTAATATGTGAGAGATAATACACATTTGACAGAAAGGAAAATATTAGACAAAAGGATAATCAGCAGTATTGTATGTACAGGTGTGCTAAATACAAATTATACTGTGTTATATACAGTTATGCAGGAGAATTTGGATAGATGAATATTATATCAGTGACATGTGTATAATAAATAAATAGGAGTATTTAGTTTTTGTATAAAGCATTTATGATTATGATTAACATTAATGATGACTGTCCACATTGAAATAATACAAGTAAAGTTAAATACACACGTAAGGCAGATTTCATAATCCCAACTACGGTTAAAAACATTCTTCAAAGTGGTCAGAAATGTTTTTTAAACAGGAAATCTAGGTGTTTTACGCAGTGATTATCAAAAATTATTTATTCAAACCATTTGCATTCATTTGCACTTGTAATCTTTAATCAAAAACATCAAGCTCATCTCTACCTCTCAAAGATAACTCTCCACTACATGACGTCAGCAACAAAAAAGAGGTAGAACTATACTGATTGTCTAATAGCCTGGCATTTTTAGCCCTCCCCTCCAGGCCCAGTTTAAAACAAACCAATCAAAAAGGGAAAGGCTAAAATAAAGCCCCACCCTACATTTTTTCACATTTCAGAAGCCGTTTCACTTCGATATACGTCACGATACGGAAAAAAAAGTCAATCACAACTTTGTTTCATGGTGACTTTAATAGAATCTAAAGATGTGACGTTGTGCAGGGGGAGGACAATTTATACGAGCGTCAGCTTTAGGGTTGTGGCATGAAGGGATAGAGCTACTCCACTGGGCATGCGCACTTCAATACAACATCATTTTTGTAGCCCTGACAAAAGTTAATTACTATTTTGTTATTATTGTAAGGTTAGGTTTAGGGTAGGTGTAGGCGTTAGGTAAGTAATTTTTTTGTAATTTTATGGCGAGATTTTGCAGCACTTCTGGATGAAGCTGTATCCTTTCTAGCCCCAATCGCTTCTCAATGTCTCCTCGTTTCCTCTGACCCGGAAATTGGAGCTCAGCCATCTTTAAAGGAGTCATCGGATGGAAATCCACATTTTTCTGTGTTCAAGTGCTATAATCAGGGCCCGTATATATAAAAATTCTCAAAAATTCTCTTAAGAGTTTTAATCTGTCTTAAGTGTCAAAAAATTACTATTAAGAGGTAGGACTTTTTAAGAGTAGGAGACATTTATAAAGAAGCTAAAAGCAACTTTCAGTTAAAGTTCAAGACTGATTGTTAAAGGGGTCAAATGACATGGCTAAAACGAATATGATCGTTTGTTTTTGATGCAATGTAATGTGTATAAATGATTTAAGGTTCAAAAGCATTACATTTTCCACATACCGTGCATGTTTGTGTCTCCTCTTTGCTACGCCTCTCTGAAACGCTCAGATTTTTTACAAAGATCATCGCTCTGAAAAGCGAGGTGTGTTATGATTGCCCAGTTAACCAGTGCGTAGTGATTGACGGAATACTGCAAGAATGTGAAGGAAATGCAACGCCTCTTACCATATTCTGAACATTATGTTCCCATACAATTGTACTGACAGGTGATACAATATAATCGATACTTCCTTATAGCAATTCATGCTCGAATCTGAAACAGAAAGTTAAAATGATCAAGCCGATGCATTTGACTTGGAAGTCTGAGAAGGCTCTGAATACTTGGAAGGCTAGGAATGCTATGAAGACTTGGAAGGTCGGTGGCGGGCATGGGCAGTAGAGCAGAGACGGACCTGGGCGACGGTGATGAGGCTCTGAAGATTTGGAAGGCTGAGAAAGCTCTGAACACTTGGATCATCATGTGGAAGTATAAACTTTGTCAAGCTGTTACTTTGCTTCCCAGATGTGAGCACTTGGTCTGGGGTGCTCACATTCTTGCTAACACTAACATTTCCCGAGGAAGCACAGTCATCGTTGAACCCACTACTTCTCGTTCGTCATCCCGTCATGATCTTGTTGGACGTGTAGTGACTCCATTGTGGGGTGATCGATGGCTGCCGAGGAAGATTCTGAACCCCACTCAGTCACCAATAACTCTTCGTCGTAAAGGGTGAAACTGGCCGATGTGCCGAGGATGTTGCTATCACGCAAGGCGTGTGCAGACCTCAGAATGTTCCTGTCACAGCTTTCCCAAAGCCCATTCCATCTGCTGACTCTGTCCAGTTTCTGCACTAATCTGGTCTGGGGGACATCGACATTGAAGCGTGTGAAGTCTCCAAGTTATGGACCGAGCAGTTGGTAAGCCTTATCTTGTCTTATCATAATGTTTTCTCCAAAGACCGACTTGATTGTGGAGAAGCAAAAGACCTTGTACACAGAATTAATTTGTGCGACGAGCGTCCATTCCGTCTGCCCTATCGTCGAATCCTCCCTGCCCACTAACAAAAGTTGACAGAGGTTCTTTCTGACATGGAAGAAAAAGGCATTATTACCAAGTCAGCCAGTGAGTATGCATCTCCTTTGGAAATGGTATGGAAGAATGATGGATCACTAAGAGTCTGTACAGATTTTCGTTGGCTTAATGCAAAGATTGTCAAGGATGCTCATCCCTTGCCCCATCAGGCGGATTGCCTGGCTGCTCTTGGTGGCAATCTTCTATTCAGCTTTGTCGACTTAATGTTAGGATTTTACAACGTTCCACTCCATGTGTCTGATCAGCATTTAACTGTATTCACAACACCCATGGGCTTGTATGAATATAATCGTCTCCCTCAGAGCCTTTGCAATAGTCCAGCATCCTTTATGTGCATGATGCTGAGCATATTTAGAGACCTGAACATTTCCAGCCTCCTTTGCTATCTTGACAATTTGCTGGTTTTCGCCCGCTCCGAACAAGAAGCATTGACACGCTTGGAAGTGGTGTTTGCACGGTTGAGAGCTAGTAATCTGAAGTTGGCTCCAAAAAAGTGTCACTTTCTTAGGCGTTCCATCAAATTTTTGGGCCATGTGATCAGCAGTTCCGGAGTTTCTGTGGATGTGGACAAGTTTGCAGTCTTATCTGCCTTTCAGAAGAAAGAGCTTATGAATGAGGATGGATTCACATCTCACCAAAGAAAATAAGATCATTCTTGGGCATGGTTCTTTACTACCAGACCTTCATCCCTGGCTGCGTTCGAATTGCTAAACCACTGTTCAATTTCACGGCTGGTCAAAAACTAGTGGTGGGCCGTTAACGGTGTTAACGCCGTTAACGCAGTGAGACTCTTATCGCGCGATAAAAAAAATGTCGCCGTTAATCTATTCTCAAAGTTGGGTTGGGAGCTGGGTCTATACTACGCAAGCTATGATGACTTTCACCTTGATATTTTAGCACGGATGTATACCAGCTTAACTGCACTGTACCGGGGCGAGAACAAGATTTTTAAACTCGCGTGATTCGCATCATTCGCGGAAGCAGAAGCCGACTCATCATCTCATAACCAGGGCTTCATTCGCGTCCTTAGCGCCGCCTCATCATCTCATAACCAGGGCTTCATTCGCGCGGCAAGTAGGTCTATTGGCTCTTTGCATTAACATATAAATCACTCGCGCTTGACACGCCATTCGCGTTTGGTCTGAACACAACATAACGTTACTGTGAAATTACAACATCGAACGTGACGTGCTAACATGGATGCAGCTATGAAGCCGCCGGGTTTGCTTCAGAGAATATTAATTTTTAAGAAGCTTCCCAATGGAAACATCGACAAGACTAAGGTTGTTTGCACCTTGTGCAATGCGGAATTGGTTTAAAAAAAACTTTCTCTCAACAGGTAGTGGTCTAGCTTTAGTTGAAACCAGTAACTTTGTATTGAGATCTAATGTATTATGGCTCCTGTATGACATATCGCTTGTTGCTCCCTAACTCTTTGTAAGTCGCTTTGGATAAAAGCGTCTGCTAAATGACTAAATGTAAATGTACTGTAGGAGCTCTTCCAGTCTCAAGTACCACCTAAACGGAAATCATCCCTTAGCTAATGCGGAAGTAAACACAAGTTCATTTTATTGAACATAATTTAATTTTCATCACCAATTATCATAGTAGAACAGCTTTCTCAAGCAGTTTGTGATGCATTTTGGAAACAGGAGATGAGCCCCTGGTCTAATGCGCCACCTGGCTTGAGAAACCCGTTCTCAAAGACTTACTTTTAGTCATTATTTGGGTAGCACACATATTCTGAATGCCTTCGGCAGAATTCAAATGAGCCATTTTAATCTAGATTAATCTAGATTAAAAAAATTAATCTATGCCCACCACTATCAAAAACGTTTGGCAAAAGGCACAAGTAGTCGTAATAGAACTGGCACTTTCCGGGAGTTGTCTCCCCAAGACTGGACCCCTGCCTGTGATTTCGCCTTTGAGGAGTTGGAAACAGCTCTTGTCAATAGTCTGGTGTTAGCCCCACTAATTTTGAGCATCCTTTTATTCTCTTCACCGACGCATCGTTAGACGGCCTTAGCGCAGTGCTTTTTCAAGTTCCCACTGGTGAGGATTAAGCACGTCCTATAGCATTCGCCAGCAAGTCTTTGAGCCGCAGCCAAGCCAATTACCCTGCACACAGACTCGAGTTCTTGGCCCTGAAATGGTCTGTATGTGACAAGTTTTGCCACTTAGCTTACTGTATGGACTGATAATAATCCACTTACATACATCATGACAAAACCTAAATTAGACTTGAAATTGAATGTTGTAGCGGATGCACTCAGTCGTGACCCGTTTGTCAAGCCAGTGGGTCAGCAACTTCTGTCCGAGTCTTACTCTGAACTGCTGAAGCATGTACATAGTGTTGATGATGGCTCTGTTCAGAGGACATTCCGTATGACGTGCCCCCGCAGACACTTGACTGTGAATTTAATGAAAACTCTGAGATGTATGTTTCCATGACTGCTGAGGATCATCTTTCTTGTCGTCTTGCGAGGATTGGGATATTGGATCTGTTTCCAGAGCTTTCCAGCAGCAGAATGATGCAGTTGTTTCAAGGGTGTCTTTCTTTGTCAGTAGGAAGCGCAGACCTTCCAGGCGCGAACGTGCGAATGAGGATTTGCGTGTTTTGAGGATCTTGAAGCAGTGGGACAAACTCTCTTTGCTAAATGGCATTCTGTATAGAACCATCAAATATCCACTAACAAAGCATATGAAGTTTCAGTTCGTCCTGCCTGATTCCCTGAGACTGCTAGCTCTCTCCGGTGTTCATGATTTGGCTGGTCACCAAGGTCAGCCATGTACCCTGTCTTTAGCCCCCCAGAGGTTCTTTTGGCCTGGGATGGAACGTGATATCCCTGATTACATCAGAACTTGTACCCGTTGTGTCCTGAGTAAAACTCCATAGCCAGCAGCAAGAGCACCCTTGGAGAGTATCAATGACTTTACTCAAGAACATTTGAGAGACAAATATTGTACTCTTTACTCCGCTACATTTCTATCCATAACAGTGAGTACCCGTTACTTCTTTTAAAAATAAAAAAAGTAAAAAAGATTTTTTTTCAATTTGTTGTTTCCCTCTCAAACGTGATTGGATTGTGCAGGTGCCACTGATTGGGACAGCCTATCAGCAATCACCTTCAGCTTTCCGCCAAAGTCAACTCCCTGGTCAGATTTAGATAAGAGACGATGGATTAAGAGGACGCAGCAGGTCCATCCCGGGAATGTGCCAACCCGTGGCCCCACCTCGACAGACTATTTAATTTTTCTGAACAAGTTAATGATAGTTTTCGCTTCAAGTGTTTGCTCTGTTTACCAAAACAGAACTTCATCACCGCCTACAAAAATTCATCCTCCATCTTGCGGAAGCATGTCAAGGTACGTACATTGAAATAAACTTCCTTACATTTCTAAGCTAGTTTCTAGCGACAGAAAAGTGCACTAAATGATTGGCTAGCTGCGATAATGCAGCTTTTTACATTCTCGGTTACGTTTGAGTAGTCGAAGCCACATGCATCCGCCAATTTGCCAGCTGTGGTTAGCCATTCAGATGCAAGCCGAGGCAAGCTAATCGTGTAACATAGATAATCAACTGAAGTCCTTTCATATTAATGTTTTGACATGTCCCTGACAAATAGAGAGAGCATACAATGTATCTTTTCTAGTCTGAGCTCGAGTACGAAACGTACAAAAAATGTAAAAGCCTAATTAGTTCAGTCGTAGTAGATTGCAACTATGCTAGTTGCAAGCAGGGCATTTATTGCATCAACAAATATTAAAAACTAATATTGAATCATGCTGCGTTCACACCAAACGCTGATAAAGCGTCAAATTCGCGTCTACCGCGTCTAGATTGCTGCTTGAACATTTTGAATACATTCCCTCAGGCGAAATCCGCTTCTTGTGGGAAGGGCAAGTGCTAGGCGGTTGAAAGGCAGCATAATTTCAAAATACTATTGTTATTGTGTCACGAAATGTAGTTTTAAGAGTTGTTCAGTAGAGAATGTCGTTTTTTAAAGCTCAAATCTGTGGTTTATTTATAAAGATAGCGCCTATTTAAAATTTTGATCTGATGTTTTCGGTTTGTGAGATCCAACGATAACCGGGGCCCGGTTTTTCAAAAGTAATCCACTAGGATTTTGGATAAGGGATTGAATCAAATCTTGAAAATGTGTTTTTCAAAAGAAAAAACGGATTACATAATCGGATCAGATCACGTAATCCAATCTTGGTTTTGATCCGGATCAAACCTTTAGTTTGGGTTTTTCAGAACTTTTTTGTAGGATTTGGATCACTTTGATCCAAAAAATCTGGATTAAACTGATCCCATCATAAGGGTGGATTCAGCGTGGAATCAATGCCCAAAATGTAATGAAAACTTAAAAAATGTATCAAATAATACTATATTTGGATCATGCAGTATCTTACAAGATATTCTATTTATACATAAGGTTTTAATTTTATTTGTTCATCCGTCGGGCTACAGTGATTAGGTAGGTTTTAACGTATTCAGCCTTTCAGTATAGGCCTACAGCAAAGTAGAAAGAGTTTGGCCTTATAAGATAATCCTCCAAACAGCTGTCAAAATTGACCAAAAACAATACATTTTATTCTGTCACAAATTGATATATATATTCATCACCAGCGAAAATATTTTTGTTTTTAGAATATGTATTAGTGATGCATGCAATGATTACAGAATAACCAAAAAAATGCAAAGAATGGCCATCACTGATTTTTGAAATCCAAAAAATTCCAGATCAGAAATAGTGTCTAACTATTTCATCCCTTGTTGCACGTCCTGTTTGCTCGTTCTGGCAGAATGCAGGAGGTTGGTTAGGGTCTCCAAGGGGCTCAGGTGCATCATTGTCAGCACAGAGAGGGACATTACGCTCAGTAGCGATGTTGTGCAGGACAATACAGGCAAGGGTTATGTTGCATGCTTGCTTTCGGTGTTTCCGCTCTCAGAACTCCATTTAAACGCTCAATTGCTCAATTGTTTGTGTTGTAGGTCTCAGATGAGCGGACTGCTGGAAGAGGATGGGGTGGGGTTTTTCTTGTTTTTAGTTTTTTTAAATGTGTGTGTTTTCATTTCAAATAAAAATAAACTGATATTGACCCTACACTGGCTATTCTACTTGTTGCTCTTTACATATCTATAGTTCTACATTGTGATTTCCTATCCTTTTTGAGCCCTGGTTATCCAGCACTGGTTATCCAGATTTGGTGATCCTGAAAAGTTCCTATCCGGATCAGATTGATCCAATCCGATTGTAATAAATCTCCATAAAATGGAAGGAAGGAGTCGGGAACCGGAAGACATTTTAAACATTTAATAAAGTAATATAACAGCCGGCGGCCCCTCACGGACGACCGCCGGCGAACAAACATAAACAAATACAAATACAAACATAAAACAAGTTTGGGCCCGGTCCTCTCTCTTCGACGGTCCGGTCGCTCGTTCCATTTATATGCTCCCCATCTCCTACGTGATTCGAGCCCAGTGTGTGCACAGCTGGCGCTAATTCACAATTACTCACCGGACTCGAATCACGGATCGCAAAAAAAGGATTACTAAATCCGGATCAATTTTATCCGGATTAAACCTTTTGAAAAACCGGGCCCTGATTATCAGCATAACAGTCTCAACTCAACTCAACTTTATTTCTATAGCGCTTTTTACAATTTTCATTGTTACAAAGCAGCTGTACATGAGACACATTGAATACAAGTATGAATTCGAAAGCAGCCCCCCCGGCCAGGCAGATAGTGCAAAACAGTATGCAAACGGTGGTGAGGAACCCAAAACTCCCATCGAGAAAAAAAACCTCAGGGGAACCCGGGCCCAACCAGGGGATTCCAGTTCCCCTCTGGCAAAAGCTGCTGCCTCTGCACAAGCTCAACAGTGCTTGCACAACAAGGCTTAATAAAAATATAAAAATTAAGGATTTAAGATTATCATTAACAATCTAATGAACAGTGATGAATTTATGAACTATTTCACTAGTAAAATCCAAGATATTAGAGAAAAATTATAACAATGCAACCAGAAGTGAAACCCGATGAACAAACTAACTACAGCACCCCACGATGAACTCTCTAAAATCATTAGATCATCTAAATCAACAACATGTGTGATAGATCCTATTCCTACAAAACTACTGAAAGAGATGCTCGCAGAAATTATAGATCCTCTTCTTAGTATTATTAACTCATCTCTGACATTAGGACATGTGCCTAAAGCCTTTAAGGTGGCTGTTATAAGGCCCCTTGTCAAAAAACCCAAACTCGACCCTAAAGAACTAGGGAATTACAGGCCTATATCGAATTTACCTTTTATATCTAAAGTTCTGGAAAAAGTAGTTTCAACTCCGTTATGCTCCTTCCTCCAAAGGAATGACATTAATGATGAATTCCAGTCTGGATTTCGAGCATGTCATAAGAGACTGCTTTGATCAGAGTTACAAATGATCTGCTTTTAGCGTCTGACCTTGGCTGTATTTCGTTATTGGTGCTGCTAGACATTAGTGCTGCTTTTGACACCATTGACCACAGCATACTTCTACATCAGTGGCGGCTGCTGATCTTTTAAAGAGGGGAAGCTCATTTTCGGCCTAAATCATAAAAATTGTCCATATGTAAATTCTGCCCTACGTTCCTTTTCAAGAAAATGCTCTGTAACCCTGTCGTACCAACTAGGCGTCTTTTCCAGTGACTTTAATTATTGAACAAACGATCCAATATATATATATATATATTTAACTCAACGGGAGGAAATATGGGAATTACGTTAAACTGAAACAATGAATGTGGTGTGAAATTGTGTGAAATATACGATGAAGGTTGCAGCAGTTTGTCTTTCGACTACACATGCAAAATCCGCGATGGGACTGAGTTGGAAATGGAGACACAGAGTGATAATCATAATCTGAAGACCACGCCCACACAAACAGTCTCTTTGCATTGCGAGAAGCTGCCGCCTACTTGTCATTTATGATTTATAACAAAAAAAAATGTCTAAAAGCTGATATGTGACAATGTGTATAGCAAACAAGCTAAAAAAAAAAGAAATACGTTTTTATAAGCTGTCGACCCCCAAAAAAGAGCGTTTTAGGACATAAAAGTGGATTAAAAAGAGATGACTGACCCTCCAATCATCACGCAGACGCTCGGAGTCCAGGCCAGCCCACTCCTCCGTTCATCCCAGAGACGCTGAGCGTCCGTGGGCGGAACATTATCGCAGCATTATCCAATGACCGTCTTGTTTCTAAGCACTGAAAAAAACTGTTTAAAGCAGCTCCATTGAAGTCAATGGACGCTGGGCTTCAACAGAGTAATGCACTGTACGCTACGGGAATGAATGAGAAGGAAATCGAGTCAGCCGACCTAAGTAGCTGATTCTGAACGAAATTGTTTTCGTTCGAGATGAACGTGTTTAACGCATTTTTTGTCAATAAAATGTTAACATAATAGTACATATATTTGACCATTCATTTTTTGACAATTATAGGGGAAGCTGAGCTTCACTTGCAGTCTTAAAGAAATCGCGTCTGTTCTACATAGACTCGAAAAATACGTTGGAATTAACAGAATAGCATTGAAATGGTTTAAGTCTTATTTATTTGACCGTTTTCAATTTGTAGCAATAAACAATGAGGTGTCCTGCAAATAGCAAGTCCAGGAGGGTGTACCACAGGACTCAATATCTTAGGGCCACTGCTCTTCGCATTATACATGCTACCTCTAGGAGATATAATAAAGCGACACAGAATTAGCTTTCACTGTTATGCTGATGATACTTAACTTTATATTTCCTCGAAGCCTAATCAAACTCAGCAGTTTCACCAAATAATGGAATGCATAGTCGATTTTAAAAAACTGGATGAGTAACAATTGTTTACTACTGAACTTGGACAAAACAGAAGTGTTACTTACCGGAGCGGAAACCGCCATACGTAACAACCAAGAATACTGCTTAGCTATTGACGGATGCTCCATAAAATCCTCGTCATCAGCTAAGAATCTTGGCGTTCTATTCATTAGTAATCTGTCATTTGAGAGCCATGTACACCTGTAAAATTGTATTTTTCCATCTTAAGAATATATCTAAACTACGTCATATGCTGTCACTGTCAGATGCAGAGAAATTAATTCATGCATTCATGACATCAAGACTAGATTACTGTAATGCACTTCTAGGTGGTTGCCCTGCAGGCCTATTACAAAAACTGCAACTGGTTCAAAACGCGGCAGCTCGAGTTCTTACACTTACAAAAAAGTATGAGCATATAACGGTTCTGTCAACCTTGCACTGGTTAACTTTAAAGCATTGCATTAACTTTAAGATCTTGCTTATTACCTATAAAGCCCTACATGGTCTAGCCCCGCAGTATTTGAGTGAACTTCTATAGTATTACAGTCTTCCACGTGCATTCTGCTCTCAGGCGTCCTGTCAGTTGGTAATACCTAGAATTTCAAAATTAAGTGCAGGTGGTAGATCCTTTTCTTATCTAGCGCCTAAACTTTGGAATATTCTTCCCTGCACGGTCCGGGAGGCAGACACACTCTGACAGTTAATATCTAGACTACAGATGCATCTTTTTAATCTTGCATTCACTACACTTTCATAATATTAATCCTCAGAGGATTTAGGCTGCATTATTTAGATCAACCGGAACCAGGAACACATCCAACAACAAATGATGTACTTGTTGCATCAAAGAGTGCAGAACAGTACTCTACTCTCAGCCAGTCTTGTCTTTTTGTTCCAAGGTTACCGCAGGATGCAGTTCATGCCCAGACCTGATGGCAGAGCTGAGAATGGGAAGTGGTGACCTGACAAGAGCTGAGATGATAGAGCTGGATAAAGGACGCTTTATCCAGCTGGATAATAATACCTTATTAGTAAGTGTATTTATTTTTTATTTAGCCTTGTTGTCAAGCACTGTTGAGCTTGTGCATAGGCAGCAGCTTTTGCCAGAGGGGAACTGGACTCCCCTGGTTGGGCCTGGGTTCTCCTGAGTTTTTTTCACGATTGGAGTTTTGGGTTCCTCGCCTGTCATGGTTTCACCTCTCCTTGTCAGGTATTTCTTGGTTTAGAGGTGGAATCATACAGAATCCTCTGTTTCATGTGGGAGAGAGACGATTTCATCTCTCTCTTGTCTCGTCATCGTTCCTACCCTCCTGTTTCCTAGTTTGTGTTAATTAGCTTTCCTTGAGTGTTATCCCTTGCACCTGTTCCCTCTTGTTATCTCTCCCTATAAAGAGTCCTCATGTTTCATTGTCTGGTGCGCGTTCATTGTTTGATGTAAGTCTTACCTTGCCCGTTCCTTGTTGCTGTATCATTGTGGATGTTAGCTGTTTTATGCCCGTTCTTGTTCCTTGCCTTGTTCCTGTTTTCCCTGTGTCTAGTAAGTCTTAGTTTAGTGTTTGTTCCCAGTGTTTGTTTTCTTAGTATAGTTAGTCCGTGTTCTTATTTCTGTATTTAGTTTTCAAGTCTTGTTTTCCCCATTGTGGGTTTTGTTTTGCCTTTTTGTTATAGTGTTTCTTGTTAATTAAATATCCTGTTAACCCCTACCATCTCGTCCTGCCTGTCTCTGCCTTGCACTTGGCTTCACACGCCATGTCTTCCCTGAAGATGCCTGACATCGCCACAGTTTGCATACTGTTTTGCACTATTTGCCTGACGGGGGGGGGGGGCTACTTTAGAATTCAGAATTTTCACATAATTAATATTGCATATAGGAATTTATAGTCTGTTTAATATTTGACCTGTGGGGCTCTGCTTTATCTCAAATGTGTGCTTTCACTGTGCGTGTGTTTGCGTGTGTGTGTAAGTATGTATGCATATTGTGTGTGTGTGTGTGTGTGGAGCATTTGTATGTTTGTCTTTTGTGTTTTCACCTTTTTCTTGTGTTTACAGGCGTATTACTTTAGTTGTTTTACTTGTAGTCAATGTGTCTCATGTACAGCTGCTTTGTAACAATGAAAATTTTAATAAGCGCTATAGAAATTGAGTTGAATTTCACCAAGCTAGCTCAAGCTTTTCCGTGTCAAAACCAATCTGCTAAGAGTGTTGCTAGGAAACTCTGGGATAGCTTCTTGTGTGTATATGGCTTCCCCCAACATATCCATTCGGATCATGGAGCATCTTTTGAGAGCGAGCTGATAGCAGAGCTCCTTGATCTTGTCAGCGTTGACAAGTACCCCCCATGGGGAATGGTGGAACCAAAAGGTTCTCAACATGCTGAGATCGCATCCACCCAGGTCTAAGCACAAGTGGCCACAGTTAATTCAAACAATGACTTTCATGTATAACTGCACTGCCCAAGAAACAACTGGATTCGCCCCTTTTTACCTGATGTTTGGGAGGGTGCCAAGATTACCTGTTGACCTGATGTTTCAAAGTGTCCTTTGCAATGAGTCAATTTGTGATTACAATGATTACGTTCAATCTCTTGTCAGTGATCTTCAATCTGCTATGGTGCTGGCTCAAAAGAACTCTACTGCTAAACAGACACATCAGTCTGCTCTGTACAACAAGAGGGTCAAGGGATTGCCCCTCTCAGTGGGTGATCAAGATCTCATCGCCAACAAAGGCTGTCGAGGTAAACGGAAGCTTGCCGATAAATGGGTGCCCACCATGTATTCTGTTGTTGCTTCTGAACCTTCCCTGCACATCTATAGGATCCGCGACAGAACTGGACATGAAAAAGTAGTACATCGAAATCTCTTGTTGCCAGTTAACTTGTCCACAACAGAGTTTGAGATTTCTGTTGATGAAAGTATTGGTGATAGTCCTTGTCCCACACCTTCTCAATCTGTATGTGCTGTTGCAGAGTCGACCAAGCATGTCACTGGTGATTTGTCACATGAAGAATCTCTGTCAATCATTTCTCACATAGCAGTGTGTGATGATCTTACTGCTTCTTGGGTCTCGTCCCATTCTTCTCACACTGTTTCTGAAGCACAAGTTGATTTAATTCTTACACTGTAACAAGTGCTTTTTCACCTGCCGTTCCTACGAGTACACATGATCATGTGGTTGACCATAAACCTGACAATCGTTACGTTACCAGGCTTGGTAGAGTAATTAATCCTGTGAGCTTGATAGAGTCAATGGATCGACTTGAAATCTTACTTGGTGAGAAGTCTGCATCTCCTATTATTCATGTATAAATCTCCTGTTAAGTCCTGAGGTTCCTATATATATATATATATATATATATATATTATATATATATTTATTGGTTATGTGAGTTTTTCAAAATGTAATGGGCACTTTGTGTATGCTTACAACATTTGTAGAGGTTCGGCCAAATCCTTTTTATACTTGTATCCCTTGATTGGGTAGCTAACTCTGTTGATGGTCTTCACATCAGAAAAAAAACAGTTAAGACCAAGTGATTCTCATGACACTTTTCTTTTGTTTTTACTCTTAAAATTTTGTGTACATTCTGGGGGGTGAATGTAACCGGAATACAAAGTGTACTAATAAATATTGTAATAATTCACCCAAAATTGTTCATTCTGTGATTACCTGATCTAAATGTGTCCTTCCCCTTTAAATATGGAATAAAAGCTAGGTGAATAAACTTCCTGTGCAGTCCCCTCCTCTTCCCTTTTATAATGTTGTTCAATGGGAGAGGTAGGTTGCTTTTTTTGGTTTTCTGACAATCCTATTTAATCCATACTTTAATATTTTTTTTATCTATATATCCTCACTCAAACGTGTAAATAATGTTATTTTACTTGTATGAGTGATGATTGTTGTTATTTTACAACTTTTGAGTTACTTCTTGTAACTGTGAGCACAATTTGCATTTTAAAAGACACGCACAAAAACGGCGCGTTTTTACATTGCAGCCACAAATAGTCATGTTCAACATATTGTGATGAAAGATATGTGTATTTTGAGCTGAAACTTTATAGAGACATTCTGGGGATACCTCTGACTATTTTTACATTGCAGAAAACCCCTGGATTTGCAGCCCTTTAATACATTTAATGATGTGCCCTTCTTACAAATAAATATTGTTTTTTATTCATTTTTAATTATTACTTTTGTTTCAAGATTCTGTTGTCAGGTTCTGTTATGAGGACCGACTCAGATAGCTACTAAAGAACAGTACAAAAAACATTTATTGATGCAGCTTAAAACAGAAGTGGTTGGTGTCAAGAGACTTGTTATGAAATAATTCCATTATTAATCAAACAAAGGCAACTTTGACAGGCCGAAGGGCAGTAATGTGTCAACAACCAAGCAAACAGAGTGGTGGGCAAAGAGAATTGTTGGCATTGGCAGTCACACAGACTCTATAATCCCCAAACTGAGAGAATTTGATTTTTTAAGCTGTGTAAGAATGAAAGAGAAAACAATTTGGGCTACATTTATTTCTTAGCATCTGATGTTTTGATGTAGATTTAGATTCAGCCTAGTTGTCTCTGACCTGAACAACTCACCTTCTGTATTACAGAGAAATGTTAAATAACATCTATGCATATAAAGAACACATTTTGCTCATTAGGTATTGTACTGTATATACAAATAAAGAAATAGGCATAAGCAGTTGAATTACAAACATAAGTTTCTACTGCGTACTACTTGGGTGGCATAATCACCATATGAGATACAGAACTATATACAGTAAACAGTGTTGTGCAAGTTACTTCAAAACTGTAAAACATTACAGATTACTTGTTACTGTTATTTAAAAGTAATCCCTTACCCTACAATATTACTGTTTCAGAATTGTAATGCGTCACATGAGACCTGTATTACTTTTTAGTTAATTTCACCAAAATAACTACAGAAGTAGAATTTAACATTCTGAAAAAATGTCTTTGTAATTTTCAAAATACAAAATACTTTTTACAATCAACCTCTTTACTAGATTGCTGATTTTTAGAATTTTTTTAATTTAACATACTAAGATTAAATGCATTTACATACAAAATACTGTTAAAAATTGATTGTATTTTGTTTTTCAAATGGATGTATTTGAAACACTGGATCTAATTAGGAGGGTGATTTGCAAAAAGTATTTTAGTTTGAATATACAAAAATATTAAGATTAAACACATTTAAATACATAATAGTCCCATCCCATCAATGAATTCTAGCTAGTCATCATGTAAACGTTAGCTTACCTTGTCATTGCATCTTGCTAACTAGCTTCCTGAAAGCATCCCAATGACCCCTCAAAACCTGCCCAAGAGGAATAAAACTAGCCCAATTATTTTCTGGTGTCAAATCAAAGTTAAGAACAGCCAAAAGACGTTTATATTCCTGTATTTGCTTATCTGAATGGTTTCATTGGTATTGTATATATTTTTTGTTCTGTTGAACTCAAAAGATGTTTTGGGAGGTATAGGAAAGCAAAAACTTCTGGGTCACCTTTGACTACCATTATGATCTTTTCTGCTATGGTGGTCAATGATGCCAAAGAATTTTCAGATTCTAACATTCTACCAAATATATTTGTGTTCAACCGAACAAAGACATTTATACTGGTTTGGAACAACTATAGTGTAAAACTCCAGCCTGTCCCCTGCTTGTGTTCCCCATATGTTTTGCCTTGTTCATTATTTTCCCCGAGTGTTTCCCTATGTATTTAAGCCCTATGTGTTCCTCAGTTCCTGTTTGGTTATTGTATTGTCTACCTGGTTGTGTCATCTCTGTTCTCCTGCTCCTGTGTTTGTTTCATTAAACCTCGGTTCATTAAACCGCGTCTCCGTTCGTCCTCATCCGTGTTGAGTTGTGACAGAATAACCGACCTAATTGCAACGATGACACTTCAGCCTGGATGGGTTAATACTTTCTTTTCGAAGGACAGCCTGATGAACTTGATCCAGAATGGCCGCCCTCTGGAGATTGTTGAGGAGTTTGTTGAGTTGTGTTATCGGGTGAGTTGTAGCGATCCCTTTTTAAACCGCTTGTTTCTGACTGGTTTGGATTATGATCTGCACGCCCTCATTATGCTCCCCGATGTGGGGGAATATCCACTGGAGGACCTAGTTAATTTTGTCATCCAAGCGATGGGTTCCGAATTCCGCGTCGGGGGGCACCGAGGGGGACTTGAGTTATCATCATCCAGTTGGTGGATCATCCATCCAGGAAACGGCGTGGACGCCACAGTGAACCCGTCCCTTACGACCTTCTGATGTCCTTCGAGCCTGTCCCGTGCGGTCATTTAGGGTCTTCGAGCCAGTCCCGCCCACCCTTCCAGACCCTTTCGGGCCGGTCCCGTCCGTCCTCCCTGTGGTTCCCGAGCCGGTCCCGTCCAGTCTCCCTGTGGTCTCCGAGCCGGTCTCGTCCGGCCTCCCTGTGGCATCTGATCCGGTCTCGTCCGGCCTTCCAGTGGTCCCCCGCCGGTCCCGTCCGGCCTTCCAGTGGTCCCCTCCGGGCCTCCCGAGCGGCCGTCACCCACCTCTATATTTTTCTCTTTGGTTGAGCTGAGCTCTTGCGGCCCTCCCTGTACTGTAGCCTGTCTGTCAGATTCGTTCCCCACACTTTTGAGAACGGGCCGGACCTGGAGTTCCCAGGTATTCATCCGAGTATTTATACACAATAAGAATCTCATAAATAAACATTTATCCTTAGAATATAAATAACATTTTGGCGGCCGCAGTACATTATGAAAGTAGCCAAAAAATCTGCAACCTGTGGCTTCAGTTTCCCAAGCCGATCATAATGAGGGATCCCTTTCTTCCTCATATTTTCAGCATCAACCTTAGGGTCACTTAAATGAAGTGCTGCAGATATGGCATGAAACTTCCTGCTCCACAATACAGTGGTAGGAAAGCCAATACTGTAAAGCCTGGAGACCCATTCCAGTAGTCAGACATTACTGGCAACTTTACCAGACCCAAGTATATCGTGTTCATTTTATAGTAAGTTTAGTTTTCTGTTTTCTTGTTTGTGCCCCATTGTGGGAAGTGTTGTTTTCAAGTTTTTTATATTTAGTCCTGTCTGTTATTACAGCCCATTGTGAGTTTTTGTTTTGTTTATTAACGACTTCTTGTTACCCGTTCACTGCTGCCTGCATTTGGGTTCTTCTTCATTCGCCCTTTGTGCTTCGGAGCCTTCGCTTATGACTGAACAGCAGATCTACAGATCTTCAAGCAAAATACTGCTGGATTCTACGACGTGATGCAGCGGACTGTCCCTTCCTGCAGCGACTTCCCCTGGGTGTTTTCTCTAAAAGAGCAAATTTCTCCATCGTGGCATTTCCCGCTGTTCTCATGGGTGCAATACACTCATCGAGGACGGGGGACGAACACGATGGCCGTTGTGGATTCAGACATTGTTCCCACGGGACTCAGCAGCCACCTTGCCTGCTTCCCGTTCTGTGACAGCAGTGGCTACGGGCCTGCCGTCTGCTCGGCGAGCAGCGAGGGTGATGTGAGGATTACTGTGAGCGCTAATCCGTCCGCCACTGGCTCGCGGACCGTTCGTATCTTGTCTCGTCTGACCGTCTCGATCCTCAACCACATATCGGAAACGGTGCATGATGATGTGATGTCCATTGCAGCATTGGGGGGTGACTTACGTCGGAGACGAAAACATGGGAATTTTCTTCGTAATTCATCTGTGAATTTACATTTACGTTTGGGCATCGTTAACACTATTCAGGTGCTATTCAGGTGATATTTAAGGAAATTAAGAAATCCCGTCCGGACGCAGTTTTTTTGTCGCAAAAAGAGGACATGTCCGGGAAAAATAGGACGTACGGTCACCCTACTTTATCACTTTCACTGTGTATTTATACCCCTGTGGTTGCCATTGTCTCTTGTCGGTTATTGAATGTAGTTTCTGTTCCTGCCTTGCCATGTCACGCTCATGTTTTTATCTCAACCAAGAGTTATTTTAATACTAATACTAACTTTTTTGTCTGTGTTTTCTTTCTTCCAACATTGTAAAAGTGCTATATTAGTCAAAATTGGATTGAACCTTTTTGGATTTATCAAACTTCTTTTAGATCTGCACATAGATCCAGTTTCTATCAATTTATCAAATTCGACTAGACTTAGAAAAGGCCAATGAAATTGGCGAATGAAATTTGCATGCTGGACTCTTCCCCTGGATACCCGGGTATAAAAAGGAGACTGCGAGTTGCATTCATTCACCTTTGGGCTCAGGAGCTTGAGAGCCTCTCACGACTGCTGCAGCGGGTGGCACGCATTGTGGCATGAGGGAAACATCTTGTTCCCTCCATCAGGGAACTGAGTTTACATCCGTAACCCAGACATTCCCTTTCTGTCGGTCTCTCGACTTTGTGTCGAACCGACAGATGGGTTTCCTATGAAAAGTGTCACAGCGATGTGGCGCGTCAAAATCTCTAGCGAAGGGACAGTGACTGGCTTGGGCGTGTCAGACGTGAGCGCTACTGCAAAATTGTAACCTTCCAGTGGATAGGTAGGGTGTCCCAGAGCTGGGCTGCTTCTGCTTCCGCTGCGGCTGCTGACGGGGTGGTGGTCTCCTCCTGGACGTCTTCTTCCGGGGGAACACCTGAGTGGGGGTGCCAGAGCCGGCATCGAAGAGTACCGAGGCTGCTGGGAAACAGACGGTGCACAGGGTCTCGACGGCCGGAGGGCGGCCAAGTCAGGGCGGGGGAGAATATGTTTGATAGCCTCTGTCTGCTTCTATACTGTCGAGAACTGATGCTCGACAGTATCACCGAACAGCCCCCCTTGCGAGATGGGTGCCGTGCTCAAAACCGAGGTACCACGTATCCAGCCGCGAGCGTTGGGGAAGAGACAGTGTGTTGCACTGCAACCCAATGCTGATGGCGGCCCGGGAAAGCATGGCTTACATTTCGACGTCCGCTTCTTCCTGGGCAACACCCCGTAAGGGAGGGAGCTCCGAGGAAGCGTTGGAGTCGGATGCCAGTAAATCACCCTCTGTTGCTGAAAGGGACATCTCATAATCATCACGCACCATTTCCGAATACATGGTTGAGGAACAAGACTGGGTGGTAAAGTCTCTTGGGGAATGGTCAGACGAGCGAGAGTGGCTGACGGATTAACGCTCACAGTAATCATCATATCAACCTCGCTGCTCGCCATACCAGATGGCAGGGCCATAGCCACTGCTGTCACAGAACGGGAAGCAGACGAGATGATGGCTGGGTCTAGAGGGAACACAGCCACCCGTGACAGAACGTCTGAATTGTCATCTGCCTACAGTGCGGGCAGGACATATCCACAAATTCTGCGTGCTGGAAACCCAAACACTTGACGCAGACATCGTGTCTGTCCCCCTCCTAGATGAGTGTGTTGCACCGACGAGAACAGGGGACATGCCAAGCTGGAGAAATGAGCTCTTTTAGAGGAAAAAATCAAACACATCTGGAACTGCCGAGATGCCCAGGGGAAGTCACTGCAGGAAGGGTCAGTCCGCGGCACCACGTCATAAGAATCTGGCAGAAGTGTAGTAGAAAACACTAGTTCTGAAGTTGATCATGAATCGAAGGCTTCGAAGAACAAAATGTGAATGAATAGCTGTTATGTGAACGCCCCTTAACTGTGATCGCTTGTTGCTCCCTAACTCTTTGTAAGTCGCTTTGGATAAAAGCCTCTGCTAAATGACTAAATGTAAATCTAGAAATGATATTTACTTTGATACTTAATGTAAATGTAAATCTTGTAAATCATATGCACATTTTAATACTGTAAATAATATACTTCAATTAAACAATCAATGTTTCATCAATGTAAATTGTATAGAGAAAGTGTAGAATAATACCTTTTGTATTTTATACCATATTTTGTCTTTATTTGATTCTTCATCTGTCATTTTAATTCTAATGTATGTTAATCTGATTTGCAACAATGAAAACTGTAAAGCAGCAAACTGAATCAAAAGTGCTTTGTAAATTGTAAAACACAGGATACATGAAAAATCAAGTGAAGCTGATATTGATAGCACATAGCTCACATACCAAAGATCAGGTAAACTGTAAACATACTGAATAAAATGCAAAAGATTGTAAATGGTTCCTTCATGTATGGAAGAATATGTTGGAATGGCTGAAGAAGAACTGCTGCTTAGCTCAGTCCAATGGCTAATGCGATGATGACGGTGATTAGACAAACAGCCACACAAGCCCCTATCAGCATCAATTTCTGTGAGGAGAAAACAGTTTTCTATTCAATTCACACTATTTGTTTTCTGTATGCCTTTAAAATCACAAAACACAGCATTAATTTAGTTGTAAGGGGTCCCTAAAACCCTTTATACACCACGGACCTGTTTTGGGTTTAAATTTTGTCTGCGGACCTGGGGGTTGGGGGCTTGGGGAATTAGGGTGGATATGGCACGACAGTAGCGTTTTAAGGGATGTTTGCGCTGGAAAATTCTTAGTTTTTCAGAAGCCTGAGGGGGTGATGTCAAAACCATATGTTTCAGCCCTTTGCAATCCGATCCTCTTCATAAAGCAACACTAATGATTCGCGACGTACATTAGCAAATGATTCATTGAGCAATTTCTGTGCATTTCTTGGATCGATAGTGTTTTGGAAATGCGCTCAGACTCTGTGAAATCGGACGCGCTGGAAGTGAGACAGTCCTGGTACAAAAGTGGAAGCGAGGTTGTCTGAGTCACGCCCACTTCTGTATGTAAATGTGGATTGTGGCCCTTAGAGGGCAAAACCCACGATAACTAATATAGTGCTTTTACGCAGCTACTTTTCCAGAAAAACTTGTCCAAGGCCCCGTCCTGGGTTGTGACCTGTTGTTTCGGGACACCTGCTCTTTGTTATACTGTAACTTTAGTATTTCGCACAAAGAATGTGATGGCAAATGGTACACAGAAACTACATTGTTTTCCAAACATGTTACTTTTCAATCCTGCATATGAAAGATGCCTTATGCCATATTACTCATCGCGATTGTTTGACCTCATGGGGGTGATTTCAGATCACCTCAATTATTGCACATCTCTCTAGAAAACAAAGGGGGGAGCTATACATCCACCGCTCTGTCGTCTGCGTGGAAAACAGTGCTGTTGTTTTAGCTCACGGGTATCATCTGACTCTGAGTGGTACAGTATCCGCATTTAAAATGGATCTAGTTTCAAAGCAGAATACGATGGCACTGATCTGGAAATATTTTGGTTTCAAACCAGACGAAAAAGGACAACCCAAAGACATTGATACGACAATGTGTCGTTTGTGTAAGAGAGTAATAACCGCAAAACACTCTAACGCCACAAACTTACGGACCCACATGAAGTCACATCCACTGAATTTGCCGAACTGGTGAAAACATCACCGACCACGCATACTTCTCGTCAATTGCCTATAACGCAGGCTTTTGATCGAACGACTCCGTTTAAACGAGACAGTATCAGATGGCGCTGCTTAACTGACAGTGTAACGCGATATATTGCAAAGGAAATGCAGCCATTCAATACGGTGGAAAAAAATGAATTTAAAGAAATGCTGCAAAACTTCGATAAGCAGTATGAACTGCCAGGGAAAACATACATTTCCAAAACATTTATACAGGGAAGTGAAGGATGCTATTCTCCAGGATTTGATAGGAATTGACTTTTTTTGCAGCCACTACAGACATGTGGTCCAGTACTAATATGACCCCTTACATGAGCTAAATATGTATTAAGTGTATTTATATTTAGGGACAACTTGCAAAAGATTACCTTAAATAATGACAACAATGTGTGAAAATGATTTCATCAATAAAGAAAAAATATGAGAATTAAATGCCAAAGCCATAAAACAGACAATTAGTCAAAGCCCCAAAACAGACAATTAACTGTTATAATCGCCATTATTTATTAGACAATTAAAGCAGCAGTCCACAAGTTCTTTTGAGTAAAAATTGGCTAAAACTAATTATTGAGCAAATACACGAAAGAACAGAGTTTAAAACTGTGTCATTAACCTTGCTGGATTTATCGCGGAAAGCTTGAAATAATGGTTTGTGATTTGCCCTGTCGGGTCGTCTTTCCCGGAGATCCTTGTATGATGTCTTTCATCTTTGCGTAATTTCGTCAAATTCCAACACAGAATGAAGAGGATCCGGCTGTTAGCCAGCGCGTCGATGCTGCGAGTGACAGACGATTTATAAATGTGAACTCACAACTGCTGGGTAGGATTTCATACAAAGTTTAGTATTATTTATTGCAGCGTTTATTACTTTTACTTTTAAATGCCAAGCAGTGTTGACATCTGGGGATTCATCATTCGTGAAAAACAAGAAGGAACGAAATGATGACAGTTTACAAAGAAACAGGGAATGTGAGCAGACAAGTGCGAAAATTAATATTGGCGAGGCATTTCAAAGGTGGGGTGAACTCTGTGATCTGAAAGGATTGTAAACAGATGCAGACATGGCTTTATTTCTTCGGAACAGGTTAGACATTTCAATATTTGAATAGGCTACGTTAGAAAACACAAAACCGTTGCGCACTTGTTGTGTTAACACAGACGGGAACTGTTTCATCGGTTGTTCTTTCTCTGTTTGTTATGATCATTATGATAAATGTAATTTAAGACCTTTTCGAACGGGATTAGTATTATCTGGAGACCTCGTGTGATTTAGAAATTAGGCCTACGTTAATTCACCTCCCCACATCTGTATTTCATGTGGCGTGAATTAGCGCGGATTTACAGAATTAAATCCCGGATCTGATGGCAAGGCTAGGCATATAGTATATATAGTTGTATGGTGTATAATGATTTATGACCGTGCCTGTCAGCATTTGAAACCCGCGTTCGGGGATCTTCTATGCGGTTCCCTTCACGTGAGTTTCCATGAGAAATAACAAAATGACCCAGCACAAAATATATCAAACACATGCGCACAGCACTCCTTTGCTCTATTTTACTCTGTTTGTGTTCTTATTTTGTTTCGTGTTATATCATTTGCCATGTTATCTTCTGTGTTTATTATGCGGGGTTTACTCCCTCATTTTCTCAAAACAACCTATTGATTTATAGTGTGTTGCTCTGGCCTGTTGACATCCCCAAATGCATTTGAGATATCTCAGCCTGGATGAAGAAATTCTATTTTGAACTGAATAAGATTATTATTGCTTGGCAGCTGTGAGACATGTCATATCTTGAAAATCATCTGGAGAGGGTTTATTACGCTATGATTGCCCCTCAGTACATATATTATCTTCTTGTTCCGCACAATGTTTCAAGATCTTTACGCTCTTCTAACTTTTTGTTCCTCATTCACGTTACAAAATGAAAGGTGATCGGGCTTTCTAGGCGGCTGCTCCCAAGACTTTGGAACAGTCTTCCTCTCAATATTAGATCTTCCCCTTCTGTCTCCATTTTCAAATCTTCCCTAAAACATATCTGTATTCTGAGTGTTTTAATTGAAGGTGTTTATATCTTTACATATGTCTTTATAGATTTGATCCAGTGTGATAATTTTGCTTCTGCTTTTAATTTTCTTTCTTTTAAATAGTATTTTAATATATCTATGGTTCCAACTTCCATTGTTTGAAATGTGCTTTATAAATTAATAAACATAACTATAATGAGAAAGAAGAGACTACCCCTAATCCAGACAGGCGGCAGTGATTCAGTCATTGGCTTTCTTCAGGCCTGAAACTGCCTTCCAAACGTAATCCACTGAGTGCTCCACATATTTTATCTATCATCTCCAATCGGAGATAGAAAGCAGCAGAAAAAGGGAAAAGAAGAGTTGAGTGGATTGGCTGTGCTGTGCTGTGCAGTTTCTCACCGTCCTGTTTGTCTTCTTCATTTTCACTGCTGCTTTGGTTTCTTCTTTGGCTTTCAACACATAATCCTGAGCACTGCATACATTCTTCTCTATATTATTCATTAACTCGCCCTGCAAGACAGAACAAATGCGATAAAACAATGTGTTTATATTGAAGTCATGGTCGAACATTAAATATAATTATGACACATGATTTTGTTTTGGTAATGAAATTGTGAAATTAACCAAACAACGAAAACAAATCATTTAATGTCAACACAAAGTGTCATAAATATATCTCACAAGAGAATAAAGCAGACACACATGTTGGAATAAAGAAAATCCAAAAACTGAAACCACAATTCAAACAGGTGATGGATCAGATTATTGAAAGTTTAGGATTATCTGACGTGTCATTAGTAATATCAAAATATCATTTACTTCAATACAGCAAAGCAGAATACAGCGCCACAGTACTCAAGAGAGTGTCTAAAAATGTGCTTGCGCTATGAAATGCAATTTACAATGTGAGATCAACAAGAGTGCATTTAGCATTGAATGTCGGTGATGCAATGATGCAAAACAATTGACACCACAGGTTGTAATGTCTACTCTTTCATATATGTTCATCTTCAACACAATTTCAGACATGTGCTCTGACCTGACTCTCAACCAGCATCATCATATCCATGAACATGTCGTGCAGCTCTCGCAGACTTTTCTCCAGCCGGATGATCTGACTGTGTCTCATCTTCATCTCCTTCACAGCCTCTTCAGTCACACTGGACTCTATGATGACCTGACAACATTCACGTCGTTGAATTATTGCTGTCAAAGGACTATCACGAGTAGTAATAAATGGAAGTGGATTTAGTCATGAGCGCAAGATGAAAAGGTGTTGCTCTGTAGAGTGTCTTGTGTTCGATTCTCAGGCTGATGAAGTCAGTAAAACTGTTTGGATCAATCGCTCTGGAACAAAGAATCTACCAAATGAATAAACCATGTAAAAACACAATGTTTTGTTTAGGGCTGGTGTAATTTTTTATTCACATTTTGTTTTGCGTTACAAATGACAGGTATATCATTTCTCCCATATCCTGCTGATAATGTATGCGAATAGTGCTTGAAAGTAAGGGCACTATAGCGATTGATTAATTTGTTTACTTAGTCCACAAACTTTTATGTATGGTCATCTGTCGGTTTCTCCACAGCAAGAAGTTGTGTCGTATTTAAACACAATTTCAGATATTTGCTCTGACCTGACTCTCCACCAGCATCACCATATCCATGAACATGTAGTGCAAAATTCAAATTTGCAAAGGTCACATGTACAACAACCAGCAGTATCCCCCCCACACACTTTCTTAATGGGGGCTACGCCAGTGGATGTGTGGATAGAGCCCAGAAAAGATCCATACCTGTGGATGAATATATAGCATGGAGAAAATGAATGAGAGTTTACGCTTACCCCTGACGTGAAGACGGATGGATTGTCACTTTCCAACATGCTCTCCAGCTCCACATCGTTTGTATTTCGTCCCGCTGAACAAACGAGAGCATACCGTTAACAGCTGCTCACTTTTACAAGACTTCATGTCACGTAAGCAAAGGTGTATATTTGTTTTGGAGTTGAGAATATCAATGTATTTTTTTATCCTAAATGACATCTTTTAGCAAGCTCCGCCCATGAGTGTGTGCGCGTGTGTACTCACTGATCTCCAGCTGTCTCTGGATCCGTCCTTTACAGCGCTCCCTGTAGTCTGACTGCGTGGCATTATACTCGCACATCACTTCAACAAATTTCCGTGACAGGGTGGAGTGCTGTCAAACCAGCGACATGTTGTACAGATGTAAACAGAAGAAGATCTGTGTTAGCGATCTTACCTGTGTTTCACGTATCCTCACATTCACGGTCTCCTCCTGCTCTACACTCTGTTGCATAACTGCAAGAACAACAGAAAACAATACAGAAAAATAAAGAAGAGCATGCAAAATAAACCACCGTGGCTCTTGTTTGGCAGAAGAATTACATACACCTAATGACTTATTTACCAAAAAAGAATCTAATGTCGCAGGTGAAAAGAGAATATAAAAGACTGTGAGGATTTGAGTTCACCCTGGTATTCAGACATGCTCAACCTGATTTTGCCAAGTGGTTGATGTCCTCAGGATAACTTATTTTGTTGACCAAAGGAAAACATTTTTGTAAATAAAACCTAAACCCACACCAAACCCCTTCCCTAACCATAACTTACCCTAAAATCAGAGTGAAATGATAAATGAAAAACAATGGTCTGAAGGACCTCATCCTTGTGAAACTTAAAATAAACTAAACTTATTTCTGAAATCTGATTGATTTAAATGTTGTCTCAGGGTCAACATGATGTTGTCCTAAGGATATCAACCACTTGGCAAAAACAGGAGAGGGGTTATACACATCGTTGACATGTATATGAACACTTGACACTAGACACAGTCCAGACATTTGCAAGCGTTAAGCTTCAGACACATGACTGAGACTGATCTGTGCAGATATGCTGCAGAGTTTGAGACGCTTCAGGAATGTCAATCTGAAAGACTTCCAGCATCATCTTCACTACTGACACTACTGAGCAGAGGTGGAAAGTAAAAAATTACATTTACTTGCATTACTGTATTGAGTAGGTTTTTTGTGTACTTGTAGCTTTTAAAATCTGTAATTTACTTGTACTTAAGTATGATTTGTGTGATGTATTGTACAACGTTATATTTAAAATCACATCCATGACTGAGTAAAAAAATAATGAAAACATGGCAAGGAAAAAAGAACGCGGAGTAACACTGGAACTACTCCAGTGAATAATGGGTTTGAGTTTGCACCGATACCAGAAGAGCAATGGCGACAGCGAAGTTAAACTTCAGCATAGTGCACATATAGGTGCATTCTAAACTGAAACCCTATCGAACTCTAACTGCTGAAGACAATAAAGTAAACCCCTGGCCATATTTAAGCAACGACTTCAGTTTTGAAGACATGATTATGGACACTGTGCAAACTAACATCTTATAAAAATCTTAATGTGCAAGAATGTAGAGGTAAGATAAATAATATTTGTTTAAATAATGCTCATACCCTTGTTGCATTGGTAACTAATAAGAAGTTTGAATTGTATTTGAGTATAATATTTGTGATGTGGATGAGGAACTCACTCTTTAACTTGAAGTGTACTTTATTAGCCAGCGTCTTGATGTCTGTCATCAGCTCCTCTAGTTCAGCTTTTGTTTCTGTTCCAAGAAGACAAAGAGACAAAGACCTCATGCACACAGTCATTATTTGTGTTCATACCAAGACTTGATATTTGATGATGTAAATGTTCATTACAAACAGGATCGACTCTCTTTACAGAGGCACAAACATTTATTCCCTAGATTAATCAAGTTTTATTGAGTCTAACGCAGTTTCCTTGCTTTGTTTGTGTCCGCTGAGTCACGTTTTGATAGTTGCGTTTGTTTCGCGTGTTATTGGGAAATATTGGAAGGCGTGTCCAACGCCAGCTAAAGAATTTAAACAGTTGTTCTAAGCCCAGTTTGTGGGAGGAGCAGTTTGTTGCAGCTTAAGAATCAACTGAAACTCGTAAGTGTAATTGATTAATCGTGTCTTATTGAGTCTAACGCAGTTTCGTTGCTTTGTTCACGTCCGCTCAGTCACATGTTGATAGTTGCGTTTGTTTCGCATGTTATTGGTAGATATTGGAAGGCGTGTCCTGCTGAATTAAATTGCGTGATTTAAACGGGTATAACAGTGCCGTCTCCAATAACTACACTTTCTCCCACAGATCTCTCCCTTGATCTTATCTACACATGCTATTGCTTCACCCATCACTCCCAGGTCACACCGCTGCACACGTCGGATCATTTCCTCATCACTCTTAAACTCGACTTAACTTCTCCAGACACTACACATGCTTCCCCACTGGTCACATTCCGATGCAAGCTACGATCACTCTCTCCCTCCCACTTATCCTCTGCAGTCTCTGCCACTCTCCCTCCCCCTAAACAGCTCTCTCTCCTTGATGCTAACACCCCCACCCACACCTTTTGCACCCTAACCTCCTGCTTAGACATCTTATGCCCTCTTACATCTAGGTCATCTCGTGCATTTCCTTCTGCCCCCTGGTTATCTGATGTTCTCAGTGAGCATCCTGCCACTCTCAGGTCTGCTGAGAGAAAGTGACTCAAATCAAAAGAACCTACCAATCTCTCTCTCTATCAGTCTTTTCTCTCTTCCCTCTACTACCACGCTAAAATCAACAACTCTCCTGACCCTCGTACCCTCTTTAAAACCTTTTCTGCTCTTCTTTACCCCCTCAACCTGCATCGGACTTAACAGCTGACGTTTTTGAATCGTTCTTTGTAAAGAAAACGACCACCATCAGCAATCAATTCTCTGCGCCACCGTCTCTTGAACATGCCCAATCCCCAATCTTCTACCCGACTATCTGCCCCCTAGATCCCATCCCCACTCATCTCCTCCAGGCCATCTCTCCATCGGCTGTTCCCTCTCTGACTCACATTATCAACTCGTCTCTCACCACTGGTACATTTCCTACACTCTTCAAAGAGGCCCATATTACCCCACTACTAAAGAAACCTACTCTTAATCCTGCACTGTTAGAAAACTACAGACCGGTATCCCTCCTCCCCTTCGTTGCGAAAACTCTAGAACGTGTTGTATGTTACCAGCTCTCATCCTTTCTCACCCGGAACAACCTCCTGGACAGAAACCAGTCTGGTTTCAT